>NW_022436995.1:14514033-14564177 GCF_009761245.1 Sapajus apella
TCTTTCTTTCTTTCTTTCTTTCTTCTTTCTTTTTTTTGAGACAGAGTCTTGCTCTGTCACCCAGGCTGGAGTGCAGTGGCTCAGTCACGGCTCACTGCAGCCTTGACTTCTAGGGCTCAAGCAATCCTTCTCACCTCGGCCTCCACAGTAGCTGAGACTACAGGCACGTGCCACCACATCTGGCTAATTTTTTTATTTTTTGTAGAGACAGGGTTTCGCCGTGTTACCCAGCCTGGTCTCAAACTCTTGGGTTCAAGCTGCCAGGCTCTCATAATAATTTCTTCTCGTATTGGTGCCTCCTTCTAGAGCTTTCTCTGTTAAACCCTTTACATACGTGTACACTCCCTCATTTAACCTTCAAAACAAATTCTTCGAGATAGGTCCTTTTTTTTTTTTTTTTTGACGGAGTCTTGCTGTCACCAGGCTGGAGTGGAGCGGTGCAATTTCGGCTCACTGCAACCTCTGCCTCCGGAGTTCCAGCAATTCTCCTGCCTCAGCCTCCCGAGTAACTGGGACTACAGGCACGTGCCAACCAGTCCCAGCTAATTTTTTGTATTTTTAGTAGAGAGAGGGTTGGCCAGGATGGTCTCGATCTTTTGACCTTGTGATCTGTCCGTCTCGGCCTCCCAAAGTGCTGGGATTACAGGGGTGAGCCACCGCGCCCAGCTGAGATAGATCCTTTTTATCGTATTTTATAGATAAGGGAACTGAGGCTCAGAGGAGTAAACTTCCTCTCCAGTCTGTTTCCAAATGCTTGTATCTTCTACAGACTACACTCCCCATGGATTTCAGGGGGAGAGAAATGTTTTTCTGACAGTGAGAGCTGCCTGAGGGTGGTGGAAGGAGTGCCCTGACAATGAAGCTGTTTTGATGAGTGTGTGGAGGCTTGTGCACACAGAAATACTACTTAGAGTTACCTTTTAAAATTTAATATTCAATTTATCAAGAATACACATATAAAAAGAGCTCTTTAAAAGGATTAAACCCCACTTACCAATCTTATTGTTCTATGTATAAATGGAATACAATAAGAACAAAACCTTCACTTTTTCCTCAATTAAAGATTGATCAACTCAAGTTGATACACCTATTCCTTTAAACAACTGGTGCCATTTACAACTTAATTAAATTTGCTTAAACAATTTCAGTTACATTCAAACTTTTAATATATTTGATTTTCCTTCGTAACTTAAATATCTAGTTGAACAAGCAAAATCTTTTGATTATGTACTTGAAAATATAATAAATTTATAAAAATTTAGTTATAATGAATGAAATTTAAATGAATTAGGTTTATAAAAATACTGCTTGGATGTGGCGGCTCACGCCTGTAATCCGAGCACTTTGGGAGGCTGAGGCGGGTGTATCACTTGAGGTCAGGAGTTTGAGACCAACCTGGCCAACATGGTGAAACCCCATCTCTACCAAAAATACAAAAATGAGCCGGGCATGGTGGCACATGCCTGTAATCCCAGCTACTCAGAAGGCTGAGGCAGGAGAATGACTCGAATTCGGGAAGCAGAGGTTGCAGTGAGCCGAGATCACATCATAGCCCGCCTGCCTGAGCAACAGAGTGAGACTCCGTCTCAAAAAATAAATTAATTAATTAATAAATAGAACGACTTTTACATTCTCCTAAATATTGCAATACTCTTTGCAAAATATGTTAAATTATCCCATACCTTTCAACTTAAAGTTACACATCTACAGGCTTCTGATTACAGCGAAGATGACGGAGTAAGCAAACTTCATCCTCTCTCTCCCACTCTTTACAAAGAAAATCCCTGGAATGAACACATACAACACTGTTTAAGAACTCTGAAAAAAATATAGCAGGTTGATGTGTGGGAAATAAATGCTCAAAGAATGATCAATATGACTGTGAGTTATCTGGTATTTTCCCTCCAATACCTCCTGGCTTGGATGCCAGAGGTCCCAAATGCCACTGCACAGTGGGTACAGACAACGAAAGCTCCAAGAGAAGAGCCTCTTTCTAGCCAGAGGACTGGGGACAGGGACCCTGCGGGTCAGAGGGTGACCCCAATTGTTCTCTCTTTTACTCTCCTGGGTATGTCCCAAGGAAAGCCCCAATTACGAAACTATACTCCTCTAATGTTGGTAGTGCATGATCTAAAACCAGGAGGAAAATCCTTGTCTCTGGCCAGAGAAGTTGGGAAAGGGAGCCCCTATGGAGGTGTGGGGGAAATTCTGTTGATTTTTTTTCTCTTTTGTCTTTTTGCTTCACCCAGGAGGCGGACCCCAGTCAGGGCAAATAACAATATGGGGAGGGTAGAACTCCAGCATTGCAGCACAAAGGCCAAGAAGAGGGCTTCTGGGTGCCAGAGGGTGCAAGGGATAGCATGGAGTGCTAAAGAAAAGACTTCCTTCAATCTGTGGATGAAGTCCTGCACTCATCCTTGAGCTGGGCATGTGAAGAGCTGATCCAAAACAGAAAGCAGGTCAGAACTCGTGGTCTGAACCAGATAGGGTTGATCACATAATATTCAAAATGCCCCAAACTGCTCCATACACAAAGAACCAGGAAAATCTCAATTACTTTCAAAGGAAAAGAAAATTAACAGATGCCGGCCCTGAGATAATCTAGATGATGGAGTTATCACACAAAAATGTTAAAGGAGATGTTATCGCTATAGTTCATAAAGTAAGAAATTAAAAAACTGAAAACTATTTTAAAAAGAACAAAATGGACATTTTGTTACTAGAAAATACAATAACTGAAATTATAAAAATCACCCCATGGTCTCAATGGCAAAACACAAAGATGACAGAAAAAAGAATCAATAACTTGAAAATAAATTTATGGAAGTTATCTAATCTGAACAGAGAAAAAAGATTTTTTATAAAAAAGAATAGAGTTTCACGGACTTGTGAGATAATACCAAAATGTCTAATATTCATGTCCATATTGGAGTTCTATAGAAAGAGAAGAAAAGTCTTAGTCAGTGCAGAAAAAACTTGAAGAAATCATGGCTGAAAACATTCCAAATTTGGTAAAAAGAAAAGTTCATGGATTCATGAAGCTCAGTATATTCAGAAACCCCCAAAATGATAAATTCAAAGAAGACCTCACCCAAGTACATCTTAAACAGCTTAAAACCAAGGATAGAGAAAAAAATTAAAAGCAGCCAGAGTAAAGCAATACAATACATATAGAGGAAGAACAATGAAAGCGACTACAGATTTATCATCAGAAACCAACAAAGCCAGAAGACAATGGAAAAAAAATCTCTGACATGCTAGAAGAAAAGAGCTGTCAACCCAGAATTCCATATACAGTAAAAAAAAAGAATAAAAAAAAAACCTTTTAAAAGGCAAAATAAAGACATTATTATATGAAGGAAAACTAAGAAAATTTATTAATGGCATGCCAGCTGCAAACAGAATGCTAGAGAAAATTATTCAGGAGAAAGGGAAATGATACCAATATTTGGGAGATTTTTCCAGATGTCTTCACCTTATTCATTTTGAGTTGCTCCTGTAGCCACCTGTTGCTGCTACTCTCTTGGAAAGGACCACACTCCCACTCAAAACTTGGAACTTTAGGAATAAAGGAAGATGACAAAATTATAAAGCTAGACAAATATGATAAACTATTTTCCCCTTCTTAAGTACTTTAAAATATGTATGACTGCGGAAGCAAAAGTTGTAACATTGTATGATGGGATTTTCAATGTCTATAGATGTATGTAATGACTGCAACATGGAGGAGGGAAAAAGGACCCATGTGGCTGCAAGGTTTCTATATTTCACTTGAAGTGGTAAAATTTTAACTCCAGGTAGACCATGAGGAGTAAGGTATTTGTATTATAATCCCTAGAATAACCACTTAAAAAATACAAAAAGATATAGTAAGAAAGCCAACAGAGAAAGAAAAATGAAATACTAAAACAATATTCAAATAATCCAAAAGAAGACAGAAAAGGGGAAACAATGAAATAAAAGATAGATGGGACAAACCAAAACCAAACAATAGAATGGTAGACCTAAATCCAATCGTATCAATGAATGTATTAAGTGTAAATGGCTTAAACATATAAATTAAAAGACAGAGATTGTCAGATTAGGTTTTTAAAAAATAAGGCCGACTATATGCTATATATAAGAAACTGACATTAAATATGATATAGATAGGTTAAAAATTAAAAGACTTTTAAAAATACCATGAAACATTATTTTTTTAGAAAGCTGGAATGGCTCTATTAATATAAGGCAAAGTAGACTTCTAAAGAAGGAATTTATCAGAGATTAACAGGAATATTACACAATGATAAAAGGATTAATTTATCTAGAAGTTGTCACAATTCTCAATGTATATATATCCAACAATAGAGCTTCAAAATACATGAAGCAAAAAATTGAGAGAAGTCAAAGGAGAAACAAACTCAGTTATACTTGGAAACTTTAACAAAACTCATCTTTCACTAACTGATGGAAAAGTAGACAGAAAATCAGTGAGGACATAGAAGACCTGAATGACACTACCAATGAACTTGATCTAATTGATATTTGTGGAACACTTCACCACCAAAAGCAGGATGCACATTCTTTTCAAGTTGCCCCAATATAGGCCATATTCTAGGTCATAAAACAAACTTTAACAAACTTAAAAGGATTGAAATCATACAAAGTATGTTCTCTGACTATAATGAAATCAAACAAAATGATTAAGAGAGAGATATCTGGAAAATCTCCCAAATACTGGAAATTAAGCAACACACGCACAAAATTCATGAGCTAAAGAATGGTGAGGTTGAGGAGCTGGGATGCTAGCCCAAGAAGTTTGCCCATGCTCTTAACCAGTAGGCCACATGGCCTCTCAAAGTTTTTTGAGCCTTGAATGCCAGGCTAAGGACTTTGAAATTTGTGCTTATTCAATGTATAAGCATTTAAGTATTTTCACATATAAGACAAAGCACTTTTTGCAAACGGATGGAGTTGGATATAGTTTGTGAAGCGGCAGGAGAAGGGGCAAGACAAATGTGTTCTGCCTCACCAGGGAGGCAAAGGGAAATTAAAGATTTGGATTTTTCAAGATTTTAAAAATAAGACATTTTTGAAACAGAGCCCATCCCTTCTTTTTCACAGAGGTTATTTCCATAGTCTTTTGGGATTGTACATATGTTACATGAGCTGGCAGCTCTAGAGGGAAGAGTGTGTCACTACCATCGGACGGGGGCTTTCTGAGGACAAAGGCCATATAACCCCACAAGAATGGGGGTTTCCCAAGAGATAACTAGCTTGTGGCTCTAGATAACTTACTTAACTTCTCTGTGCCTCAGTTTCTCATCTGTACAATGGGGATGATACCAGTTCCCACTGACTGGGCCCTGGTCTTGCACTAAGCTGCCTGGAAAAAACGCTGGAAGGGAATTTGAACTCCTGGTTCCTGGTAGCTGCAGTGGGACCCTAGCTGGAAGGCAGGTGGGAAGGTGTCTCTCTAGTTTGCAGTAAGTCTTGGAGGAAGGTCTCTTGGCATGACAAGAAGTGGGACTCCTACCTCCAGGGACCCAAAGTGGGAGCAGGGAAGGGCATATTAATTATCCTCTGCAGAGACTTTGATCAACAGCCATGACAGGGAGAGTTTCTGTTCTCTTTGAAGCGGCAAAAAGATCAATCCTGCTTCTTACCTCAGCCTCTTTGCACAGTGGCATCACGTGCTCCTGCAGCCACTGATGCAGGAGCCACTGATGTTGCTGCTCCCTCTCAAGAAGACAGGAACAGAGGAGGCAAAGCCCAACTCAGCCCCATCCCCTGCCCCCATCTCCCTGCCCCCCTGTACCCCTCCACCCCGGGGATGAATAGAATCTGCAGCTTTCTGGCCTTCATTTGGTCCAGCCTCAGAAGGAAGGGGGAGAGAAAAAAAACACCTATGCCCCAGGAAATGAGACCTTTCAGAACTCCTTCATCAAACCTTAGCTAACCTGGACACTCCCTCTCTTTTCCTCAAAGTCTGGCTTTTAAAACTTCACCTTTTGCTGAGATCTAAAGATAACTGGGCTAGGAGGCAGGAGACTGGATTCTAGTTACAGATGCGCCTTTGATTTGCTGTGTGACCTTAAGCAAGTTGCTGTCCCTCTCTGGAGTTAAATTTCTCATCTACGAAGCAGAGTTGCTGTAAATGTTTTTCAGGACTCAATTTAAAACTCTGTAGTGAAGACCAGGCTATAGCCAGAGCGAGACTTCAATGTGGGTTTGGGTTGTAGAATTGTCTTTCTCAGGTCCTGTCACAAAGGAACTGCCCCCATAACCTTGACCTCACTGACTCCTTCCTATCTTGGCCAAATGTTTTTCTGCACAATCTCTTAGTGGAAATTGCTGCTTGACTAGTGGAGCAGCATCCTGAGTTTGCAGACTCTACCCATGAGGGGCAGGAACAATTCCCATCAGTGCTGCCTGCAGCTGTTTCGAGGACTGAAGACAGCAGAGGAGAGGGCTTGCAGGGCCACTCTGCCTTTGAAAGGCTGGGAGAAGAAAATAGGGCACGTGACAGGATGGGGAGGAGTTGAGGTGGGAATAAGGGGTGGTGGGAGGAAAGTCCTAGACCTCCTGTCTCTGCATGTTGTGTGTTTTTGATCATACCAGGCTGGTGAGCTTGGGCGGGGGCCAGGAGTTTACCCCATGCAAGTACGGGTATTGATCGACTTACGACCTATGCAACTTACGACCATTCGACTTTATGACCACAATCGCTAGCCACGACTGCTCCACGTCTGGCAGCACAAACGTTGCTCAGCTGGGCGTACGACAGTGCGGACCAGCTTCCGGCAGCACTACCATCTCCGCGTGCACCATTTCAACTCTACATATAGCCTACTCAACTTACGACCAAATCGTGTTACGACCGGTCTGCCAGTCCCAATCGTGGTTGTAAGTCAAGCACTAGCTGTATAGCCTCTCCCCATTCCATTAGGGGAATGAAAGAGTTTCAGACACAGAGGAATTGAGATCCTCCACCAGGGCCGGGCGCGGTGGCTCACGCCTGTAATCCCAGCACTTTGGGAAGCCGAGGCGGGTGGATCACCTAAGGTCCGGAGTTTGAGACCAGCCTGACCAACATGGAAAAACCCTGTTTCTACTAAAAAATAATAATAATAATAAATTTTTTTTAAATAAAAAATTGGCCGGACATGGTGGCACATGCCTGTAATCCCAGCTAGTCGGGGAGACTGAGGCAGGAGAATTGCTTGAAGCTGGGAGGCAGAGGTTGCAGTGAGCTGAGATCGTGCCATTGCACTCCAGCCTGGGCAACAAGAGGGAAACTCTGTCACACATACACACACACACACACACACACACACACACACACACACACAAATCCTCTACCTGTCTCCTGCCCCCTAGGGGAGGTCCCAAGGACAAAGGGCAAAGGCCACAGGAATCCTGCCCCTCCAAGCCAAAACCCAGTGAGCTGATGCTGCTTCCCGGCATGCCCAGTATTATGCTTCCTGTATCTGGTCTCTAAGACACTGATGGGTCTACTGTGGGACCAGATCCAGGACTCACTCAGAGTCTCCTAGGGCGCAGAGGATGGAATCGTTCTAGAAAAGGGGAAAAATGAGGAATGAAGTGAGAAAAAAAGTATTTCCATTCTCCCTGCTTCTGGCCGACGCTGGAGTGCATTAGGCCAGATCGGAACCTCCTCTCTGCCTCTAGGACTGAGGGCATCAGTGTGAATCTCCAGCCTCTCCCTCCCCTCCCCCAGCCCCAGATCTGTGTGTCCCTTCCATCACTCCTGGCCCCTGTGGTCTCCTGCTCTGCCCTCATAAACCCTGCCCTCCCAGAAGTCCCCAGGGTCAGCCCTTTGCCCACTCCCCAGCCCCCTCAGTGGCCCCCAGCTTGGGATCTTTCCAGTGAAAGGAATCATCTGTGAACTGCTGCCATGACTGACAAGGCACAGGGATACCATTACTGGCATCCTGCCCAGGTGTTTGGACCAACAGTGTGGAAGTGTTTGTGTGCGTGCACACGTGTTCACACTTCATAGTGCAAGTTTCGCATAGAAGTGAGGTGTCTGGATTGATTTCATGCCTTTTTGGGGAAACATGTAAGTGGAGGCATGTTGTAGCATGATATAGACGTGTTTGTACACACATTACGTGGGGCTATTTGCGTTTCTGTGGATCTGAATGTGTTGGAGAGTGAATATTGAAGCATGTGGCCCTGCGTTTCATGAGGGCTTGGGTATCCTGAATTTCAGGGGTTTCGTGTATAGTTTGTGGAGTGATGTGTGTGCCCATGGGTAAAGTGTGCTGGGTACCTGAGAGCTACTGAGTATCTTTGCCACTTTCCTTTTGTCTGGAGGAACTTCCTACTGCCTTGCTGCCTCTTCTACATTGGAGGGAGAGCTGGACCCTTGGCCAAATAGCCCATCTGAGGTCAACCATCAGTAGCAAACTTAGTGCCCCCATGGTCCTTGCTGTCTGACCCACGTGGCAATGGCAGGCAAGTGGGGGCAGGGGATGCCGCGGGGCAGGGGGTGCTGATTGCAGCTGGAATCCCAGGAGCGAGCATCTTGAGGAGTTCGAGGTTAGCCTTTTTTTCTCTGAAGCAAATGATAACACAAATAACTGCTGTTTACTGCATGCTAGAATATTCTAAATGCCATGCAATGCACTTTGCAGACATTTTTTAAACCACACAATAATTTTACGAAGCACTCCTTTTTACAGACAAGGAAACTGAGTCTGGGAAATTAAATGACTTCACCTGGGTCATATAATAAGTAAGTTATAAGACTGGGATCTGAACCCAAGTCTGTTTGACCCTAAAACTCATGATTCTCTCTCTCCATTCTGGTCTACAGATTGTGCTAGAAAGAGAGGAGAGTGGAGGAACTCCTTTTCTCCAAAACCCACACTTACCAGACGGATCTGTTTGGCTTGTTGGAGATGAACCTTCGTTTCATAGAAGGACCTCAGCTTTACAGCCCTGGATTTAAGATCTGGAACTCTGTGATGGAAAGAATGCAAAGGAGAGGTGGGCAGAGGAAAACAACCAGAGAAGGCCTCCTGGAGCTGATGGAGAGAAACATCAAGAGCTTTGGTGGGGTCAAGAGTTGGATGTACAGACCTCGGTCTGGCCCCAGTGTCCTGGAGCCTGGTTGCTTGGTGTGCAAGGTTCCCATGGCTTGCTCCTGTGGTTTCCCTGGGAAGACTGCTGTGTGGTCACCCTCAGGATGAGGACGCTGGGGTAGCTACTCATCAAGGTGAAGTGGTCAGAGGCACCCCTGAACATGCACAGCTACTCGCATGCCCACTGGGAAACTCTCCTTATTCCCTTCGCTCCCAGATACATGTTGTGGGGAAAATGCATTATTTTTTTTTCATTAAAAATTTATTTTGGAATGGATAGCGCTCAGAAATGTGATTAGCCACGTTATTTCTCTCCATGAGCAGTCCCTGACATTTGCTGGAGTTTCTTGTCCTTTTTCCTCTTCATTTCACTCTTTCCATCCTCTCTATAATCTAGGTTGCAAGACTTCCCCACCCCCACCTCCAACCAGCACAACAGAGTCTGTTTTTAGACTGAATAACTATTTTAAAATCTGGAGAGGGAGTTATAGCAAACTCCCCCCCCCCGACTGGGCTGTAGGATTACAGTCCCCTGAGCCAGCTAGGAGCTCCAGGATGCCCACCACTGCCAACAGGACGGGGGAGGCAGCTCCACGTGACACTGCGACGGCCTGGCTAGTGACAACGCTAGGCAGAGCTGAGAAGGTTGTTGGCTCCCCACATTCTGGCTGGACGATCCCAGGAAAGTTACTTAACCTTTCAGAGCTTTTGTTGGCTTCATAGAGTATTCAAGACAGGTACTCACTTAAGTGAAGCACTTTATTGGAGGTATACAGCAAGTGCCCAACAAAAGGCAGTTGTGGTTGGGAGGTCTGCAGGCAAGATGGGGACCAAATGAACAAGAGACATGGGTAGCAGGAAAAGCACAGCCTGGGCTTGGTGAGTCAGAGCTACCTGCTTTGGTGGTGACCCAGAAGCCTGGGCTCGGGGACAGGTAACGGGGAGAACCGTGAGAAAGACCCCTTACGGAGCAGGACTGGGTGGCGAGAGCTCTCAGGAGCTCCACTTCAGTTGCCCACAGCTGAGTGTCTCTCTTTTGCCCAGAGTTGCTCCTGTGTGTTATTTCTGGAACGCAAGAGTGGGCTCCCAAGATCTTAGAGACGCCCCAAGTGTAGTAACTCCTTAGCCCTCCAACTAGGAAGGGGACTTCTAGGGTGGCTGGGCTGGCTATTGCTCTGGGGAATCCAAATACCTTGGTGTGCAGAAGAGTGCCATCTCCACCACCCCCTGCCCCTGCCACCCTCATGCTAGTGACCCATGACAGGCAGCCATCCCCAGCATTGTCAGAAATGCCACGCTCCCTGGGATTGAGGGCAGAAGGCCTGATGCCAAAACTCAAAACTTATCCTGGTCCCCCACAAAGAGGGGCAAAGAGGAGAGGACAGCTAAAGCATGGAAGAGCTTCGGCATTTTGCAATGAAATAAAATCAGAATGCATGTGATTTATATCAAGATCTAGCATGCTGCAGACTTAGACAGTCACGGGTAGGTATCCTTTGAAGGGGTTGATTCTTTTTAACAGGGACACCATTGCAGGGACACCATTTCACAGCGTCGTGCCTTGTGGTACTGACGTGAAGGGAACTGGGGTGAACCTGGTTTTTAATACTGGCCTTACCTGCTTTTATAGTAATTCTGGTCCCCTAGGTTCCCAGAGACATGCAGAGAAGTGGAAATTGGCTCAGAGGGGCTTTGAACTTGTACATGGATGTTAGCACAAGCCCCATGGAAGCAGGCAGCATCTCGACATGTGTGAGTCTAGTTCACAGAAGGAAGTCTTCAGTGTGATTTTTGTGGACAAGCCCTAGGCATTAGTAATAATACTGGTGATGCTGAGGTAAGAATAACTACCCCTGTAATCCCAGCACTTTCGAAGGCTGAGGCAGGAGGGCTGCCTGGGGTCAGGAGTTTGAGACCAGCCTAGCTAACATGGTGAAACCCTGTTTCTACTAAAAATACAAAAACTGGCCAGGCGTGGTGGTGCGCACCTGTAGTCCCAGCTACTCAGGAGCTGAGACAGGAGAATTGCTTGGAGGTTTCAGTGAGCTGAGATCGTGCCACTGCACTCCAGCCTAGACAACAGAGTGAGGCTCTGTCTCAATAAATAAGTAAATAAATAAATATTACCAGCCTTGTGTGCCTCCTGTGCTCCAGGGACATGCTGTGGTTTTATGTGCACTGCTTCAATTACCCTTCAGTTCCATAAAGCATTACCAACCTCACGGCACAGTTGAGGATGCTGACTCGGGCAGAGTAGAGAAGAGTCGCATGGTGTGGAGGATGGCAAACAGCACAACAATGCCGGCCACCAGGAGCAGCAGTACCAGGATGTCAGCCCATTGCATGGTTTATAGGTGTCGCCAAGAAAGACACGACTCACACAGGCACCGGATGGAACAGCACTTTATCCACACAGAGAGACTGGGCGAGATCAGCTGCAATCATGGGTTCAGTCCTCCATGCCTCCTCCTACGGAGGACACAGGGCGGTGGTTTGCACACACCCCTCTTGTGCAGCAGGGGAAGGACTCTGTTTCCTCCCCTCCTGGAACAGACATCACAGTGAGGGTGGCCAGACGCCTGCCACATGACACACAAGCTTAAGCAGAACAAAGGAGTACACACTGAGGCTGGAACAGGGGAAAGATGTTCCTGCATAAGGCGATAAGCCGGGCACAAGCTTTGGGAGCTCCTTATATCTTGGTAAGGAAGTGTTTCCAGCTCAAGGCTGCTTGTAGGGGGCTGAGCAGAGGTTAAAAGACCACATGCATGAGACTGCCTTTCTCAACCAAGGTCACATTGTTGGCGTGCGGCAGAGCCAGGATTTGAACGGGGTCTTTCTGTCACCAAAGCCTATGAGCTTTCTCACTGATGAAATGCCTTTCCCAGGCCCCTCCAAGTCTCCTCTTCCTCCTCACCCCATAGCTGCCATCAGCTAACAGACAGCCAGAGAAAAGATGGGCCGAGTGGTTCTCTCCCTCCTTGGACTTCTTTAATGCAAACACCTAAAATAATATTTTCCCTGAAGAATCTCCATGTACAGAAATTTAAAGCAGAATGCTGGATCCCCATCAGAGAGGAGAAAAGGCATAACAGAAAACCAATATATGGGAATCTAAGGCACTTAGGCAATTATGTAAATAAATGAACATGGTAAGGACCATTCAGCCCTGGAAAAAAAAAATGGACACATGTAATCCTTTTCAGAATCTGACAAAAGAAGAAAGAGGGACGGAATAAAAGCCCCCTTTGCTTCAGTTGCAAGGTCCTGCAGTTCTGTTTGAATATTAAGCCTCCATTTGGTTGCTATGAGGCTTTTTTAATATGACTAAACTGTATTGGCTCATTTGGGGAAGGGTTATTACCTACAATTCACAGATAGGGAGCCAGGGGTTAAAAGAAGTTCAGCAGCTGATGTATGTCCACCACGTTCATTTTAGAAGCCAGGTTGGATTTAGCTCTCAGAGGTTTCCAGTTCCCGACCTGATCCTCATCTTCTCAAAGAACAATTGCAGTGAATTCTCAGTTGCCTGCATGGTTAATGTGGAAGCACAGAGACATAGATAATCCCAAATGATGCCTATGTCTCTTGCTCCAAACATTCGCTTTGGAAGCTTCTTGCAGATCTCAGAATGAAGCCACCCTGATGTGCGAGGAGCCCCATCCTTATTCCACACTTTCCCTCCTCAAAGTTGCCCACCTGCCGCTCCATGAAGACCTAGGGGCCGTAGATTAAAGGGGAGAGGCTCTTAACTCTCTCCTAGGGTGGGCTAGGATAGTGGGCAGTGGGGAGAGGTAGGTAATAAGCATTTTGATTTAAAAGGCCTCCTGCAGTGCTGCAGGCAAGCAGAACAGAAACAGTAAATGAAACAATGAATTGTGTCCACAGAAGACTTCCATATGGATGGTGATTCATTATGTTAATAAGGAGGTGAAAGCCAGAGGTTGACTGTATTCTGATTTCATGGCTGGGGAACCTGTAGCTCAGAAGCAGGGAGCACCCAAATTTGAGGTCAGAGTCCAAATTCCAACTCCCAGCTCCTGATTCCAATATGGTTGGTTTAATTACTATCATCTCCTAATGACTAAGGATGCTTTAGAGCCAGATGGGACCTGACTGGAAGGCAAGCAATGCTTAAGGTGGACAGCAGTGATGCTAGAGCCAATCAGAGCCAGCTCCTTGGATCCATAAATATTAAGCGCCTCCCAAGTGCCAGGCGATGGCAGAACTGACATCGGGAGAAGGAACCACAGAAGAATCTGACGTTGACCCTGGGCTAGAGGAACTCAGGGTAGGAAGGGATATGGGGCAGGCACAAATCTCTGTCATACAGACAGAGAGGGAAGTGAGATGAGATCTAAGACAGCTTCATTGATTCTCTCACTCCATTATCATTCATTCAGCTACTCAGGCACCGTCCTAAGTGCTCTGGATAGAAGGCTAAATAAAACTGGTCTCCACCCCAGAAGCTACCATTCCAGTGCTGAAGCTGAGTCACCCGAGAAGGCGTATCAAAACACATTCCCCAGCCCCCCAGGTTCCAGCCCTGACATACTGATTCTGAATCTTTGAAACTGGTACCCAAGACATCTGAAGCCTGGTTTCTAGGTATTCTTCAACTCTAGGCACTGGTCTGGTGGAATAGGGAAGGAGTTCAGCTAGAGTTCAGAGGAAGAGTCAGAGATAGAGAGCAAGGCTTCATGGCCCACCTCTCCCTGGAAGCCCTCCCTGACCAACACAGCTCACACTGATCCCTACGCCCTCTATCTAAATCCAACCTCCGCTACGAGTACTGCAGGTTTTTTTGTTGTTTGTTTTGTTTTGTTTTTGCATAACTAGCAGGTTTAATCCCTCCGCTCCTGCGTGTGTCTCATCTCTAAAGGTGGGTGCTCCTGTATTCCAGGGTCATTGTGATGAGGGTTCTGGGGGCCTTGTGACACGCCGCTGGCTGGCTCTGTTCAAGCGTGGAGGGGTCAGGAGCAGCCCAGTTCTTTTTAGGGATGCAACCTATCTCTGAAAAGGAAGATCACAGTCACCTGCTGATTAAGCATCACTAGGGCTCCACGTGAGTTATGGTCAGAGGCTGTTTGGAAGACAGTGGGGGCCATGACCACCCTCTCTCCTGAAAACAGCGTCTCTGCCAGACAGTCGGCCTCCTTCATCCTGGTGCGTGTTCTTCATCAGCCCTGAGTGCCTCCTTCCTCAGCTTCTGGTTGGCACTGGGACCATTTCCCTTGCTGGGTGTAAAAAGCTAGAACCCTGAGATAACAGGTGGAGCAAGGGCAGTTGTACCTTAGTCTTACTGTCAGCCCAAGAACAGGACTCAGACATCCAAGCCCCCTTTCACCTTCTTTCCAAGCCAGCAATACCTTCTCCCCAGATATCCTGTTCTAACTTTATTGAGTTGTAGGTTTGTGAGCGCAGGCCTGAAGATGCCGATAGATTGTCATCAGAGCTTTTTGCCAACAATTTTGGTATGCTGCCACCAGGTGGCAGTAATGCTTTCATTAGCAGGTAGTGCTAAACCCAGTTTACAAGATGTATCTCTATTGGTTAGAAGTTGGCTTCAGTCATAAAAATTTTCCACACAGTATATTTTTCAAAATTGTAACTAATTACAATAACTTTAGCCAATCTCAAGTCCCATTAATCATAATGATTAAGAGAGTGATACATAAAAATGCAAAATGGACACCTCTCTCCCTGAGTTTTAAATGTTATTGCTTTATTGCAAATTATCACCAGGTCTTGCTTTAAATTTTCTTTATATCTTTCTCATTTCTCTGAGCTTAGAGAAGGCTAATAAACTGTCACATAGCATTTATTATGTATGATGACTGTCCTAAATGCTTTATTTATGGTCATTCGTTCTCATCACAACTCTATGGGGTGAATAACGCTGTTATCTTCCTTTTATAAATGAGAAAACTGAGTCACAGAGACTTCATAACTTGCCTACTGTTACCCAGCTTTGTGTGTAGTGGCAGAGCTGGTAATTTACACCCAGACAGGTGGCGTGCAAAAACCAGTATTCTCAAAGTGTGGCACCCAAACCTGCAGCATTAGCGCCAACCGTGAACTTGTAAGAAATGTAGACGCTTGGGTCCCAGATCTTCTGAACAAGAAACCTGAGATGAAGCCCAGAGATTTGTGCTTGTGTTTGTTGTTTTTTATTTTCAGTTTTTTGAGACGGAGTTTCGCTCTGTCGCCCAGGCTGGAGTGCAGTGGCACTATCTCGGCTCACTACAACCTCAGCCTCCCCAGTTCAAGCAATTCTCCTGCCTCAGCCTCACAAGTAGCTGGGACTACAAGCACATGTCACCACGCTGGCTAATTTTTGTATTTTTAGTAGAGATGGGTTTTCACAGTGTTGCCCAGGCTGGTCTCGAACTCCTGAGCTCAGACAATCCGCCCGCCTTGGCCTCCAAAAGTGCTGGGATTACAGATATGAGCCACGTGCCCAGCTGAGATCTGTGTTTTTTGTAACGCATCCCTCCAGGGGACTCATGCACTTAGTTTTGTGAACCACTGTTTTAAACCATTTTCTTCATCACTGTGCTGTACTGATGATACACCCTCCACACCTGCGTTGGTAACAATTGCTGAAGTGGGGACCTCCTGTTACAATTGGGAGCGTATCTTGTCCTCAGGTGAACTGGAGTAAAAAAGAGAACCTTGGCCAGGCGTGCTGACTCATGCCTGTAATCCCAGCACTTTGGGAGGCTGAGGCAGGTGGATCACCTGAGGTCAGGGGTTCGAGACCAGCCTGGCCAATATGGTGAAACCCCGTCTCTACTAAAAAATACAAAAAATTAGCCTGGCGTGGTGGCCAGCGCCTGTAATCCCAGCTACTTGGGAGACTGAGGAAGGAGAATCGCTTGAACCTGGGAGATGAAGGTCGCAGTAGGCTGAGATCGTGGGAGATGGAGGTTGCAGTAAGCTGAGATCGCGCCACTGCACTCCAGCCTGGGTGACAGAGAGAGTCTGTCCACCCCCCCCCACACGCAAAAAATAAAGAGAACCTTAAGCAAAGTCAATGACCTTCCCTGGGCTTTATTGTAGGCTCTGTTGCTATGAGTATTCAGAGAAACTTGGCATCAAAACCCTCAAAAAGTTTTCCTTACCCAGCAGTATGCTTCCCAGGAGACTAGGAAAGGCAGCACTGCAGACTGCATATTTTCTCTCCTGGATTACCATGTCATTATGATGCCCTGTGTATGGGGAAGGGTGCTAATAGCTTAGTTGGGCAAAGAACAGAGGAATATGGGAAGGTGAAGGTTGATCTGAGAAGCCTCTGAGTTGACAACCTCCATCACATTAAAGGAGCCCAGATACACAGTCTCTGATTTCTAGCATGGGCAGGTAGGTGGTATGCACGTAGAGAGGGGACTTCCAAGTGACCTTTCCCCCTTGGCCTTCTGTGGGTCAACAGGCTTCTTGTTCTGATCCTTGACTTGCTAGCAAGTGTCTTAGATAGTCTTGTGGGTGGCCCATAGTTTGCTTAGGTTTGGAGAGATGTAGGGAACTGGTGGGCGTAGAGAAATGGAGTTTCCTAGAAGGAAGAAGCAGTGACTTTTTATAAACAAATTCAACCATGGCGAAGTAAGCAGATGGCCAATTGTTCCAGGTAGAGGTTTAGAAATGGGAATTCTCTGAATACTCAACAGATGTCTTCTTGTGATATTTCTAATTATTTCTGCCTTATTGTGTTGATGCTGTATCTTTTGTTATAGTGTGCTGTGCATGTTACTTTAATTTTGGGATTACGTTTTGTTCACTGTGTTTGACTTTTTTTTCATGTCTTCGTTCATCGTTTTTTTTTAATCATTGTAGGGCATTTGATTTTAAGGTATCTCTTTTGTTCACAGCTTGTGTAAGATACATATTTTTTTTTTATTCGAGTGGAAAATCCTTGCCTTTTAATTCCTTCCCACTGCCCCTCCCACCCCTAGCATGGCATTAGGGTTAAGCCTCTGACTCTTGAAGGTTAAGCCTCTGAATCCATGGCTTTGATCATGGGAATATATAAAATAAGCATTAATTAGACACAGTTATGAGCAAATCCAACAGCTTTGGATTCAAACTTCAGCTCTGATAACTTCTGTGTGATCACAGCTATGCTAATTAACCCTCCTGTGGCCTCAGTTCCCTGATCTGTAACACGGTACAAGAACTATACTACTTCATAGATAGTTGTGAAGGTGAAATGGGTTGATACATACAAAGTGCTTAGGACAGTGTCTGGCACATCATCAATACTGCTTTTTAATGTTTACAGCAAATAAGAGAATTTAATGCATTTATTTTCATAACTAATTTCTTTGGGTTTCTGTCATTTTTATGCTTTTACCAACTATCTATGAGGTAGTATAGTTTTTTGGGAAGGAGTTTCACTCTTGTTACTCAGGCTGGAGTGCAATGGCGCGATCTCGGCTCACCGCAACCTCTGCCTCCTGGGTTCAGGCAATTCTCCTGCCTCAGCCTCCTGAGTAGCTGGGATTACAGGCATGCGCCACCATGCCCAGCTAATTTTTTGTATTTTTAGTAGAGACGGGGTTTCACCGTGTTGACCAGGATAGTCTCGATCTCTTGACCTCGTGATCCACCCGCCTCAGCCTCCCAAAGTGCTGGGATTACAGGCTTGAGCCACCGCGCCTGGCCGCTTTTACTTTTATTAATTCCTTCCTGTCTCCTGTATTACTTGCTTTTATTATTTAAAGTGAGTTAGAAGGAAGATGTCCTGTTCCTATAAACTCCTAATTTTTAAAGTCAAAAATAAAGCAATTTCTTTTGACTCCATCCTAATAAAAAATAGAATCTGTAGTTAAAAAATTTTCCCACAAGGAAAATTTTAGCTCAGATGGTTTCACTGGTCTACCAAACATTTTAAAAAGAAATAATACCAATTCCATACAGACACTTCCAGAAAATAACAAATAAAAAAAATAGAAACACATCCCTACTCATTCGATGAGGCCAACATTACCCTGATACCAAAATTAGAGATATTACAAGAAAAGAAACTCACAGATAAATGGTTCTTGTAAACATGGATACAAAAATTCTAAATAAAATTTTAGCAAATAGAATCCAACAATGTATAAAAAGCATAGTATATCATCACCAAGTGGGACTTATCCCAGGAATGCCAGGCTTATTTACCATTCAAAATTATTCAATATAATTCACCATGCTAACAAACTCAAAAAAGAAAAGCCATATGTCCATTTCAATGATGCAGAACATTATTTGACAAAAGCCAACAACCATTCCTAATTAAAAACTCTCAGCGTGCTAGAACTGGAAGGGACTGTCTTCAGCCTGATAAAAGGCATCTGTAGAAAGTCTAGAGTTAACATCACACTGAGTTGTGAAAGCCTGAATGCTGCTCCTCCAAGATCAGGAACAAAGCAAGGATGTCTGCTCTCACCACTTTTATTCAGCATTGCACTTGAGTTCTAGCCAGTGCAGTAAAACAAGAAAAAATAAATAAAAGGCATCCATGATTGAAAGGAAGAGGTTAAACTGCCGATATTCACAGATGAACATGCTCATCTATGTCAGAGTTGGAAAACTTTTTCTGCAAAGGCCACAGTAGAATTTTTGGTTCTGTGTCCATTCGGTCTCTGTTGCAACTACTCAGCTCTGCCATTGTAGCATGAAAACAGCCACAGACAGAAATGAGTGAGTGGCTGTAGCTGTGTCCTAATAAAACTTTATTTAGGAAAACAGATTGGAGGCCAGATTTGACCCATGGATCATAACTTGCTGACCCCTGGTCTGTGTCAAAAATTCTGCGGAATTCACAGGAAAGCCACTAGGAGTATTAAGTGAGTTTTGCTCGGTTGCAGGAATACAAGATTGATAGATACAAGTATATTGTGTTTCTATTAGAAATTTAAATTTTAAAATAATACCTTTTATAGTAGCATCTGAAATATGAAATACTTACAGAAAAACTTGACAAAATATATAAATGACCTAGACACTGAAAACTACAAGACATTGCTGAGAGAAATTTTAAAAGACCTACGTGCATGGAGAAATATATAGTGTTGATGGGCCAGAAGACTCGATCGTGTCATCAATTCTCCCAAACTGGCTTACAGATTCAGTGCAATCTCTACCAGAATCACAGCTGCCTTTATTATAGAAATGGACAAGTTGACTAAAATCCTTATGGAAATGCATTTCTAAAGTTAAAGCATTTCCTTTTATAGTTAAGGATCCCGGGACACAGCCCAGCTTTGCCTGTTCCCTTCTGCTTCCTGCCACATTGCATGCTGAGTGCTGCAGTTTCTGAATGAGTGTAGGTTGGGAGAACATGATGACAATCAGAGGGACAGAAAGCTCGCTCTGATGAGTGACAGTGTCTATGCAGGTGGGGCACCCATCTGGGCAGACCCTGCTTCCCAGGGTTAGGCCAACACTGAGATTTGTAACTTCTAGGACCCATATGTCCTATTTTGGTTCAGATGACAGGGCATGCATGAGCTATTAAAAAATGTGCTTCTCAATCCATTTCCATCAAACATACAGTTAGTGGAGGTTGTCCCAATTTGGGGTCTGCGAGCTCTTATTTTTAGTTACCAATGTTGTTTTACCTTCTTTTATTTATTTATTTGAGATGGCGCCTCACACTGTCGCCCAGGCTGGAGTGCAATGCCATGATCTTGGCTTACTGCAATCTCTGCCTCCCAGGTTCAAGCAATTCTTCTGCTTCAGCCTCCTGAGTAGCACCCACCACCACACCCAGCTAATTTTTGTATTTTTATTTTTTTTTTTTTTGTAGATATAGGGTTTTATCATGTTGACCAGGCTGGTCTCGAACTCCTGACATGTGATCTGCACACTTGAGCCTTCCAAAGTGCTGGGATTACAGGCATGAGCCGCCATACCCGGCCTGTTTTGGCTTTTAATACTTTAATACTCGTGTGGTTTGTGGACTAGAAGCATCACCTGTCACTCAGAAGCTTGTTAGAAATGCATCACCTTGGGCCCCACCTCAAACCCTCTGAATCAGAATCTGCACCTGGAGAAGATCCTTAAGTGATTTGTATGCAAGTTTAATTTTGAGTCACATATCCAGATGTGTACTAATGGGAAGTTGGGAGTGTGCACACCGACATGTCTGCTCAGCTCTGTCCATCAGCACATCTTTATGCCTGCAATGTGGCATTTCAGGATATTATTCTCTCCAGCAGAAGAGAATACTCTGGGAAGAAAGGAATCTTCTCTTAGTTCAACAGGAACTCTAACTTCTAGTTGTTGCTGTGGCTGTTACTGTTATTTTGAGACAGAGCCTTGCTCTGCTGCCAGGGCTGGAGTTCAGTGGTGTGATCTCAGCTCACTGCAACCTGTGTCTCCCAGGTTCACATGATTCTCCTGCCTCAGTCTCCCAAGTAGCTTGGATTACAGACATATGCCACCATACCTGGCTAATTTTTGTATTTTTAGTAGAGACAGTGTTTCACCACATTGCCCAGGCTGGTCTCAAACTGACCTCAAGTGATCCACCTGCCTTGGCCTCCCAAAGTCCTGGGATTACAGGCATGGGCCATTGCGCCTAACCCTAGTTATTATTTTATAAGCATTTTGAATTACTTTGCATGTAGTGCACTCACTTCTCTCCAACATGCACACACCCCACACAGATATATACACCACACACACACACACACAGGCACGCACACACACACATCCTTATGAAAAACAGAAACCATCCTTTGTAATGAACTGTTCTGCATTTCCAGGAAAGGTAAAATGGAGCTCATAACTGTGTATAGTTAGTGCTTATTTTATATATTCCCATGATCAAAGCCGTATACATTATGACAGAAATTTTTAAAAATACAAGAAAGGCCAGGTGCGGTGGCTCACGCCTGTAATCTCAGCACTTTGGGAGGCCAAGGCAGGCAGATCACAAGGTCAAGAGATCAAGGCCATCTTGGCCAACACGATGAAACCCTGTCTCTACTAAAAATACAAAAATTTAGCTGTGTGTGATGGCGCATGCCTGTAGTTCCAGCTACTCAGGGGGCTGAGAGAGGAGAATTGCTTGAACCTGGGAGGCGGAGGTTGTAGTGAGCCAAGATTGCGCCACTGCACTCCAGCCTGGCTCCTGGCGACAGAGCAAGACTCTGTCTCAGAGAAATAAACAAACAACAACAACAAAAAAAAACAAGAAAAAGGATAAAAAGTACTTCTTTCCTGTCACTCAAAGATAATCACTGCCGTATTTTCTGTCTTTTTTTCTAACAACTTTATAGTAGTCAATGCATTGAATATTAGAATTTATGTGGTGTACTTATTGTAATATATACCAGACCTGACACGTAGAAAGGTATTACTGTTTAAGTGCCACAGCTGTAGTATAGAGTTCATAGAGAAAATGCTAGGTGTACAACTCTGTATTCCGCTGTTTTCTCTTAACATTTGTATTTTTTCAGATTATTATTCATTCCTTGTAAACAGTATTTATATGCCTCACAGTATTCCACTGAGCACATAAACCATAGTTTACTTAACTACCCCCTTATTGCAGATCATTTAGAGTGCTTGCATTTTTCATGTTGGTAAGTAATGTGCAATGAAAATTATTGTGCACGCAGGATTTTTTCTAGGTATTTTCAGTAACGTCCTCAAGGTGGATTTCCAGAAGTAAGTCAGGCTGTGCGCTTTGGTTCATATTGCAAAGTCCGGAACAAGTTATTTAAAATCACACTTAAAAGCCGAAGTCTCCTAACATAAGGCTGAACTGGTTGCTTTTGCCAGGTGAAGAGAAGACCACCCATTGACAAGACAGAATGGGACAGCTTCTTTGATGAGAATGGCCACTTGGCCAAGTCACGGGACTTCATCTGTGTTAACATCCTAGAAAGGGTGGGTCCCCAAGCTCCCCTTGGCCTTGCCCTGGAACTGGGGGCATGGATGGGCAGCGGGCAGGTGCGGTGTTGGATGAAACCCTTTCGACAGGTGTCTAAGAGCCCGTCACCCCCACTTCCCACCCCCACCCCAGGGTCTGCACCCTTTCGTGAGGACGGAAGCCTGGAAGTTCCTCACTGGCTACTTCTCATGGCAGAGTTCCCAGGATGAGCGGCTCACCGTGGACAGCATGAGGAGGTAGGACATGACCCTGTGGTGGTGGGAGGGGGCCCTGCAGGTGGCAGGTGCCGCCACCCTAGCCTGCAGACAGCCTTCTGCCCCCCATTTGACTTCTCATTCCGAAAGGAAACCCATGCCTTCTGACCGAGGCACAGAACACAGTGTGACTTCTCATTCCAAGAGGAACCCCATGCCTCCTGACCCAGGCATAGCACACAGGAGGTGCCAATTCGTGCCAGTGCCTTCTCTCCCGGAGCTCCCTTTACCAGCCCGCCGACTGCCAGGCATGGGCTCGGTCCCAGACACTCCTCTTACCCCTGGACCCCCATGTCCCATCCTTCCCTAGGGCCTATGCATTCTCCTTCTGAAGCAGCTCTTGAACACAGCCTGTCACCCCTTCCCTGGGCCCCACCCCAACTCCACCTCCTCCCTGTCCCCCATGGCTGAGCTGCCTCCTGGGTCTAGTCTCCTACCTCCCTGCCGGTGCCCAGCGTTTCCTCCCCGTGCCCAGGGGAAAGGTACAAACCCAGTATGGGCTGCCTGCGTCCTTAGATGAAACACTCTCAGTGGTGCCACTGGTAATGTTTCGAATAGCGCATCTTCTCTTCCGAACACTTCCTGCTCCTATCTCCACACCACCTGCTATCCCAGAGTCTGACATTCCAACCTCACTGACGGCCTCCCTGACTCCTCATTTGCCCACCCATTCCCCACCCCTGTCCCAGCACAGACCACATTTGCACTCCCCTCTGCCCTTGGCTCACCCTTTCTCCTCCCTCCACAATGGCTTTCTATCATCTGCCGATCAAAAGCCCACCCTTCTTTCAAGGCCCAGATCCCACAGGATACCGCCTCCAAGCAGCCCTCCCAGATCTTCCAGGGAGCCAGGGAGGAGGCACTTTGGTTTACTAGACAGCACACCAGCTTTGAACCTGTACTGTCTTTTTTTTTTTTTTTTTTTTTTCTGAGACAGTCTCCCTCTGCCGTCCAGGCTGGAGTGCAGTGGCACTATCTGGGCTCACTGTTTCCTCCACCTCCTGGGTTCAAGCGATTCTGCTGCCTCAGCCTCCTGAGTAGCTGGGATTACAGGCCTGCACCACCACGCCCGGCTAATTTTGGTATTTTTTTTTAGTAGAGGTAGGGTTTCACCATGTTGGTCAGGCTGGTCTCGAACTCCTGACCTTAGGTGATCCACCTGCCTCGGCCTCCCAAAGTGCTGGGATTACAGGCGTGAGCCACCGCGCCCGGCCCCTGTACTGTCTTGGATTTGGAAACCGGGTTCGAATTTCAGCAGTCTGATTTACACTTGCCCATGAACTTCAGGGCTGACGTCTCGGTCTCCTCCTCTATAAACTGTGGGTAACAATCCATTTCACAGAGCGGTTGTGTGGGCTGAGTCAGATAATATAGGCAAGGCACCTGGCCCAGGGGAGGAGTGAGTCGCTTTGATGATTTTGATGGGAACGCTCCCTCCCTGAAGCTGGGGGCCCTTGGATTGCCCTTCTGTGACCCTTGTCACTTGGTCCTGCAGTAGTGAGACTGGAGCCTGTGTCTTCCCTCCCAGGTTGAATGCAAACAAGGGCAGAGGCTGCTGCCAGTTTGCCTTTGCCTCGGACCCTCTCCTGACCTTGACCGTCCACAGGAGGGCTCCGTACACACTGCCTGAGTCAGACTGGCTCCACTGCTGAATACCTTCCTGCCAGAGGAACGGACTCCTCTGGATTGTGGCTTTGTCCCCAAAGTAGGGGCTAGGTCCAGCCCCAAGGGAGCATCCAGACAAGATGTGGAAGAGATTCACACCCGAGGTTCAGCCAGAGTGGCCCAGGGTGGTATGGGGGTGTGAGGGCCAGGCTGGGGAGCTCGGAGAGGCTCAGGAACGCTGACAAGAGCCCACCTGTACTTGTTTCCTGAGGCTCCCTTAGCAAGGACCACAAAAGGGGACTTCCGACAGCAGAAGCCTGTCTTCTCGCAGTTCTGGAGCCCGAAGCCCAGAGTCAAAGTGTTGGCTCCTTCCGAAGCTTCTAGGGGAGAACCCTTCCTTACCTCCCAGCTTCCGGTGGCTCCGGTGTTCCTCGGCTGGTGGCTGTCTCACTCCATACGCTGCCCCCACGGTCTTGAGACCTTCTCCTCTCTGTGCGTCTCTTATATGAACACGTGACAGCGGGTGTGGTGGCTCACACCTGTAATCCTTGCACTTTGAGAGGCCGAGGCGGGCAGATCACAAGGCCAACAGATCAAGACCGTCCTGGCCAACATGGGTGAAATCCCATTTTTTACTAAAAATACAAAACTTAGCTGGGCGTGGTGGCCTGAGCCTGTCGTCCCAGCTAGTCGGGAGGCTGAGGCAGGAGGTGGTCCCAGCTGCTCAGTTCACTGCAACCTCTGCCTCACTTGAACCCGGCAGGCGGAGGTTGCAGTGAACCGAGATCACGCCATTGCACTCCAGCCTGGGCAACAAGAGCAAGACCCCGTCTCAAACAAATAAACAACCACAAAAAACACACATGTCATTGGATTTGGGGTCATCCTGGACTCTCTCATCTGGAGATCCTTACCTTAGTCACATCTGCAAAGACCGTTTTCCTGCGTACAGTTACATTTACAGGTCCTAGGGTTTAGAACATGGATATGTCATTTTGGGGGCCACCAAGCAGCCAGCGATACCAACTAATCACATTCTAATCAGGAGCACGAAACACTGCCTAACCCAACACTTCCAATTCCGAGGCACAGGTGCCAATATTATGCCCATCCTATAGGTGAGGAAACTGAGGCTTAGAGATGGAAAGTGACATCCCCAAGGCTTGCCCCCAGTGGCAGACACCCAGATATTAAAGTGTAGAGCCAGGATTCAGGTGCGACAGTTGAAGTACAGAGCCCAGGAGGTGAAACCATCTCGGTTCTGCACTCCAGGTGCACTTTGGAGGACATTTAGGGTGGCATAGCTGGAGATGAGGGAGAACGTCACAGGTAGGGCACACGGCTGGCCGAGGGTGCTGTCCTGGAGCTGCCTGGGGCCCAGCAGCTGCAGCTGCTCGGAGTTCTCCACTCATCAGAAGGGGAAGGTCACCTCGTTCAGCTTCAATTCTGTTCTCACAGGAAGAACTACAAGGCCTTATGCCAAATGTATGAGAAGATTCAGCCCCTTCTGGAAAACCTGCACCGGAACTTCATAGAGACTCGTAATAACATCAGTGAGCAAAGTAGGGTGGAGGGGGCTGAGCAAGGGGGTGGGGGTGTTGAAGGCAACCCTGTTCCCTCTCAGCCACTTCCAGGAACAGGTGGCCTCAGGGTCCTGGGAGCTGTTTTGATTGGTTACTGGAGTTTTGCCAGCTGAACCTTGGTGAATCCACCCCACCAGTCTCTCCTGGGTGGCCCTGGATGCCCAATACCATGTTTCTCTGGGCACACGATGTTCCTGCTGCCTGGTCTTCCTCCCTCCTTTCCTTGGCTTTGAACGAGGTTGCATTTGAACTTGACAGAGAGGAAGGGTGGAGGAGGACATTCCTGGCCAAGGGTACAGCCTCGTCAAAGGGTTGGAGGTGGGAAGAAACCCAGACAGCTCAGGGTGTGGTGAGGAACTGAGCCTGGCGGGGGCTGATGTCCCTTTCATAGCTCCCTCTCTAGGATGTCCTAGGGCCTGCCCACTGGGGTAGGGGAAGAAACTCATTCATAGACCTGCTGGATGTGACCTGGTGCCATCCACCTGCCCCTTGCTTCCAACCCAGCGCATGACATTCAGAAACTCTATGACAAAGACCCCCTGGGCAACGTCCTCATCGACAAGAAGAGGCTAGAGAAGATCCTGCTCCTGAGTTACGTCTGCAACACGCAGGCAGGTGAGCCATAGCCTCCTGGTCACCCTCCCCTTGTCAATGCCCTCCCGTGGCCCAGCCTAAGCCTCGGGTCCAGGCCCTCCCACCCAGCCCATCCTTACCAACCCCCTCTCCGCCACAGAGTACCAGCAGGGCTTCCATGAGATGGTGATGCTCTTCCAGCTGATGGTGGAGCATGACCACGAGACCTTCTGGCTTTTCCAGTTCTTCCTGCAGAAAACGGTGAGGGCAAGACCTGAGCTCAGGAATGCCCCTCCCCAGCCCCCACCACTCCCCAAACAACTCCTTGAGGCTGGACAGGCATTGACAGCCCCAACCATTCCTTCCAGC
Source organism: Sapajus apella (assembly GCF_009761245.1). Taxonomy (NCBI): domain Eukaryota; kingdom Metazoa; phylum Chordata; class Mammalia; order Primates; family Cebidae; genus Sapajus; species Sapajus apella. The sequence goes on from NW_022436995.1 coordinate 14,540,396, forward strand.
CCTAAAACAGCCTCCTGGGTCTCAGAGGAGCCTGGGAGGACAATGCCAAACCCAGTGGTTGGAAGCGCAGGTGGCGGGAGGTGTGGAAGTAGAGAAGGGGAAGGAGCAAAGCTCTGGGTCCACCTCTCAGCAAACCTTGAAAGAGCACGGCCAGGCCCAGGGATGGCACCCTCTCCCGGCATTTCCTTCCCAAGCACGGCTCTCCTGCCTTCATACCTCTGTGGCTCCCCATGGCCTCCAGAATAAAACCCAATAACCTTAGGCATTGGGGGCTGTTCCTTTCACATAACCTGCATTCCAGGTACACCAGGAGACTTGGTGGTCCCCAGGGGCACACACACTGTCCAGGTTGAGGGGTTTTGAAGGCGCAGCTCCCTGGAACACCTTCCTGAAAAGCCTTTCCTCATGATCTGCGAGAGGCTGCCCAGAACCCTCCCTCATCCCTCCCTCCCCCCTACCATCCCTGCAGATGTGCCTGCTGCCCTTCCCTTCCCAGTTGGCTCTGCCCCAACACAATAGTATGAGGGAAGAACTGGGCAGCTGGGCTCACTAGACTGTGAGCCACATTCGAGAATGTCTATTACACACACACACACTACAGCCACCCAGAGGTGCACAACATATACAAACTTGCACACACGGATCACAGTCACAGACATAGATGCGTGCACGTACACACACACGCACACACACAGAGACATGGGCCCAGCCCACAGATAGCCACACAGAGCCTCCAGAAGTGAAGCTGGGGAAGCAGCGCTGACTCTTCCGGCGCCCTGAAGCCGAGGAGGACTCGGTCTCCCTGTCTCCCACCCTCATGTGCAGGAGCACAGCTGCGTCCTCAACATAGGCGTGGGCAAGAACCTAGACATGCTCAGCACCCTGATCACCTTCCTGGACCCCGTGTTTGCTGAGCACCTAAGTGAGTGGTCCCCACCTCCTGCCATCTCACCCACCCCCCAGGGCAGGCATGGGAGGGGGGCTGGGACCCGTCAGTCCCTAGTCATGGGGGGCACTGGAGAGCAGCAGAGTCATTCGATCGCCTCTCCAGGCCCTGGGAGGATGGTTATCTTGATGGGGTCAGAGTCTGGACAGTTGAAAGTTGACTCTAAATCGTCTCCCAGAGCAGCTGGAAAAGGGGCAGCAGGCTTTTGTATGTCCCACGGGTTTTGCTTTCTCCATGGTTTGGCCTCATCTGCATGCGTTTGCTGCATCATATGTGTTTTCCGCTGACTGAAGCCTCGTCTCCTCTCCCCACAGAAGGGAAGGGTGCAGGGGCCGTGCAGTCCCTCTTCCCCTGGTTCTGCCTCTGCTTCCAGCGAGCCTTCAAGTCCTTCGACGATGTCTGGAGGCTCTGGGAGGTGAGGTGCCCGGCTGGGGATCGCCAGGCTGGGCTCCACCCCTCGGCAGAGTAGAAGGCACAAGCTTTCCTGGCCTCCCCCTTTCTTTCTGGCTTGGATGAAGTTCAGTAGCTTGGGGTTTTATTAGGTCGGCAACGCTGCTCCCACCTTGCTGGAGGAAGCTGGGGCATCACTTTGTCCATAAGTTCGTTTAACACAAAGGCCTCACTGGCTGCGCCTTCTGCGGGACAGTTGACACAGGAGGACCCTCTGGCCTGTGCGGTGGAAGCCCGGGCCTGCAGCTCAGCCTCCCTGTTGCCCTGCCCAGGCGGCCTCCCCGTGCTTTTGCTTCCCAGGCTGTCCTTCCCCGAAAACTCCCCCGGCCTTCTCCTTCCCCAGACTGCTGGCTCCTGTGGAGCTCTCTTGAAGAAGGTGGGCCCCCAAGCGCACCTGTAGTCTTGTGACCACAATCCCCAGGGCCATCAGCAGATGAACCCCCTGAGGGACGCCACCCCTACCCATCACTGCCTTCGCGTGGCTGCCGCTGCCTGCAGAGTCCAGTCCAACCATCCACCTGCCATTTAGGGCCCCACAGCCCTACTCCCACCTGCCTGCCCCTTCTTCCCAGCTGGCTGGTCTCCATACCCACGTCCATGACCACTCCCAGGCCTTTGGGTCATTTAATTTCCCTCAACCCTTGCTTGCCAAAACCCCACTCAGATTCAACAGTTTCCTAGTGTCTCCCTGCACCCTCATTGCCTCCCTCCCCTTCCTCTATCTAATGAATTCCCTGAAACTTTTCTCTCTGAATCTCCAGTAGACAGCACAATGCCTGGAACCAGGGGTGTCTGTGAGCATGTGCCTGAGTGAGTGGATGAGTGAATGAATGAATGAATGAATGAGCAAGTCGGAAGCAAGGCCCAGGGGTGGGGCACGTGATGGGTGGGTACCTCACCATCCTCAGAGCATCTGCAGTCTCGGGCCACAGGCCCAGGCTCAGGAACCCTGGCCCACAGGTTCTGCTGACGGGGAAGCCCTGCAGGAATTTCCAGGTGCTGGTGGCCTACAGCATGCTGCAGATGGTCCGCGAGCAGGTGCTGCAGGAGAGCATGGGCGGGGATGACATCCTTCTGGTGAGTGCACCCCCGGGCCAGACGCCACCTCAGCTCCTGGAGGCCCTGACACCCCACCCCACCGCAGCTGAAAGACTGGGGCTCATGGGGTGCTGGACGTCAGTCCCACCTTTTCCAGGCAGGAGGGACAATGAGGGCAAGGCTGTGGAATACTGTGCCAAGGGCCTTGAATAGACTAGCTTGTGTAAGCCTCTTGACAGGCTTGACACAGCGAGGCTGTCACTATCATCATCACCCCTGGTTAGCACACAAGGAAACGGAGGCCTGGAACAGTCCCTGAGCATTGGACTACCGTCTCACAGTTAACCCCAGGGCCCTGGGATACTGCTGAAACAAAAGGACCTAGAGTTTTCCACCATTTAGAAAAAAGCTACTGAAGTCTTTGTTGGAAAAAAAATCTTAGGCGGCATCCCAATTATAAACCAAGTCCTCCTTAGGAGCCCCCAAAGCACTTCGGGGCACTCCAGGACTCCCTGGAGCCTAATACGAAAGCTAACATTTACCATTGCCTCAAAATACAAAAGTTTAGGCACTGAGCCGAGCAGGCTGGGGAGAAGTCAGGTAGTCCCAGAGACTGCTGTGAGCAGCATCCTTCTTCCCTGGGTGCTGCAGGCAGCTGCCTGTGCCCAGGAGTGCAGGAGACATTTGCCCCAGCCCCACCCACCACCGCTCCATGCTCCCGCACAGGCCTGCAACAAGCTCATTGACCTTGATGCTGATGAGCTGATCTCCGCCGCCTGCATGGTGTATGCTGAGCTCATCCAGAAGGATGTAAGTTGCACCAGTGATTTGTTCTCCTACTCCTCCTCTCCTCCTCCTCCTCCTCCTTCTCCTCCTCCTCCTTCTCCTCCTCCTCCTCTTCCTTCTCCTCCTCCCTTCCTCCTTCTCTTCCACCCCTCCTCCCCTCCCCCTCCTCCTCCTCCCCCTCCTCCTCTTCCACCCCTCCTCCTCATCCTCCTCCTCGTCATCCACCCCTCTTCCTCTTCCTCCTCCTCCTCTTCCTCCTCCTCCTCTTCCACCCCTCCTCCTCTTCCTCCCCTCCTCTTCCTCTTCCTCCTCCTCCTCCTCCTCCTCCCCTTCATCCAAGGAGCCTACCCTGATCTCCCAAATGCAGCCCATGGCAGATGCATTCAACTTCAGAGACACAGGCTGTGCCACGTTCTCTACAACCAACCCATGCACGTTGCTCCTCATGGTCTTCCTGCTGTTTGCACATGCAGCTCCTCCCTCCCTGAGCAGGCTGTGCTTCTTGAGAGCATGGCCCTCATCCCATATCCCCTGTGTCCATCCCAGTGGGTCTGAGCACAGGTCTGGGCACCTGGGTTAGGAGAATGTTGCTGTTTGGAAGAACTGAAGAATGAAAGCCACACACCGATGTCTGCACACCTCCTACCTGCTTCCTTCCTAGGTTCCTCAAACTTTAAAGGATTTCTTCCTCTGAGGACACCAATGTCCACAGTGGACCGATGACCTCGATGGACAGGATGAAGGTCAGAGGCACCGGAGTGAGGGCGTAGGTAAAACAGCTGCAATATAAACAGCCCTCTGGAAGAATAGTTTATGGTGGGCACTGTGTCTTCTTTGACCTTGGGGGCTGGGGGGCACATGAGGGCTGAGACAGGGTCGTACGATTGGAAGAGAGGCTGGCTGGCTGAGAGGCGCGTGCTGTGGCTAGGGAGGGTGCTCACTGGAAGAGACCGTGTGGGTCAGCCGCTCCTCCTCTACTGAGGGTTTTCCAAGGCTGCGGTGGATCCACATCTGGAAACAAATGGTTAGAGGAGAACCAACCCTGAGAGACTTCCAGACCCCTGTGGAGGACAAAACCGAGCACATTTAATAAGGATTAGTTCATCTGGACTCAGGTCCTGAGAGGAAGGCTGGCCCTGGGACTCTGCCCCCGCCCTGACTGCTCCCCTGAGTCCTGTCATTTCAATGGCACAATTGAGTCATTTTTCCAGAGATTTCCTGCTAGTCGGTGGAAGGGGCTGGCCTGGGAGGAAGAAATCTCTGGGAAGAAGGCGACTCCCTTCCTGGTTTCAAAGCCTCTCTCATAATTGTGTCTTCATTTATCAGCCTGTAAATGTGCACTCAAGCTACATTTTATTTTCCAGCCTCCATCAATCTCTCTTGAGAACGCACGCTCTGCCCTTGGCCCGGCAGTCAGATGCTCCGTGCAGAAAAGGTGCAACCCACCTGCTTCCCCAGGCTATGCCACAACCCGGAGCCCCTGCCCAGCCTGCTCCTGCTCTGGCTGGCCTCTCTGAGGGGTCCCCCCAGGGAAGACATGGAGATGGCCCAGAGGGGCTGAAACTGCAGAAGGGTTGGGGCTGGCTGGGTGCCCCCAAGAGCTGATCAGCAACACACACACACACACACACACACACACACACACAGCCCTGGCCAGTGACTACAGGTTTTCAGGACAGCCAACACATGGACAGGAGGGATCCCTTGCTTTTGCTGTGAACTGGTCCTTAGGGGTAAGGCATGACCATCCCTCTCACTCTTCAGCCATCTGCCCTTCCCTCTGTTCCCATCCTGTCACTCTTAGTGACCATCACTGTGAAGGCATTGTGTCCCCAGTTAGTGCCTGGTCTCCTTCTCCTCAGGTGACAGTCTCCCATCTAGGGCCAGCTCTGAGTCTCTTAGCTGCTGTGTCTTTGCTGGAAGGTGGGGGGAATGCTGAAGAATGAGGGCCCAACCCCAAGCAACATCTTCTCCGCATGGCTAAAGAGCTTGTGTTTGCTGGGCAGCAAGGCACATGGGTAAATTCATATACTACAGTGCTTTGCTTTGACGTTCCTAAGGCAGTTTACTTAAATAAGGGTCCCTGCATGAAAGATAGTTCTCCAAGGATGAAACTGTGTTTGCATTTTGCCAGAGAGGTAGAGAACCAGAGCAAAAGACATCTTGCTGAGCTAGTTTTGGCCTTGGGAAGAGAAGAATCAATAGAAACATCAGATGAACATTTTCCAATGCTTCTTTTAGACTGGTGGCATTAGACGGCTGATTGCTTTTGGTTGGGACCTACACGCAATGCCAAACATCTATTTCAAAACAAACATGTAAGAATTCACCTTCTAGACCACTTGCTGCCAAACCTGTTTTTAAGATCACTGGAGCGTCATTATTACACAGTCCTTCCCAGGAGCCCTGTGGGTGAAGTCTGGGTGGAGATCCCAGAGCCCCCTCCTCCCATAACCCCTCTCAAGCCCCCGTCCTTGAACTTCACATCATTTCCTGTGTTATCTCCAAGGAGCCTCTTGTATACTAGGGCACATAGTTGAAAACCTGTTAGGTCTTAAGATGAGGTGAATTAAGTCCTGACACCGAATCGATCCAGATTCAGATAAGTCCCAGGCAATGGAGCGACGGAAGAAACAATCTTGGAAGACTGGAGCTTCTCTCAGCTCATCCGCAGCACTCCCGGCCCAGTGGGCTATAGATTCAGATCTCCCCACGGTGCGGCAATGCAGATCCTAAAAAATAGCGCTGGGCTGCATCATTCATTCATTTGTTCCCCCTTCTCTGGCTCAGTTTATCATTTACACAGCCCAGTGTTATTTTTCTCTAGTAGGGTCCATTCCAGAGACAGAACTCTAGGAAGCCTTGAAATCCTAGGGCCTGAGTTTGTGTGATGATAGGGTCTAGATGGTTTATTTCGGCACGCATTTATTGAGTGCTGTCTTAGTCCATGGGGATGCTCTAATGATAGCAGTGGCAGCCCATCTGGAGCAGCCACTGCCATGATGCCGGCTGCAGTGGGGGAGGCGAAGCTAGGGCTGCACACTCCATGGAGCCAGTGGGAGCCCCACCCCCTTCCAAGTTGGAGGGGTGGGAGCTCCGCCTTCCCAGGTGCAACGACAGCCACCCAGCCACGACATCTCTGCACTCGTGGAGGCCCAGGAAGCCCCCATGTCCCCCCAGGCTCAGAACTGCCTGCTCCCATTGCCTGGCCTCTCCCTACTCCTGGTGCCCACTCTGATTTTGGTGCAAAGTTGTGCTGAGCCCAGGTGCTGTCACGACCCAGCCGGGTGAGTGCAGGCTTAGGGCAGCACTGACACACCAGCTGCATGCCTCTGTGGGCCCCTCTGGACTCTGGGCACTGACAAGTATGGAAGAGAAGCTGAGGGGGTGCTAAGGATGGCTCGTCATGGGCCTGCAGGAACCCCTCATCATGAACAGCCCGAGTGTCATGGCCACCGTGGACAGCAGGTTAATAACAGCAGGAGGCAGGCAGACCCAGGGTGGAGAGGGGCAGATCCTGGGGAAACCCCACATTCAGGCCAGTGACGACCTGAGGCCTGGGGGCCAGGCTATCAGTTCTATGGACTGGAGTGACAACCTATGGGGCTTTTCTGGGCCTGCCCATGGCCACCCATGGACCAATCAGCACGTACTTCCTTCCATCTAAAGCCCATAAAAACCTCAGACTCAGCCAAACTCAGGCAAACTACTGGACAACCTGCCTGTGGAGAGGAGCTACCCGCTACCTGTCTCCTCTGAGCTGTTTTGTTGCTCAATAAAGCACCTCTTTGCCTTGCTTACCCTCCACCTGTCCACATACCTTACGCTTCCTGGATGTGGATGAGAACTTGGGACCTACCAAATGGCAGGGTTGAGAGAGTTATAACACAAACAGGGCTGAAACCCGCCTCTTTCTTGCCATGTTGCGGGTGACAGGAAGGAGAGAAGAGCTGTAGCCTTTTGGGGAGCACAGATCTAGGATCTCCCTGAGCCAGGGCTGTGACACCTTCTTTGGGATGCTGTGATTCTTGGCATCTCCAAGCTTCCATGGACCACTGTGTTCCCTGGTGCCAGCCATGGAAGATGCTTGTGGTACACCTGGTCCAGCTGCATCACCTGAGGGAGCCAGCACCTGTGCCAGCATGTGGAGCTGCCCCTCCCACCACAGCCAGCGTGCCTGGCTGTGCACAGTGGCCAGACTCCACACTCACCCATTCACACACCCCTCGCTGCTCTGTGTCTGGCTCTCCCTTGGCAGGTGTGGGCTCTAGGCTGGTAGTGCAAGATGAACGCAGCCTGCCAAGCTGGTGGGGTAACAAGAGCAGTGGGTCCAAGCAAAATGCAGGCATCACTGTCCACAGAGGTTTCCAGCTGGAAAAGCAACACTCTCAGGACTCTGTGACAGTAACACAATAATGTCAGTGATGATGGTGGTGATGGTGCTGGTGACGTCAGAGATGTCAGCGGTGGTGGTGAGGCTAATTATATGGTGGTGTTCATGGCAGAGGTGTGATGTCATTTATGATGGTGGAGGTGGTAGTGATGGTGACATCAGTGGCAGAGGTGGCATTGAATCTTGCAGTGGTAATGATGTCATCACTGGTGGTGGTGATGATAGTGCTGACTTTCATTCTGCCAACAGGAACGGTAATGGTATTCCTTAAGTAATGCCAATGAGATTCAAGGAAGGGACTGAAGAGGATCGCAGTGAGAGGGCTCTGGTGCTAATGATGGCGTTGGTGGTGAGGGTAGTCACGATGGAGATGAAAACAGAGACTAACTCATTCTGAAAATACTAGTGCCCAGCATACTTCCAATCAGCAAGGCCCAGACATAACATCTTTAAATGAATCACAGTGGCCACCAGCATAGACATAAAGAAAATGGAAGCAGCCAGGCCCTAACCAAGCTTTCCAAAACTTGGTCCTGAGCTGGATGTGAAAGCTTGGATTGGATTGGCTGCGTTCCTTCCATGCTCTCGCCCCTACTTCTCCTTCTTTCCCTCTTCTTCTAAGCCTCTTCCCTGGAGAATTCATTCATTTATTCCTTCTTCTCTGGCTGCATTGAATGACCCCAAGGCCACTCTTTGTTCCTGGAGCTAGGATAATAGCTTCCTACCCACTGACAACTGCACAGAGGCACCGTGGATAAAACTCCAGGTTCTCTGGGCCCCAGGGTCTGTGTTTCCCTGCTCAGAGAGGAAGAAAGAAGGGGGCTTCTGCACCCACCCTGAGGCTTGCCAGCAGAACCCAGTCCTAGCCTGAAGCCAGCAGACCTTTGGTCCGTGGGGAGGAAGGGACACTCCTTCCTTTCAGGAGGATGGACATAGCTACCAGGAAGGGCCTCCACTGCCCAGGACCCAACCCCAAGGACAGCCGGTGGGCTGGAGCTTCAGGAGGTCACGAACAAGGGCACGTGACCCCTGCCCTCAATTATACAGAAGCTGTACTAATTGAGTAATTAATGTGTTCCACGCCCTGTGCTAAGCACTCACATGCAGTATCTCACGGAATCAGCGTTCTGATTCTGATTTCACCCTCATGACTGAATTCAGATTCAGAAGCAGGTGCAGTCATTACCCTCTCATTACCGGTGAGGAACCTCAGGCACTGGGTTACACAGCTGATGATTGCCGAAGTCAGGATTTGAATGCTGATGGGTGAACCCCAGGGCCCCTCCGTCACGCCACAGTGTCGGCTCTTGGGCAGCTTTCATGTTCACCTCTTACCCTGCCCATAGCCGCACTTGGGGTCTGCCCTCCTCCCACACTGAGTCTCCTGTCTGGTCCTCTGCAGAGCAGGCCCTCATCTCACAGGCCACCCTGCCCTTGGCAGCTGAGGCCCCACCGATGGGCTGAGATGGTCCAGGGCTGGACAGCAGGGGATGGTGTGTGCAGGAGGCTCTGTCCTACTTCCCTCATCCCTCTCTGTGCCTTTGATGACCCCAGTAACTGTGGGAGGGCCCGATGCAGCCAAGTTTACTGCATCTTGTTTTGAAACAAAGCTCTGAACATTCCTTCTGCAGCACGAGGAATGGGCTGCGGATCTGGGGTTGCAGGAAGTCATTCCGCCGGAGTGGGTGTGGGGACCCAAGATGGGGCTGGCTGGTCCCTCACAGAAGCAGCAGCAGCAGCAAAGCCTGGGCAGCTGGGGTGGGCTAACTATGTGAGGGGAGAGTTGCGCAGCTCTGGGAAACAGGGTGGAGGAGGGCTGTGCAGGAGTAGCCTCTCTCCCTTACCTCTGCCCCTGCAGACTTTTCTCTGGATGAGCCGCCGGGGCAGAGAACCCTGGATGGAACGGGACAAGGCGGAGAGGAGGGAATTTCCAGCTGGTGCCTAGTGCCACCAGCCACACTGCCTAAGAGGGAAAAAGACTTATTTCTGGGATCTCAAACAAAAGCACTAGCTCCAAACTGTCCTGCCAGACCCTGGGGCTCGCTGAGCTTGTAGTGGGAAGAGATTACCAACCAGAAATGAGGGAGGCGGGTGGCAGGTGCAGGAGGGCGGAGTCACAAGCAATAGCTTTTAATCCGGGCTGCACATAGAATCACCAAGGGAGCTGTTTAAAAATAACCAATTCCCAGGGCCCACCCATTGAACCAGAGTATCTAGGGGGTGGGGCCAGGGCACTGGTCATTTTCAAAAGCTCCCAGGTGGTTCTAAAGTGCTGTCAGGAATGAGAACACCTGAGTTCAGAACAGGCTCTTAATGAAGGGAGATTAGTGATCATCAGCTGGTTTGACCCCTTCCTTCCACTTAGAGGGAGTTCGAGGAAGTCCTCACAGTGAGTAATTTCGGCCCAGAGAGGGCAGGAGTGACTGTGCAGGGCACTGTCCTGAACGGACATCCAAGAGCAGAGCGTGTCTCTGCAGCCAGCTCCCCTATTACTGCTGCTCTCCGGAACACACCAATGCTACCCTCTTTCCAAGAGCTCTGGAAGGGACCGCCCTACCCCACCACCTTCAGCTGAATGACTCTAGAATTAAGCATTCCAAGTTCTATTCTAAGCCAGCACATCAAAGAATTTCTTTAGAGAGTTAATAAGAGCTAAAGCCTCAAAGGTCTGACCCTCACCTGCAGTGATATGCAAATGGTACCTCAACACCCGTAGTGCAGTATTCAGGGGCTGGGAGCAAATAGGATGCAAATGTATGCGATCATTATGCAAACAAGGGCAGCCCCAGATTAATGGCCTCAATCTTTCAACTAGACAGCAGCTGTCTCTTTAGGTACAGGCCTGACTGACATGGAGGACTGAATTGTCTCCTGTGAGACGCATCCTGAGGAAGGAAGGGTCAGCTCCCGGGTCAAGAGGAGGGATTGTTTGAACACCTGGCTTGCTGATCCTCTGCTCTGAGAAATCTGGGCAAGGATGTCTGCCAGGCAGGCAGGATATTCTTCTCTGCCTGGGCTCCTTGTTCAAGCCCCAGGATCAATGCTAGGCACTGAACTTTGTGGGGAGAGTGGTGGTGATGGGGTGGTGGAGGTGGTGAAGGTCAGGGGAGAGGTAATGGTGAAATTGATAGAGCTGGGAACAGTTGAGAAGATGGAGGGGTGCAGGTGAGGGTGATGATGTTCCCGGTAATGGTAGGGACGTGGACAACAGAGATAATGCAAACAGCAGAGGTGAAAATGGGCTTGGAAGGGATGAGAGGTGGCAGTGAGGACGAACATAATGCAGGCACTGGCAGTGGCAGTAGTGGTGACAGTGATGGTGGAGGTGATACTGGATGTGATTCTGCAGATGACATGGAGGTGACAGACGTCATGTTAGTGACAGCCATAGTGGAGGGGATGGCAATGCAGAGGTGAGAGGTGGAAGCCATGGGGAGGAGGAAAATAGTGACACTGGCATGGCATGGGATAGAAATGATGGCAACGGCAGGTGGTCGTGGCAACGTGGAAGGTCTTGGTGGAGGCTCACGTGCTAGAGACCACAGCAGAGTGGTGGGGGCAGTGGAGGTCATGGAAGTGACCAATGTGAGATGAGGTAATGCAGCAGTGGCAGAGAAGATGAAGATGATGGTGGGGAGAGCTGGTGACAACGAGTTCTTGAAACTCCTCGCTCAATAAGAAAGGGGGCTACAGAACCTGGCAGAACAAAGGCAAGGGAAGCGGTGAACTTAAATAAGAGAAACAAGGTCTGCTGTGTTGGGGAGAGGAAGCGTGAGGCTCCCAACCACAGGCCTAAAGAATGCTCAGAGGAAACACCTGACATCTCTCTCCCTGGCAAAGACTCGGTATGCACCCCAGTTTAACTCAGTGAGTGAGGCGGGCCTGAGGTCTGCCAGTGATCAGCGGGATGACCTGAGATTGGAGAAATCCTAGCCTCCATTAGTCCTCAGTTCCCTCCTCTGTGAAATGGAGGAGAGCATGGAGTCCAAGTGCATGCCCCATGGCTGACTAGCGGTGCGTGTGGAGTGAAGTGGAGCTGCCATGTGTGTGTGTGTGGGAGGGGGGGTCGGGGGCGATGTCAAGAAATAGGCCATGATAACTGGGGAGATATTGACAAATGTCTTCTCAGGGGAACCCAAAGCAATGGCCTCTTGTCACTTCCATCCCATGGCGTGGATCCTCTCCATTTCTCCGTCGCCCCCACCTCATCTTGGTCACTGCACTGAAGGTCACCACAGCTATTTCCCTGACTGTCCCCATACCTCTCTTTCCCTCCTGGAAGGCCAGACCCTAAGCGGGCTGCAGTGTGAACTGGTTAGTCCTTGGACTCTGGAATCGGGCTCCAGGTAATAATTGTGAGACCCTGGACAATATACTTTACCTCTTTGAGCCTCTGTTTTCTCACCTAGAAATTAGAAGTCACAATAATGGGTATGTCTATGATGGTTTAGCCCAACAAACTTTGACTCAAAGAACTGGTAGCTGTTGGAAAGACACAGCAGGAGCTGGGTTCAGAATTATCAGTTATTCTGTAACCTAAAAAGCTGTAGCCACAGGAAAGAGGACCTCTCCAGTATCTGTGGCTTCCCACAGCCACAAGGTACAGTCTCCAGCGTGAGCTACCTCCTCCTTCCTGTGGAGCCTGCATTGGCACATGCCAGCCTGCAGAGGGCGCTCTTCTTCCACAAACCCAGGACTCCATGGGGAGGTCCAGCTGCCCAAGGGACCAGGCACCCTGCCCAGGTTGCGAGAGTCTTGGGCAATCCCTGTGCTCTGGGGCAGAAGGGTTATCCAGAGGGAGGAAACCTAACTGCCTGGACTGAAAGGGCGACAGGGAGAAGGACTCTGTTCTTGTTCATGGCTTTCAGAGGCCCTAGGCCTTCTACTCTGGCTGCAGATTTGCTAGGGAAGGGGCCTGGGACCAGGGGAGCCTCAGGGTCCCCCCAAAAGCATTTCCCAGCAGCCCTAGGACCGTGTGGGCAGATACAGTGGGGCCCACACTCTGCCTCTACTTCTCCTTTCCTGGCTGGGAATCCCGCCTGCTGCTCAACACACACACACACACACACACACACACACACACTCACACACACACACACACACATTCTCACACACGCACACTCAGTGTGGTCCCTTGTGATTCACTGTGAGCGGTAATCATCGTCCTAATGGCCTGCATGATGGCCTGAGGAGAGCAGGGGCCTCAGATGAGTCATCTCCCTGAATGGTAATGAGGGCAGTGTGGAGAGGATCTGTCCTTCAGCCTCCTCCCTGGGCTCCCGGTCTCCATCCCCTTGCCATTCACAGGCTCACCCAGGGAGCTGCTGCTTCACTAGCAGGGACCTGCTCTGCCCCGCCAGGCCCATGTGGCACAGGGAGCAGCTGTGCAAGCCACGCCCTCTGGCCACAGGGCAGGCCATGAGGCCATCACTCATCTCCCTCCTCGGCCAGGGCTCAATGTATGGCTGGAATTCCTCAACCTGATTCCTAAACAGTACCTGTTTCACTGTGAAAAAACCATCCACAGACCTCTTCTATGTTTTTCTACACCTGAGACCAGCCGTGTTCAACAGAAACAGAAAGTGAATGAACCACAATGTATTTTAAAATATTTTAATAGCCATATTTAAAAAGTAAAAAGAAACGTGAAAAAAATGTGTTTAGCCCAATACAGTCATAGTACATTGTTTCAATATGAGTCAGGCGTGGTGGCTCATGCCTGTAATCCTAGCACTTTGGGAGGCTGAGGAGGGCAGATCACTTCAGTTTGGGGGTTTGAGACCAGCCTGGCCAACATGGTAAAACGCTGTCTATACTAAAAATACAAAGATTAGCTGGGCGTGGTGGCATGCACCTGTAAGTCCAGCTACTCGGAGGCCGAGGCGGGAGAATTGCTTGAACCTGGGAGCTGGAGGTTGCAGTGAGCCGAGATCACAACACTGCCCTCCAGCCTGGGTGACAGAGTGAGATTCCATCTCAAACTTTTAAAAAATGTATACACACACACACACACACACACACACACACACACACATAGCTTCAATATGGACCCAATATAAAATTATTAATAAAATTTTTACCTTTTTTTGGCATGATGTCTTCAAAATCTGGCATATATTTTATCCCTTTAACACATTGTAATTGGGAACGGCTGCATTTCAAATGCTCAGGAGCACATGTGGCTAGCAGCTCCCATATTAGACGTCACTTCCAATTGTTAGCTCCTGGTACCATCTTGACAGGCAGAAGAGTCTCCTAGGAGCCTGTAGCAGCCGTGGCCGAGGGCTCTGATGAGCTTGTTTCTCTACCTGAGAGCTCATCCCTTGAGAACCTCCAGGGAAGTGGGCGAACCTCACTCCATGGCCCCTGGCTCACAGCTAGAATTGAGCACCCGCAGTTCCTGGCCTGAGGGCTCCCGCTCTCGGGAAGCTGCCGTCTGGTGCAGACCCTACAGAGGACAGAGGCAGGTTCAGGAGGCGCCCTCCTCAAATCCAGTCTTCTGGGTCATTCAAGGCCCCAGGCTGCACTCCCAGAGCTTCTTGCCCTGGGCCATGCTCGCACCTGATGCCAGGGCTGTGCTTCAGCGCTACATGAGGGGGGTGGCTTTGTGCAACCTGAAAGGGAAGTTAATATTTAGACACTGGAAAGGAGACAGTGAGGAAAGAGCCGGGAAGGCAGTAGTCTGGCCAAGGGTCTGGAGGTGGGAGGCGGCGGGACAGGAGATGACAGGGAACTAAGGGGAAATCAGGAGAGAGAGGAGAAGAGGAGCAGCTGTCACCCTTGTAGGGGTGTGTGCGTATGAACGCTAAATGCCAAGCCTGGACAAAATAGAGCCATGGAAGTCTCTGAGCCACGGAAGGAATGCAGTGAGGTCAGGATTTGAGGCACATTAGCCTGGGGGCTGTACAGAAAGGACTGGGAAGCGAGAGATGAGTGGGGAAGAAAGCCCTCTGGGGTAATTAAAAACATAAGCAGGAATGCAGAGCACTTGAGACCTTCTGCAGTTGGCCCCAGGGAGCTCAGCCTGGGATGCGAGCCTCTGTGCCAGAAGTCCTGGGCCCCCACCCTCCTCTGCCTGTCTCCAGGAGAACCTGGACAGCTCCCGCAGAGGGACGTGCAGAATCCGTGGCTTCTGGGGATGTGACTGTGAGTTGGACGTGGGTTTGCTTCTCCCTCTTATCCATCCATCACCACCCGTTCTATGCCCTGAATGCCAGGGTCTGAGGGTTGAGCTGCCAGCCCTGGGCTCCTGCAAAGCCAACATATAATTCCAGGCCACTGAGAACCCAGGCAAGGCTTTTGTGAGAATTAAACAAGACAGGCCCCTCCGGGCAGACACAGCCTCTTGGCAGATGGCGCCTTTGTGCTAAGCTAAAAGTGCCCGGCGTGGGCTGGATTTCAATCCCCACCACACCCTTGGCTGAGGCCTGGCACACGAACCATGTAACCATGCGTGGCGGTCCTGCCTAGTTCCCAGTGCTGGGGGAAATGGTATGAAGGGGGTGAATCACGCTTGAAAACCACAAGGCACCAGAGAAGAGACCTTCAAATGAGACCCACTACCTGTCCTGCTTTCTCCTTCTCTACTGGACTGGGGGTCCAGAGCTCCTGGGGACTGGGAGAGGTGAGTTACACTGAAAGCAAACTCACTGGATCCAGGGAGTCAGAGCAGCAGGGTGTCAGGCCCAGGCACAAAGCCTGCATACATCTCTCTCCTGGAGCCAAGCGAGAACAGCCCTGGGAGAGAGAAAGGATGGAGACTAGAGTCTTGTTTCCAAAAAAACTGAGGCCAAGGCCAGGCGCGGTGGCTCACAGCTGCAATCCCAGCACTTTGGGAGGCCGAGGTAAGCAGATCACCTGAAGTCAGGCGTTCAAGACCAGCCTGTCCAACACGGTGAAACCCGGCCTGTACTAAAAATACAAAAATTAGCCGGGCATGGTGGTGCATCCCTGTAATCCCAGCTACTTGGGAGGCAGGGGCAAGAGAATTGCTTGAACCCAGGAGGCAGAGGCTGTAGTGAGCTGAGATTGCGCCACTGCACTCCAGCCTTGGTGACAGAGCAAGACTCTGTCTAAAAAAAAAAAAAAAATCAACCAAACAAAAACCTAAGGCCAAAGAAGTTCAATGGTCTGCTCAAGATGACACAGCTAAAAAGTAAGGGTGGACAATGAGAGGCAAAGTCACAGGGCAGTGAAGAGGCATCTGGCAGACCTAGGGAGAGTCCTGGCTCTGACCCCGAGCCGTCACTGAAGTTCTTCAAGTGTCAGTCTGCTCATCTGTAAAATGGGGATAATAGCTAGGGCTATTCCTAGGATTAAAGACAGCAGTGTACGTAAAGCGCTTAATGACAACTGAAACCCCAAGTTCTTGCCCAGGGAGATATGTGGATGCATTGCAGAGCTCCTCAATAGATGAGGAAGTCCAGGATGTTAGAAGGTTGTCAAAGCACCAGGCCTGTGGAGCAAAGGCAGAAGACTCAGAGAGATGCACCTTCCACAGCTCTGGGGGATGCATCAGCTGTGCACGGGGGCCTGCTTCAGGACCACGGTGAGCGTGGCCTGCCGAGGGCTCAGGTTTGAGTCCCTCTATGAACTGCTCTCCACCAAAAGGAGCTGCCCCATTTAAGGCCACATCCCCTGTGCAGGGAAGCCCCATCCAACGATTGTGTGAGTCCCTGGGCCAGGCTCTCTTGCCTTAACCTGGGGTAGCTCTGCAGGGCACCTCAGTCCTGGAGCTTCCCAGGGAATCACCGGCCACTGCCCACCTCTGCTCTTCTCTCCCCACAGAGAGAGGACATGCCCCCGAGAGCACTCCCCACGCGAATTCCCGTGTGCATGTCTTCATCACAGCGTCTGCTTCTCGGGTGTATTGTTTTACTGGCTGTTGTAACAAATTACCACAAACTTGGCGGCTTCGCACAAGGCACATTCATCCTCTGACAGTGCTGGAGGCCAGAAGTCAAATCAGTTTCACTGGGCTTGAGTCACCGTGTCATTAGGCCTGGCTCCTCTGGAGACTCCAGGGGAGGATCTGTTTCCTCACCTTTCTAGCCTCTAGGTGCCGCCTGCATTCCTTGGCTAGTGGCCGCTTTCTCATGTCACTCCACCCTTGCTTCCATTGTCACATCTTCTACTTCCTCCTCTGACCTTCTTGCCTCCCTTTTATAAGAGGGAGGCCCACCCACATAATCTAGGAAAATCTTCCCCCCATCTCAAGATCCCTAACTTTTTTTCTTTTTTTTTTTTGAGACGGGTCTCACTGTCTCACCCAGTCTGGAGTGCAGTGGCACCATCATGGCTCACTGCAGCCTTGACCTCCCAAGCTCAGGCAATTCTCCCACCTCAGCCTCCTGAGTAGCTGGGAACACAGACATACACCACCTCGCCCAGCTAAGTGTTTTTATTTTTTGTAGACATAGGGGCTCCCTTTGTTGCCCAGGCTGGTCTCGAACTCCTGGCTTCATGCAATCCTCCTGCCTTGGCCTTCCCAAATTCTGGAATTACAGATGTGAGTCACTGCGCCTGGCCAGGATCCCTAACTTAATTACATCTGCAAAGTTCCTTTTGCCATTCACAGGTTCTGGAAATTAGGATGTGGATATTTTGGGGAACTATTATTTAGCCTTCCACACTGAAGAACCTAACCTAAGAAAGCAGCTGGCTGCCTGCTGTGGTCCTCCTCACCTCCTGCCAAGCATCCTCTTGGGGACACCTCCCCAGCAAAGTCAGTCTGACTCCATCCCAGGATGGTAGGAGGGGTCTGGCTATGGAAGGCCTGTCTGTGGAGCCAGTGAGCCCCATCGTCCTGAGGGTGTGTGATACCCAGCTCTCAGGAAGCCTTAAACAAGTGGGACGCCTTTGAAATTTCAGAATACCTATCCCCTCCTCTTTTCTCTGCCTCTCAACCTATGTCACATTTCAAGGCTTGGCTGCTGCAAGAAGCCTTCCCCAGAGCAGACAGAACAGCTGCCTCCTCCGCAGCCTCCACCATGCTCGCCACTGGTGCCCACCCCACAGCTCACTGCATGCACCTGCCGTTGCATGCCTGCCTCTCCCCTGGCTTATGCAGTAGGTCTTTCTCATTTTCCCACCCGCTCGATGCCTAGCATGGGGTCTGCTCCCCTGGAGAGCAGAGACCTTGTCTGCTTCCTGTCAATCAAATAAATGCTTGCAGAACTGGGTCATGCTGAGCCAATCCACAATTCCCAAGGAGGAAGATGGAAGTGTGAGGTGTCAGCTGAGTACCCTGGCTGCTGAATTGAAATCTGTTCAGGCTGGGGTGTCCTGGGGAGGCCCCCCACTACGTTCCCATCAATCTGACGCTGGCCGCTGGCGGGTGACATGCTGCTGCTCCCGCATGTCTGTGTGCCGGTCTCCCTGGCTCAGAGCAACTTCATAACCACACCCAAGCTCACCTGTTCCCCAGCCCCAGTGAGGACATCACTCAGTTCTTAGTGTAGCAAGCCGCTGCCACCTCCTGTACTGGCACCTATGCCCCCGGCTTCTGCATCTCTTCATGAGGGAACTGTCTAGTCTTGGACCACACCTGACCCACATGGAATGCCAGGGGGATTCACACCCCAGGAGCAGCCCTTGAAGGAAGGGTGGGGAGCTGGTGGATACACACCGCAGATTCCCCACCCCTCGATGGGACAGTTCTGAGGCCTGTTCTGTACGCTCAGAAGGTCCGCAGGGGGCTGAACCTCAGTGTTCCACAGCAGTTGCTGCTGGGCAGCTCGCTCGGATTGCTTTTTCCCCTTCCCTGTCTCACTTCCCAACTCCCTCACATGCTGCCTGAGATCATCTTCCAAACAAACAACATCACCCAAGTCCTTGTCAAAAGGCCTAATTCAGTGGGGCAGGGAACCACCCTAAGGCAACATATTCCATCATGTTGCTTTCCTCAGTGCCAACAAGAAAAGGCAAGGTCCCTTCACTCGGTATTCAAGACCTCAAGGATCCTGGCCTCCTTCTGCCTCTTTGACACCATCTCTTACCTTTTCCGGCCTCAAATGTGTACTCTGGGCCGGGCGCAGTCACTCACACCTGCAATCCCAACAGTTTGGGAGGTCGAGGCGGGCGGATTGCTTGAGGTCAGGATGCCGAGACCAGCCTGGGCAACATGGTGAAATCCGTTCTCTACTAAAAATACATAAAGTTAGCCAGGCGTGGTGGCACATGCCTGTAGTCTTCCTCATGTAGCTACTCAGGAGGCTGAAGCAGGAGAATCGATTGAACCCGGGAGGCAGAGGTTGCCTGGGCACAGAGCAACACTCCGTCTCAAAAAAAAAAAAATGTATACTCGGGCAACACAAAATTCCTCATCTGCTTTGTGACTTAACCCAAGCATTTCGTCTGGGAAATCTTCCTGCCACCTATAGAGGTCAGTCAGTCCTTGGGCTTCCTGTCCCATCCTAAGGTGAGCACTTCTATGAGTCGGCCACAGGAAGAACTAACCAGGTTGGAGTGGGCTGTTGGCCCAACGTCGAGCCCCATAAGGCTACAGTGGGCTGCTCTGTAGCCAGCCCTGTGGGCAGTGCCCCCAGCCCCCGTGGGCATGCAGGAAGCCCCTTCTCCTTGCCTAGTGCTGTGCTGAAGTCAGCGTGCACTGGCTCAAAAGAATCACACTTGTGCACGTTCTTCCACTTCTGCATTCAGTGACATGCTGTGGTTGTCTGAAATCGGCCATGGTAAGAGTATTCACACCACAGAAATTGGCAAGTGCTACAAATCAAGGGTTTTGTTTTCTTCAAAGAGCAACCGTGGCGTGCCTTCCCACCATATGCAATAATCCTGAGTGTCTGTGGGTTCACAGTACAGGTCCCAGCCCTGAACTTCCCTCAAGAGGCAGGGCAGAATCAGCTTGGGGGAAGGGGTGTCGACTGGCAGCATGGTGCCAAGATAGATGTGGATGGGAGTCAGGGCCAGGGTGCAGCTAGGCGAAGTGGAAAGCAAAGCAGGGAGGAGCTCGTGGGACTGGAGGACAAGGACCCGGTGTGTGTGTGGTGTGTGTGTGTATGTGCGTGTGTGTGTGTGTGTGTGTGTGTGTAGAAAAGAGAGACTCCAAGAGAAATGGAGAGAGACAGCAAGGAAGAGACATGGAGAGAAGAGAAAGAGAGACATGGAGACACAGACAAAATAAACAAAAAACACAGAGGGAGGGAGGAAGACAGAGTGAGACAGCAAATGGAGACAGCACAGAAACAGAGAGAAAGACACAGCTTGAGACTGGGAAGAAATGAGAGTGCAGGAAGCCAAGGGCAGAAATAGAAGAATTCAGTGACAAAAACACAACCTGGAGCGTGGCAAACAAAGATGGTAGCAGCAAAGAGGGCCCAGGAGGGTGCAGCTCAGACCTAGCTGGGGCCCATGGTGCATGGGGCAGCTTGCAAGAGAGGCTCAGGGCCCACTTAGGACATGGTCTCCTGTGCCGCCTAGCCCCAGCCATCAGGTGAGTACCTCCTTAGGTGTCGATCAACCACTTGAAGATGTGAATGTTTGATTGCTTCTTCAATTTAGGCATTAAATCCCTCAGTAATTCAATAACGCATCATCCAGTTACTCACGTGACACGCAATTTTAAATTAGGAAAAAATATTTAGGCAATGCAATTGCTAAGTGATTGGATTGTTTCTGAAAGGAATCCCCTCATAACGCTCCCTGGAGTTATTCTCCCTTCTTAAATCAACCTGAGAACAGGGTGTGCAGACTTAGCAGTCTGTTTCGTGGCTCTCCCTGGCTGAATTCAGCACATCCTTTAGGTCAGAGTCCCCGGATTCATGCACTTTACCTTGCCCAGTGGTGTGCCGAAGTCAGCTTGCTGGAAAAAAGGTGAAATGTTCACATCTTTTCTTAATTCTGCATTCAGTGACATCATGTTGGCCGTGGTGGGAATATTTACACCACGGTAATTGGCAACTGCTACAAACCAGGGCTTTTTTTTTTTTTTTCCCAAAGAGCCACCACTGCCTTTCTTCACCTCCTGTACTCCCACCAATCTGTGCCCCCCCCAGGTGTGATAAAACCTTGAGCAGATTTTGTGGGTTTACAGAATTTGCTCCAGGGCCCAGCTGGGAGCCTCCCTCAAAGGGCAGAGCAGCATCAGTTGGCTTGAGGATTTGAGGGAGTCAACTGAGCAGCATAGGGCGAAGCTGGGAGCACCAGCACCCTTCCCTGGCCTCTGCCCCAGGGACCATTGTGGCCCCCCATCAAGACAGCACAGTCTGAAATAAGAGCTCCTGCCTGAACATTGGGAGAACTCAGGTACCACTCAGCGTTGGTCAAAGAAACCCAGGCTCAACAAGGGACTAGCTCCTGGTCACTGGAAGGGTAGATGGGATGTGCATGTCTGCTGGGCTTCGGTTTCATGTCCTTTCTGTTGGTCTAAGCTGCTCACACTCGGAGACCCAGAAAGTTTGTTGTGCTACTTCTAAAAAGAAAAAAACTTTGTCTCTATAAATGTATACTCTCCACTGCCTTCTCGGGAAGCTGAGTGCTGGTCACCGGCGGCACTTTGTGCTGCCATCTTGAAGGAGCTGGGTAGGCAAATTAGGGACAGGAGGGGCTAGAGAAGCAGGAGACCTATGTGGGAGGAGGTCAGGGAGAGGCTGGAGAGAATTATGGAAGAAGGATTTCACGTGTCTCCGTGGAGTATGAGACCGTCTTCTGAATTTTCCCTCCCAAATTGTCAGTAAACTCAATCTTGCTCCCTGATGTCTTTGAGTGAGTGGAATCTGGAGGGGAGAGGGTGGAGGCAGATTGGAAAGGATGAGGGACCAGCCCCACTGGTTACACGTAGAGAGGACAAGGTACGTGGAGGAGGAAGACAGGCTTAGCAGAGCTCAGATATCCGTGGGAGGAGGAGGCAGGTTCTTGCCTCTCTGTTCCGCTGGGAAGCAGCTTGTTTGGGAAATCCAAGCCCAAGTCCATCCAGAGCAAGTGCCTTGATTTTCCCTTATGAGGAAGAAGAGGGCTGTCCTGGCCCAGGAGGAGGAGAAAACTGGGGTCAAGTAAATCAAAGGGACAAAGCTAACCTCTACGCCATCAAGAATGTATGTGCAATGCTGAGTACTATTCTTTGGATCTGAGCTGTGCTAAGTGTTGGTTTACAGAGCCCCAGAACTCCCAAGTATAGAATGACATCACATGCGTAGAGAAGAGACCCCCAGGCCTGGAAGATTCTCCTCTGCAGGCCCTTGTTCTCTGTCCCACACCCTAGTGATATGGGTACCTCTTAACTTCATAAAGAGGCTCCACCAACCACAATTCCATGCAAAGCTTGCTGCAGAGACCCAACTGTGAGGGCAAGGATCCCAGGCCAGACAGCAGACAACTGGGCATCTCTCTTTCTCTTTTTTTTTTTTTTTTTTTGAGACAGAGTCTCGCTTTGTCGCCAGGTGCCAGGCTGGAGTGCAGTGGCGCGATCTCGGCTCCCTGCAACCTCCGCCTCCCGGGTTCAAGCAATTCTCCTGCCTCAGTCTCCTGAGTAGCTGGGACTACAGGTGCACACCACCATGCCCAGCTAATTTTTGTATTTTTTTTTTAGTAGAGACGGGGTTTCACCATGTTGGCCAGGATGGTCTCGATCTCTTGACCTTGTGATCCGCCCGTCTTGGCCTCCCAAAGTGCTGGGATTACAGGCTCTCTCTCTTTCTTTTCCTCTCCTCCTGCTCTTCCTCCTCCTCCTCCTGCTCCTCCCCTTCTTCTTTCCCCCAGTCTGAGCACTCACTCCCCACCAGCTAACTAGCCCAGAGCAAGCAGCTAAATATAGTTCCTTATTCTTTGACTCGTAGAAGTCAGCCACAAACTGTCCGTCAACATGAATTTCTCAGCTCAGTCATTCTAGCCACGAGCAGCTGCTGCTCCTGATACTTCACTGGGCTGCTCTCAAGCTCATCTTCAGTGGGGTCTGCATGGGAAGAAAACACACTTTTGAGAGGGCAGCTTTAGAGGGTATGAAGTGGGCATAGACGTTAAAATTGGAGAGACGGGAATGAAATCTTAGCTTGACCACTTTCTAGCTGTGTGATCCTCTGCTGGATCAATTACTGAGCTCTTACTTAGATTCTGTCAGATGCTCTAAGATCTTTCCAATAAATCCTCAGTTTTGCTCGGGCTAATGTGAGTTAGGCTTCTGTCATTTGCGACCTGAAGAAGAAGAACTTGCTTCTCAACTCGCCGGTCCTCTGCTGACGGCCTCTTCCAGGCTTCCTCACTCACATTCTCCATTCCCACGAATTGTAATCTCTCACCCTTAAAAAGCTCCAAAGCTGTTTTCTTTCTCTTTCGCTTTTAAGAAAGATTTTTTTTCAAATGTAACACATTTATTGCATAATCTCAATTTGTTGGGATATAGACGTGAAATTGTTTCCTAACTTCCCTGAGCCTTCTTCGTCTGTATGGTGAGGCTATTACTGCCTGGCTCACAGGACTGCTAGTGCAGTCGACCAGGAAACTAGATGGAAAGCTTCTAGCCCAGGCTCCGGTACAGTGGCAGAGCTGGCTAGCTGTCCATTCCTCTCCCCGTGTGGAAACTCATTCTTTTTTTTTCTTTTTTGAGACAGAGTCTTGCTCTGTCACCAGGCTAGAGTACAGTGGCACAATCTCGGCTCACTGCAACCTCCACCTCCTGGGTTCAAGTGATTCTTCCGCTTCAGCCTTCCTAGTAGCTGGGACCACAGGCACGTGCCACCATGCCTGGCTAATTTTTGTATTTTTAGTAGAGACGGAGTTTCACCATGTTGGCCAGGATGGTCTCGATCTTTTGACCTCGTGATCCGCCTGCCTTGGCCTCCCAAAGTGCTGGCACAGGTGTGTGACACCGTGCCCGGCCTGGAAAGTCATTTTTTACCTATCCCACAGTAGAATAGAGACTGGAATTGTAATGCCTGCCCCTAGAAAGTGGCTTTATTGAGATGTACAAGATATTTTACACAAATTTTTATTTCATCCTCACTTTTTTTGAGATGTAAAAAATCAGTGTTATAGATTGTTACAGACACAGTATGTGTCCCTGTGCCTTGACCCTGACTGGGGCTGTCAAATGTGCTCCTAGGGAAACCAGACACACCAGACACACACACACACACACACACACACACACACACACACACACACGCGAAAACATGAAGCCATGCAAGTTCAGAGACAATTTGATGGGTGTCACACAT
>NW_022436995.1:14564187-14616309 GCF_009761245.1 Sapajus apella
AGTTCAGAGACAATTTGATGGGTGTCACACATACACACACACACACATACACACACACAAACACACACAAACACACGAAGCCATGCAAATTCAGAGACAATTTGATGGTGTCTCACACACACACACACACACACACACACACACACGAGGGTTGGTGCATGTTTGTGACTGCACTGCAGGCCCATGGCTGGCTGACGCATGGGAAATGGGGGGAATCCACAGGGCTCACGTAGCCACCTGTCCTGGCTCTCAGAGCTCTCCTCTTGGGCTAGTCCTGGGCCATGGGTGTGTTGAGAGGCTTTGGCGCCCTCTGCTGACTCCGGTCCTGCCTGCAGCCCTCTCCATCCTAGCCAGAGCCTGTGCAGCAGGCCTCAGGAAGCCAGGAGTCTAGGAAGAGGGCAAACCAGAAGGGAAGAGAGTGAAAGGAAGTGAAGAATGGAGGGAGAAGAGAACCAGGACCTATACTGTCCCCAAAGCCACCAGGATGGAGGACCCAGCTATGCAGCCACTCACTGACCACAGCAGCTGCTTGCAGACAGGAACATCACCTCTCAGCTGCTTATGATGACCCTCTAGAGACCCTGTGATGGCACAGCTAGCAGTATGAAGGGCACAGGCCCCAGAAAGTTCCTCAGGCTCTGGCTGTGATGCCTTGTAAGTCCACGTGGCAGAACCATCCACCAGGCTAGGGAACTTTTCCACCTCCTCTGGGAATGCCCAGCCCCAGACCTTCAATCCTGGAGGCAAGGGAACCTGGTGATGGAAAACACAGACTTGGGGACCAGACTGACCCCAGCAGAGTGCCTGCACTGCCCCTCACTTGCTGTGTGACCTTGGGCTCCTAACCTCTCCATGTCTCTGCATCCTCGTCTGCAAAATGAGGGGAGTAAGACAGTTGCAATGAGGATGAACTACAAATCCGTGTAGATGCCAGGTGTGGTGGCTCATGCCTGTAATCCCAGCACTTTGGGAGGCTGAGGCAGGCAGATCACTTGAGGTCAGGAGTTTGAGACCAGCCTGGCCAACATGGTGAAACCCCATCTCTACTAAAGATACAAAACAGCCAGGCAAGCTGGCATGCGCCTCTGGTCCCAGCTACTCCAGAGGCTGAGGCAAGAGAATTGCTTGAACTCAGGAGGTGGAAGTTGCAGTGAGCCGAGATCACACCACTGCATTCAGCCTGGGGAACAGAGTAAGGCTCCGTCTCAAAAACAAAAAGAAAAATCCATATAGAGTGCAGCCCAGGGCCTGACGCAGAGTAAGTGCATAATAAATGCTAGCTACATTACTGTTGTCAGAGATGAAGGGCAGAGTTTCATCAGGGCCTCTGTAGCTGACCTGACTCCTGGGAAGTCGTTGTAATGGTGGGATCATCAGAATCTCATGTTTGCAGAAGGCCATGATGTCAGGCTGTCAGAGTCCTGCTGGGAACACCTGTCCCAATTGTCTGACCTTCTTTCTTCTGTGGTGGCACAGTCCTGTTTCTCTGCAGGGCTCACCTCCCATCTCTCTATATAAGGCTGCCCTCCCAGGTCAAGCTGACTGTCTAGGGCCGTGTGCCTGGCCTGAGCTCAGCCAGGGAGGCCCCTCTTGTGGTGTTTTCAGATTCAGGGACATCAAGACTCGCTTCTTTCTCATGACATAACCTCCAAGTTACAACACTCAGAAGCTGTCAGTGGTCATATTTTCTGTATTAGACAAAACCAGTCTTCTGGGAAAAGAAAGAATGAGGCTGACCTGCAAAAACAAGAAACTGGCAGGGCTGCTGTGGCTAGAAGATCCCTGGTCCCAGATGTCTCTAAGGCCCACCTACATTCCCGCCCCTCTGCTGGCTCAATTACTGGGCTCTTACTTAGATTCTGTGAGATGCTCCAAGACCCTCCAATAAATCCTCATTTTTCTCAGGCTAGTGTGAGTTCGGCTTCTGTCATTTGCAAGCCAGAGAACAAGGACTAGCTTTTCAAGCCCCTGGGTCCTCTGCTGAAAGTCTCTTCCATCTATCCTCACTACTCACATGTTCCCATCCCATATTTTTGTGATCCTCTACTCCTAAAAAGTTACAAAGCTGTTTTCTTTCTCATTGATTTTTAAGGACTTTTTTTTTCCCAAGTGTAGCACATTTATTGTAGAGCCTCAATTTGTTAGGGTGTAGACGTGAAATTGTTAATAATCTCCCCCCAACACACACACACACACACACACACACACACACACACACAGAGTCAGCTGTGCTCTGTTGAAATCCCTTTCCTGCTGGGTGACAGGGATCTTAGTGACATTGTGGCTGCATCCCACAACTCCGCTGTCACTTTCTCATCTATGAGGACTGTCTCATTTCTGTAATCAAGACGTGTTCCTGTTTGTCTCTTCTGCCGTTCCCACTTCTGCCCAGACAAGAGCAGTGACTGTCCCTTCCACCCCGACAAGGCCACAGTGGAGGGGAGCATCCGGCTCTAGACGCGCCTCCTATCCCTCTTCTAGTCTCTCAGTCACCGGGGGGACTTGGAAGCAACTCTCACACGTCCTCTCCTGGGTGGATTGTCATTGCTTCCCTGGCTCCTCCTCTCCCTCCTCTTTGCCTTGGTGACTGTGTCGTGGACAGCCTGTGCATTCTATCAAGCCCTAGACAGACGCCCTCGGGGTGGGATACCGGCTTGTCCACTTGAGCCCAGCCACCTCACACAACTCTCTCTCCCCCCTGCCATCTGTCTCCTATTTCTCTTCCCCAACTCAGGCAGCTTAGTATACAAGGGGATCTACAGACTAAGCAGATGCCCCCCTGGGGGATGGCATGCTTGTCTCTCCTTACAAGCAATTCTCTTATGCTATCAGGGAGGAAAGGCACCCCGCCCCACCCCTCGTCTCCTGTGAAGGGGGAGCAAGCAGCCTCTACCACAAACACTGCCCTCCGCACATGGCAACTGGCCGCTCCATCCGCTGCTCCTCTTCCAGTCACTGTGGGAGGTGGTGGTGGCTGATGAGAGAAGAGCCATCAGCCCTGCAGGAGGGAGATGGTACTTGCTGCTGACCACCCACTGACAACTCTCTGAATGCAGAAGGCAGGGTCCCCAGTGCCTTTTGTACTCAGCTTTGGGTGTTAGCTGCAATTCCAGAACAGGAGGAAGAGTCCCACACAATATCCTGTTATGCTGGTGTAGAACTCTCCTCCCTCCCAGATCCCAGCTGAATTGATCAAAAGACTAGGAAAGAAGGGAAGGCCTGTTGGCCTGGACTGAAAGCCAGAGAAGGTGCATTCTCGTGCCAGGAAAGCTGGGGATCGCTGTAAAATGTGCAAGACACAGAAGAAAAGAAGACCCCAAGGGCTGATTCACAACTCCAGTGTTTGAGAAAGCAAAACTGTATCATGAGAAGTAGAAGAGGTCCTGGCAGAATGCCACTGACCCCGAACTGGGGCGGGACATGGGGCTTGCAGGGCATCTTTGGAAAACCCTTGCCATGCTACCAACTGCCTTGGAAAACAGCTGGAGTGGGGGAAAGAACGGGACATTTGCACACAAACACACACACAAACCCTGAAGCCAGCTCGGCCACTGGCTGGTGACTCTGGTGACAAGTGGGGAGGCATGTCACATGTGGCTTGTGTTCATAGCCAACCGGTGATGAGAAACTGCATTAGCCAGTCCTAAAATATGACAAGACAGCTGGAGCAACATCCAGGCGAAGGGTGACCTAAAGATAATCCATTTCCTTCTCTTTGTTTGGGGGAAAATAATAAGATTTTATAAAACATTCATTTTTAGCTAGATGTGGTGGCGCCTGCCTAGAATTCCAGCCACTTGGAAGGCTGAGGCCAGAGGATCACTCAGGGTCAAGAGACTGAGACCAGCCCAGGCAATATAGTGGGACCCAGTCTCTAAATGAATATATTTTTAAAAAATAAAAATTTTTAAAGTTTAAAGCACTCATTTTTAAAGTAGGAGTACACAGAAAAGCAAACACACACCCCCACACACAAACCCACATGCACACACATACACTTGGAAATACACAGAGCCTTTGAAAAGACTCTGCATGAGGCAAAGAAGAGAATGTGGTTCTAAAAGGGCAGAGAAAAATAATCCCTTTGAAAAGATTTATCACATAAACATAAATAACTTGCAGGCCACATCTGCTCTGTACTCAACTCATTTAATTAAAGTGTGCGCTCTAAGAAATGAGAGTTGAAAGATAAGATGGAAAGAATGAAATGAGAAGGCTGCTGGCTGAGAGGCAGGTGGAAATCAAAAACAAACCAGAGGAGAGAAAGAAAGGCTGCAAAGAAACTAAAAATGCCGCAGAATTTTAATTTCCATCAAGATGGTAAAGAACAGAATTGGAACTACAGAACATTGAATCTGTAAATGTGAAGGACAGATAGGAGAAGTTCTCTGAGATTGCAGGGGAAAAGCTCAACAGGATGAAAAACAAAGAGAGAACATGATAGGTATCTGGGCTTCAAGAAGACACTGAACAGGCCGGGCGCAGTGGCTCACACCTGTAATCTCAGCACCTCGGGATTCCGAGGCGGGCAGATCACGAGGTCAGGAGATCGAGACCATCCTGGCCAACATGGTGAAACACCGTCTCTACTAAAAATACAAAAATTAGCCAGGCATGGTGGCGGGCGCCTGTAATCCCAGCTACTCAGGAGGCTGAGGCAGGAGAATCGCTTGAACCAGGAGGCGGAGGTTGCAGTGAGCCGAGGTCACGACACTGCACTCCAGCCTGACAACAGAGCAAGACTCCGTCTCAAAAAAAGAAAAAAAAAAAAACACTAACCAAATGAAACAAAAGCAAGAATCACAGGAGAAAAATATGCCTGAGCTGATGAGAAGCCTGAGCTTATACATTTAAAAGGTTCCTCCTTAAGTCAAGTTAACAAAAAGAATTGAACACTTGGAATAAATTATTATTATAAAAATAATAAAATAATAAAAATAATAAATATAATAATAAAAAGAATTGAACACTTGGAAATGCCATGCAGAATTTCTGAATTGCAAGGGTAAAGAAAGAATTCTGTCAGCACCTATGCAGAGAGAAATATGGAGAAATATCTACAACATTAATTTTTGTTGCTGTTGTTGAGACAGGGTCTCACTCTGTCACCCAGGCTGGAGTGCAGTGGTGTGATCACAGCTCACTACAGCCTCAACCTCCTAGGCTCAAGCGATCCTCCTGCCCCAGCCTCCCAAGTAGCTTGGGATCACAGGCACGCATCACTATGCCTAGGTAATTTTTTTGATTTTTTGTAGATATGGTAGTCTCACTGTGTTGCCTAAGCTGGCTTGAACTCATGGGCTCAAGTGATCCTCACGTGTCGGTCTCCCAAAGTACTGGGTTTGCAGGTGTGAGCCACAACACCCAGCCCAACCTTGCTTAAAGTGTGTAATTGGAAGACAGAGTCCATGGAATTTGGTTAACTATGCTGGGGAAAGAAGTTTCCATCATAAAATAAGCTTGGGAAATGCTGAATTAAACAAAACAAGATAAACCCTATGCTGAGGCTTTCTCAGGGCTTTTAATGTGTTCATGCACGTTGTTAAACCAGCAATATTAGCAAGCGCAGTTTTCCAAACTTATTTGACTACGAAATCCTTTGCCGTAGACTACGTGGTAAGACTGGTGTGCAAGAGAACACATTTTGGGAATCACTCTTCTATAGAATTTTGAGACATCAGTTGTGACCTCACATTTTAACAACTTGCCTGGTGCATTCATGCATGAAGGCAACAGAAAAAGACTTTCCTACATGTCAAAACTTAGGACACAGGCCATGCATGGTTCTACTTTTCATGGGGAAAAAAATACTCAAGAGATGCACTCTTTCCAAGTCAGCAAGAGTCAAAATAATCAAAATAATAGTGAGTGAAAAAACAAGTCCTGGGCTACAGTTCTCAACGTTGGCCCAAATTAATTCTCTAAATTTAAAAAAAAAAAAAAATCCAGCCTGGGCAACATGGCAAAATCCCATCTCTACAAAAATTAAAAAATTAGCCAGGCACGGTGGCACAAGCCTGTAGTCCCAGCTACTCAGGAGGTGGGTGGATCGACTGAGCCCAAGAGGTCCAGGCTGCAGTGAGCCGTGATAGCGCCGCAGCACTCCAGACTGGGCAACAGAGCAAGACCCTGTCTCAAACAAAACAAAACAGAAACAAACAAACAAACAAAACAAATCAACACAGAGAAATTGTATAAAAGCCCTGGAAGTGAATATTAAAAACATCTTAAACACATGGTTATGCACGTATCAGTCAGGAGACAGAAATCACACCAGGGCCACTTCCTTCCCTGCCCAGCCCGGAGCCCCACAAACCGCATTCATCACCCGGGATCCCTTGTCCTCCAGCCCCTTGCTGGAGGTATGGGCCACAGGGGGTATGGGCAAGGGTGTGGAAGGCGGGAGGTGAGAAGGGCTGGTGTGTCTCATCTGTGCCTTGCCTCTTTTCATGCCCTGTCTCTGGCAGGGCCTTTGTTCCTCCAAAGCTCAGCTCTTGCCTGCACCTCTTCTCCAAGGTCCCAGCTCTCCCTGGGCTCCAGTCACAGAGGTTCCTCCCATTGTCCCTGACGCCGTAAGGATGGTAACATTCACCATAATGTCTAGTCTCTGGGTACCTCATCATCTCTTGTTTGTTCCCTAACCTTAACCACATTTCCTTTTTGTTTGTTTGTTTGAGACAGAGTCTGACTCTGTCACCCAGGCTGGAGTGCAGTGGCGCCATCTTGCTTCACTGCAACCTCTGCCTCTCGGGTTCAAATGACTTTCCTGCCTCAACCTCCTGAGTAGCTGGGACTACAGGCATGTGCCACCATGCCCGGCTAATTTTTTGTATTTTTAGTAGAGATGGGTTTTGCCATGTTGGCCAGGAGGTCTCAAACTCCTGACCTCAAATGATCCACCCACCTCAAGTGCTGAGTTACAGGCATAAGCCATCACAACCAGCCCCCTTATCCAGATTTCTATAAGCAGTCTCTTCATTAAAGTCTCTTTAGTTAAACCATCTTGAGTGAGCGTTTCTTGCCAGGACCTTAACTCAAACTCTTCTCAATTCTTTTCGTAAAGCCAGAATGCCACAAAGAGAGACAGAATGAATGAGTCATACACTCATACACCAGCCTCATTTATACAGATGTAGAGTCCTCATGAAAATTTAATCAGATCAAGTCCAATGTATGTCAACAATGTATTAAAAGAATACACCATGAGCAAACATTCCTGGAATGCATGGATAACTCTATATTAGAATGGCAGTGAGCTGATTTGCTACAGCAATAGGTCAAAGGAGAAAAAGATCATTTTACATACCGAATAGATGTTTGGTCAATTGCGACATCCATTTCCGATTTTCTTTTTAAAAGCTCAAGTAAATGGGAAATCAAAATATACTTACTTCACATGATAAATAAATCTCAAACCAACAGCCAAAATCAAGAGTAAAATACAAGTAGCATTCCATCAAATCTGAGAACAAGATGAAGAGTTCTAATAGCTTGTTATTTAACATTATTCTAAAGATCTTAGCTAATGCAATTAGGTATAAAACATCAAAAAGAGGGAAACAAATTATAATTACTTACAAATATGATTATCCTACCATAAAAAAACACAAAAATACAAACTTTTTTTTTTTCTTTTCTTTTTTTTTGAGACAGAGTTTCACTCTTGTTACCCAGGCTGGAGTGCAATGGCGCAATCTTGGCTCACCGCAACCTCTGCCTCCCGGGTTCAGGTAATTCTCCTGCCCCAGCCTCCTGAGTAGCTGGGATTACAGGCACGCGCCACCATGCCCAGCTAATTTTTTTGTATTTTTAGTAGAGACGGGGTTTCACCATGTTGACCAGGATGGTCTCGATCTCTTGACCTCGTGATCCACCCGCCTCGGCCTCCCACAGTGCTGGGATTACAGGCTTGAGCCACCGCGCCCGGCCTAAAAATACAAACTTATCAAAATATAAGGGTTTATATTAATGTGGCTAGTTATAAAATTTCTTTTCTTTTCTTTTTTTGAGACAAGGTCTTGTTCTGTCACCCAGGCTGGAGTGCAGTGGGGTGCTTTTGGCTCACTGCAATCTCTGCCTCCTGGGCTCAAGCGATTCTTCCACCTCAGCCTCCCAAGTAGCTGGGACTACAGGTGCTCACACCACCATGCCCAGCTAATTTTTGTATTTTTAGTAGGGACAGGGTTTTGCCACGTTGCCCAGGCTGTTCTTGAACTCCTGACCTCAGGCGATCCACCCACCTCTGCCTCCCAAAGTGCTGGGATTACAGGTGTGAGACATTGTGCCCAGCCTAAAATAACTTCTTCATTTCCTAATAAACTGTTAGAAAATATGATACAAAAAGGGGCGGGCTATATTAGTTATCTTTGCTATGTAACAAATTAATCCAAAACTGAGTGGCTTAAAACAACATTTATTATCTCAAGTTTCTGTAAGTCAGGAATCCACCAGGTGTGGTTTAGCCAAGTCCTCTGACTCAACATCTCTTACAAGGGCAAAATTAAGGGGTCAGCAAAGGCTCTGGTGTCATCCGAAGGTTCAACTGGGGAAGGATTTGCTTCTAAGTTTCCTCACATGGCTGTTAGCAGCCTGTGGTTCCTCACCAATTTTTGGGCTGTGGGCCTCAGCTCCTGGCTTGCTGTTGGCAAGCTGCCACCCTCGGTTCTCCACCACATGCATTTCCCATAAGCTGGCTCACAACACAGCAGCTGCTTCATGAGTGCATGCAAGAAGAGGGTCAGAGAGACAAAGTTACAGCAAAATAGAAATTAGCCTCTTACAACCTAATCTCAGAAGTAACAACCCATCATTTTCTTTGTTTTGCTATATTCTATTTATGAGCAAGTCACTAGATCCAGCCCATACACAAAGGAAAGGGATCCTACAAGGGGGTAACTACCAGAAGCTAAGGATCACTGGGAGCCATTTCGGAAGCTGCCTGCCACAGACGTCACTGCTATATTTTATGAAAATAAGCAGCAAACACACTACATTCATCTATAAACTAAAGCTTTCCTAAAGAACTATAATAAAAAAGACCTTAATGACAGAAAGATATGCCATGTCCCTGGACAGAGATACTCAACAGTGCAAAAAAGTTGATTATCACTAAGTTAATCTACGAAACAAAGTCAGTTGCAGTGCCCAGTGAGATTTTTGTTTGCTGGTTTATCTTGGCAGAAAAAAAAGTCTAGAATTTATCTTAAAGAATATATAAATGACCACAAAGAACACTTCAAAAGAAAAAAAATGGGCCAGACGTGGTGACTCAAGCCTATAATCCCAGCACTTTGGGAGGCTGAGGTGGATGGATCACTTGAGGCCAGGAGTTCAAGACCAGCCTGGCCAACATGGTGAAACCATGTCTCTACTAAAAATACAAGAATTAGCCAGGCGTGGTGGCATACATCTGTACTCCCAGCTATTCGGGAGGCTGAGGCGGGAGACTCACTTAAACCAGGGAGGCAGAGGCTGCAGTGAGCCGAGATAGCACCACTGCATTCCAGCCTGGGTGACAGAGTGAGACCCTGTCTCAAAAAAATTAAAAATAAAACAAATGGAACTTGTCCTCTCAGTCATTAACTCTTATTAAAAAGTTACAATTATTAAAATAGGGCAACAAACACCAATGTAAGAATGATGTGATAGGCCAATGGAACAGAATGGTAAACCCTGTCAAACACACAAAAATATTTGGTGTATGATAAAATGGCCTTTCAGAGCACTGGGAAATGATCAATTTGTTTATAATTCATTTGGGGATAGCTGCTTAATTTGCTTTAAAGTTATGTTCTTACCTCTTACCACACATGAAGATAAAGAGTTTAATGTAAAAAAGTAAAATAAAGTCATAAAGTCACAGAAGAACATTTACTTTCTTTTTTATATATATATATATTTTTTAATAATAGAGACGGGGTTTTACCATGTTGGCCAGGATGGTCTCGATCTCCTGACTTCGTGATCCACCCGCCTCGGCCTCCCAAAGTGCTGGGATTACAGGCGTTAGCCACCGCGCCCGGCCATTTAATTGAAAATTTATATGTTCCCGGTGAAGGCAAAAGTCATGCAACGATAGAGTCCAAGACCATAAAGAAAAGATTAATAATCTGACAGCTTAAAAATGAAGCATCAAGAAAAGTATTTTAGAAATTGATGGAAATGACAAATTAGTCGCACAATATGTGACAAAGAGAGATATATGAAAAGAAGCTAACTATACCACATCTTATAAACCAATACTAAAAGATGAACATTGCAATAGAAAATAGTCAAAGAATATGAGCAGAAAATTTACCATTCATTCACTCAACAAATATTTATCGAGCACCTCTTCTGTGCCAGACAAGTTTACACATGGGACACAGCAGTGAAAAAGACAAAGGTCCCTGCCCTCAAGGAGCTTACATTCTACTGGAGAGAGGCAAACAAACAAATAAGTAAAACATGAAGTATTTTAGAAGGTGATAAGTACTATCAGAAAAAAAAGAAAGAAGAGTGAAGTAAGGCCATCAGGAGTGAGGTATAGGGAACTCAGGGGCTGGTGGCGCCTCATGAGGAAGGAGACATTTGAGCAAAGCTTTGAACAAGTTCAGGGAGTTGACTATGAAGAGTAGGGGAAATGGCCATAGTGTGGCGGGAGAGCAGGAGGAGGCCAAGGTGGCTGGAACAGAAAGAGCAAGGGACCAAATCGTGAGGACTTGGAAGGCCTTGAACAGGACTTTGGCTTTTAACCTGAGAACCACGGCAGAGCAATGAGTGAAATTTTGATGTCTCAAAAGGATCATTCTGGCTCCCGTCTTGAGAACAGACTTCTGGGGTACAAAGGTAGGAGCAAGTAGACCATTTAGGAGAGCGACAAACAGAAGGCAACATGTTCACTCTCACAGGTAACCAAAAAAATGCAACCAAAAAATGTGTACGCTTGTTTTTAACCTATCCAATTTTTAATATTCTTTTTGAAAACAGTGTCCAGTATCAGAAAGGGTGAGGGCAGCTCAGGTAGGTAAATGGGAACCACCTTTCTGGGAGCACATGGGTATTTTTTGTGCCAAAGCCTTAAAAACACTCTAACCCTTTCACCACAAATCCAACTTCTGATAAATTAATCTAAGAGTCTACAAATCGCTGATACTTACTGAGTGCTTGCTCTCAGCTAAACCCAGGCTCTGAACTAAACCCACTCCATGTTACCCCATTTAAATTCTTACTATTATTCCGTTTTACAGAAAGAAAAAAAGGCATGCTGGGTCACAGAGTTCACAAACGAGAGCTAGAACCAAACCCGGGCACTGTGACCTGCTGTACAGCAGAGGCAGACATGAAGATTTCTTCAAGGGTGCTTATTACAGCACCATTTATAACAGCAACTTTATTTGCTATTAGAAGAAAATTAACAAAGGAGGTTATTCATTCAGTTATGATTTGTCCACATCAGTCAGTCATTAAAAATCTTGTTAAAGAAAAGTCGGGCCGGGCGCGGTGGCTCACGCCTGTAATCCCAGCACTTTGGGAGGCCGAGGCGGGTGGATCACGAGGTCAAGAGATCAAGACCATCCTGGTCAACAAGGCGAAACCCCGTCTCTACTAAAAAACTACAAAAAATTAGCTGGGCATGGTGGCGCGTGCTTGTAATCCCAGCTACTCAGGAGGCTGAGGCAGGAGAATTGCCTGAACCCAGGAGGCGGAGGTTGTGGTGAGCCAAGATTGCGCCATTGCACTCCAGCCTGGGGAAAAAGGGCGAAACACCGTCTCAAAAAAAAAAAAAAGAAAAGAAAAGTCATTTCCGATGCAGCCAGGTGCTGAGACAGGCCGAACTTTCTGGAGCTTCTCCTTGGAAGCTGCCAGCTACTGCGATGTCCTGTTTCTTGATCCAAGTGTTAACTTCAGAGGTGTGTGCCTGTTGGGATCATTCATCTAGTGGTATACTTAGGATGTGTGGACTTTTCTCTCTCTGTGTGTGTGTGTGTGTGTGTGCGCTATACTAATGTTGTTTAAAGTTATTTTTAAAAATTTAAATTGCCAGGTGTTTTTCCTCCTAGGGGGACACAAGAAGGCTGTGGAGCCCTAGTAATGTAGACTCAAGGCTGGTAGCCACCACTTGCTCCACACGGAATTGGCTCTCAACCTTCTACGGACCAAGAAAGCCTGGTCCTTCCCATACCGCAGGAAGGAAATGCCTAGGCAGGAAGAGGCTGGCCTCCTGGGCAGATAGAAATGAAGGTACTCCCCCGTCCCACACCCGCCTTTTCACTCCAAACAGGGGGTTGACATTTCCACCTCTAAGTGAAACTGGCAATCCGACCACAGGCCCAGGATTAAGGTCCAGTCCTGAAGGAGACAAGGTCCTAACAGGGGAGGGGCTGTTAGGAGCCAGCCCCCTCACCACTCCGGAACAGAGAGCGTATTTTGGGGGGTGGGGGACAAAGTCTTGACCTCCTCTTCATCTAGGCATGCAGGAGCTCCTGTGATCAACACGAACATTGAAAGGAGAACTGGGTCACGGCAGTTACGGTGACACAAGGAAATGTTCGACCACTGCTGTTATGCAAACAAAGCAGCTTGCAAAATCACACAGGCATTATGATCCTAACTGTTTTTTTAAATGAGTGGGGGGGGAGGTGGAGCCTAGAACAGTGGTTCTTCCCTAGGTTACAGAATGAATTATTTTTTCTTTTACTCTGTATTCTATTTCTTTTGTAATCTGAGACTAAACATTGTATTAAAAACAAAAAAAAAAAAAAAAAAAAAAAAAACAAAAAACAAAAACCTTAAGGGAGAGATTGCTGATATCTCATCTCTATTCTTCTTTCATCACCCTGGGGCCCTTTCCTTTCCCAGACCCCAGCTGGGTAAAGCCAGTCTCCAGTGGCCCCTGGCTAGCAGTCATCTATGCCTATCTTTTGATTATATATTTAAAAAGCGGTGGATTATTCATGAGTTTTCTGGGCAAGAGGTAGGGGGTTCCCAGAACTGAGGGCTCCCCTTCCTTTTAGCCCATATAAGGTAACTTCCAGATGTTGCCATGGCATTTGTAAACTGTCACGCACTGGTGGGAGGGTCTTTTAGCAAGCTATTATGTGATAATTAGGGTACACAGAGCAATGAGGACAACCAGGAGTCCTGTTCACCACCATCTTGGTTTTGGCTGGCTTTTTCATTGCATTCCATTTTATCAGTGGAGTCCTTATGACCTGTATCTTGTGACCTCCTGTCCCATTCTGTTAGATATAAAGTGCTTTATCAGCTCTGTCATTTCCAAATCCCCTGTCACTACCAAGGCTTAGCTTCCTGGAAATGCAGCTCGCATGTCTCAGCCTCATTTTACCCAGCCCCATTCAAGATGGAGTCCCTCTGGTTGGAACACCTCCGACATTTCCATCACCCACCTCCACTCACCCCACACCACCTCCGCTTCTCCAGCTCCACCATCAACCTCCACCATGGGGAAAGAAGTCAACTGCGTGAGCTCTGCAGAAAGCACAGAAAAAGCCACCTCATGAAGGTGAACCAGGGACGGAGTCACTGCAGACATTGATGGATGGGTAAATGGGCGGACAGACAGACGAGGAGACTGAAATAGAACTGCCTCTCAAAGGTCACAAAGAGTCAGTGCCATGTCTTCACCTCCACCCAGGACTACCACTTGTGACACCCCCAGCAGCCTGGGCACCCGCTGGAGATTTGGCAGGTCTGACTGCAGTCAGCACAGGGCCTGGTATTCCACAGATGCCCAGGGACCATGCTGAGCGAGTGAGTGAGTGGATGAATGAAGGAATCGTTCATTGGGAGAAACATCAGCAGACAGAGACGAAGGGAGGCAGTGTGTAAGAGGGCTGAGGAAGAACAGAAACAGATGGTGACAGATGGAGGCTGCAAATCACAAAGATGGCCACAGACAGAAAATGAATGCGTAAGATGGAGGGAGGTTACTGCGGAAAATTTAAAAGCTATAGAGAGCCAGGCCTGGTAGTGTGCACCTGCAGTCCCAGAAGCTGAGGCAGGTGGACGGCTTGAGCCTAGGAGTTCAGGGCTGCTGTGAATCCACTGCACTCCAGCCTGGGGAACATACCAAGATTATGCTTTTTAAAAAAGCAAAACCAAAAAGCTCAAGAAACCCAGAGATGTCCCAGAGAAAGTTACAGAGACGAAAAGGAGAGAGAGACAGAGACAGAGAGAGAGAGAGGGAGAGGGAGAGAGAGAACGAGAGCACGCACGCAAGCCCTCCCTTATCCTTGTCAGGATGTTAGTAGTCAGAACCAGGGGTTCCTGCCTTAGTTTCCCTCCTAGTTTCTGCAGGCCTCTGCTGGGCTGTGTCCCAAGGGCCTGGTGCCCTGCTTGGATTTGCCAGTTCTCTCCCTCGGGTAGGGCACAGTTGTAGTTGACCCCTTACCCCCGTGAACGCCAGCTCAGGGCCTTCCCACC
This sequence comes from Sapajus apella, assembly GCF_009761245.1. Lineage (NCBI taxonomy): Eukaryota > Metazoa > Chordata > Mammalia > Primates > Cebidae > Sapajus > Sapajus apella. Next base: position 14,578,612 of record NW_022436995.1, read on the forward strand.
CAGAAGGCCCCAGAAAACTACACAGAATCCTCCCCGCTCCCACCTATGGTCAGGGTGGGGCTGCAGGTGGAGGTAGAGACAAGAATGTTAAACTTTCTGCAGCCACTCAGAGCCCGCCTGCCCCAGACTCTGGGGAGGGGTGAAAATCAGGGAGGGGAGAAGCTCTAAGGGCTCGAAGGGGCTTCCTGCCTCCACAGAGCCCAACCAGGATGCCCAGCTCTGTTATTTCCAAATCCCCTGGGAGCCACGGGAGAAGGGGCTGGGAGAGCTGGGAGGAAACCAACTGGGAAGTGGCCAGAGCCACAGAATTTCCCTGGGTCCTAGAGAAGGGTGGGTTCCTTCCATCCCCCACCCCATTAGTCCCTCGAAAAGGCTCTGACCTCACCTCCCCCACTTCCAGAGTGGAGTTCCAGCCCTGAAGAAACACTTCCAAACCCACGGCTCTGGCCCCCTCCTCAGGCCCCCTCCTCGGTTGCCCCGGCCCTGGGGACTGGGTCCCCCTCCCCACCATTGTGCCAGATGTGGCTGCGGGGGAGGGGTGAACACGGGGGCCCAGCTGGCAGTGGTCACTCGGTGGTCCTCTCCCTGCAGAGTCAGCACTTTCTGTGCCAGCTTGCCCAGCCTCCTCACTCAGCACTTCCTCCAGCCGGCTTTCCAGAGGCAGCAGCTGCCTGGGTTGGGTCTTGGATTCCCAGTGCAGCCCAAAACCCATCTACAGTGCAGTGTGGAAGATGGAGGGCTTGGGTGCCCCAGGGCCTGCTCTCATGGCTTCCCCACAACCACAGAAAATTCCAACCCACAATGGGCCTCCTGGTCCTTCCCTCTGCAAAGCAAGTGAGGAATCCCACAGCTCCTGACCCCTCTCTGCTCCCAAGACCCGCTGCTGGTCAGGCCTACTGCTTCCTGGCTCCCCCATGGACTTTCCAGAGCCCGGACCTCCATGACAGGGTCACAGGACCCTGGCTCCTCCGTGGGAGGCCCAGCAACACAGAGCTGAGCACGCGGTAGGGGTTTAATCAAGTCGTGCGTGATCAACAGGCCCTTTCAGCCTTCTATCACCAGCCCTCCGAGGGGCCTTTGATGCTGGTTCCTAGTGCCAGGAACTGGCAGCAAGCCTCAAGCACATGCCTGAGTCTTAAAAAAGTGGGTGTGAATCCCAGCCTGTAGGGACAGGCAGAGAGAGAAGCTGCCCTCCCCCCAGACAGCTCTGGCCCAGGCCAGCCTGGAGTCCAAGCCCTCATCTGACCCAAGCTCTGTACCCTCCATAGCCTGCCCAGGTCTCTTTAGGCCCTCACCCTGCAGGTTTCAACCTAAGGATGCCAGGACACCTCTAGCCACTGAGGCAAGGCTACGCCCCGAGTGAGGAGAGGTGAAGGTAGGCAGGCTCCCCTGGGCTCACAGAGCTGCTGGGCCTGTCAGCCACTGCAGGAGACCTAGACCCAAGCAGAATGAGGTCATTGGGAAGGAGTAGAGACAAAGGGAGAGGACAGCTCTGGCAGAGGGGCCACCTCTGGCCCCCCTGCACAAGGTTCGTCCTGGGCAAGGAAAGATGCTGAAGACAGATAAAAACAGGAAAGACAGAGGAAGTGGGAGTGGGGGTCGCCCCAAAGAGAGAAACCCCTCCCTTCTCTTACAAGTCAAGAGGAAAGAAAGAAAATAGTGGCCACATGTCTGGCTCTGTGCTGGGGACTTTTCATAATCCTCTCATTCCATCCTCCCAAATATGCCACTAGAAAGTATGATTACCCCCAGGTCACAGACGGGACTCTGACGCTCTGAGAGCTGAAAACGGTTTCCTGAGGAGTGGCTGGGCCAGGCCAGGTCCCTAGCTCAAGTCATAGTGTAGACCCCCAGCTCTCCATCTCAGCAGGGATGGCTCGCAGGACCGCAGTCCTGGCCAGGGGAATCTGTGCAGAGGCCCAAGCTATGTTCAGAGTTTATTCAAACAGAGCCTAACAGGAAACTTGGCTCCTCTGACTCACTCTGATTCTACCTTAAGAAAAAAGAGAGAGGAGCAGGAGCCAGCATCGGGTAAGGTTTCAAGCCAAGAGCTGGCTCCGAGGCCAGCTGAATGGAGTGGCCTGTGCCTGGATCCCCACACACCCAAAGCCTTGAAGCAGTCCCTGCCCTGCTGTCTGACTCAAGGCAAGGGGTCCTGCCTCCACTTCAGGGCAACTGAGTTCCCATCCTCACAGCCATCCTGTCCTCCCTCCACTCCTCTTCCCTTCCCTCCCTGCCTAGGGGTACCCAGAGGCCTGTTTCCACTTCTCCTCCTTCTCTGCAGCCGCTGCTGCCCATCTGGCTGGCGGGAGGGCCCTACAGGACCCCAGGGATTCTAAGCAGTAGCGGCCAACACTGCAGGGGGCAAGCAGGAGGGAGGGAAGGCTTAACCCTCCAGGTCCCAGCCCTCAGTGAGCCCTGTCTCAGCATCTTGCTTGGTGTCAGTCACACCAGTGGCTCTTTGGAGGAATCTTGTCTGCAGTCTGAGATGGAAACCCCATGGTGGGGAGCTGAGGTGTCAGCACTGACAGGCTGCTGGCCAGGAGGTATTGGAAGCCCCCTGCCTTCCTGGCTGATTCTAGGCCTTTAAAGGGCAGAGGCATGCAGGAGTCCAAGCCCCAGTCCTGAAGAACAATGCAATGGGTGAACAAATGCTACCTAGAGAGCATGGGGTTGGGAGGCCCCCAGTTCCCAAGGAATGTCCACTCTAGTTGCCTCCTCCCTAGGTGGGCTCCAGAAGTTTCCAAAAGAAGAAGGAATATACAGGGGCCGAATTAAGGACAGGTCCTTCCTACCTTGTTCATAAGCACAAGAAGCCAATTTCTGCCCTCTGGTTCCCAGGAACATGGTTGGAGAAGGCAGCCCCGGGGAGGCCTGAAGAGCAGCATTTGGAGTGCAATTTCTTGGATGCCAAAGTGTTCAAACTTCTGGGACCCCTCCTATCCCTGCCATTCCCAGAAGGAACACAGAATCTCCCAAAACACTCTCAGGAACCATCTGGCCTAATCTTCCATTGGTCAGATGTGGCAGCTGGATCAGACAGAGTAAGGGACGAGCCACACAGCCACAAGGCCAGGCCCGTTCTCCGGAAACCCCCCTTCTGTTGTTCGATGCTTACAGGCTTCTCTGTCCCACAGTGACCCCTGTCCCATATCAAACACAGCCCCTGGGTTTCATTTCATCCATGTGTACACTCAAGTTATTCCCAGGCTATGCAGAAGGAAGAGATGCAGAACAGAGCCCATATGTGATGTGTGGGACCTTGATCTCTCCCATGATCTCACAAGCGCTATTCAGCCTAGGAACACACCCCACTCTTCAGACTGGGAAAGTAAGGCCCTGAGGTGGGACACGAGGGAAAAGCTGCAGCTTCAGTGCCTTTCTATGCAGGTACAAGAGCTGAGGTGCACCTGGGCCCTGGAATTAGAGAGTGAGCAAGGTGGAGACCAGGGATACTGCGTCCAAAGCAGAGAGGAATGGGGAGGGTGGTGCTGACACCCCAGCCCTTTTCTGCCTGCCAGAGCCCCCACTTACCAGGCCCGAGTCCCCAGAAGCCCCCTCCTACTCCCTGCTTGATTCCCTTCCTCAGAGGCCTGTCTGTGGCTTGGCTGGGAACTCCTAGGGACAGAGGGAGCACTCCAGCTGTGGGACCGGCGCATAGCTAAAAGCCGGCGGGCCATAGGGCCCCGCGGAGGAGGCCCCAGCAGGCGGACCAGGAGGCCGAAGCCTCCCGACGCTCCCAGCCTGTTGCTTATTCATTCAGAGTGGGAAAGCGCCAGCCGAGCGGCCAGCCAGTGCGAGGCTGGCCATGTAAGGCCCACAGGCGGTCCTGCCAGCCCGGTGCCCTGAGGAGAGCCTCGTGCAGCCCTGGGCATCGCCTCTGCCCTGCCCTGACCCTCTGGCCTCGAAATGCTGTCATCGGAGGAGCCGTCCCGCTCGGGACAAGGCCAGCATGGACAAAGCTAGAGCTGGAGCGGGCAAGGAGCCTTCCTGTCCTCGAGGCCGTGGGAAGAGAAGCGCGCACAGGGGGCCACGCCTGAGAGCCTCTCTGTCCACCCGGCCTCTGCTGAGGGGGCACCATGGCTCTGGCCCGAGGCAGCCGGCAGCTGGGGGCCCTGGTGTGGGGCGCCTGCCTGTGCGTGCTGGTGCACGGGCAGCAGGCGCAGCCGGGGCAGGGTTCGGACCCCGGGCGCTGGCGGCAGCTGATCCAGTGGGAGAACAACGGGCAGGTGTACAGTCTGCTCAACTCGGGCTCAGAGTACGTGCCGCCCGGGCCTCCGCGGTCTGAGAGTAGCTCCCGGGTGCTGCTGGCCGGCGCGCCCCAGGCCCAGCCGCGGCGCAGCCACGGGAGCCCCCGTCGTCGGCAGGCGCCGTCCCTGCCCCTGCCGGGGCGCGTGGGCTCGGACACCGTGCGCGGCCAGGCGCGGCACCCATTCGGCTTCGGCCAGGTGCCCGACAACTGGCGCGAGGTGGCCGTCGGGGACAGCACGGGCATGGCCCGGGCCCGCACCTCCGTCTCCCAGCAACGGCACGGGGGCTCCGCCTCCTCGGTCTCAGCCTCGGCCTTCGCCAGCACCTACCGCCAGCCGCCCTCCTACCCGCAGCAGTTCCCCTACCCGCAGGCGCCCTATGTCAGCCAGTACGAGAACTACGACCCCGCGTCGCGGACCTACGACCAGGGTTTCGTGTACTACCGGCCCGCGGGCGGCGGCGTGGGCGCGGGGGCGGCGGCCGTGGCCTCGGCGGGGGTCATCTACCCCTACCAGCCCCGGGCGCGCTACGAGGAGTACGGCGGCGGCGAGGAGCTGCCCGAGTACCCGCCGCAGGGCTTCTACCCGGCCCCGGAGAGGCCCTACGCGCCGCCGCCGCCGCCGCCGCCCCCCGACGGCCTGGACCGCCGCTACTCGCACAGCCTGTACAGCGAGGGCACCGCGGGCTTCGAGCAGGCCTACCCCGACCCCGGCCCCGGCCCCGACGCGGCGCAGGCCTACGGCGGAGACCCGCGCCTGGGCTGGTACCCGCCCTACGCCAACCAGGCCCCCGAGGCGTACGCGCCACCGCGCGCGCAGGAGCCGCCCTACCTGCCTGTGCGCAGCTCCGACGCGCCCCAGCCGGGTGGGGAGCGGAACGGCGCGCAGCAGGGCCGCCTCAGCGTGGGCAGCGTGTACCGGCCCAACCAGAGCGGCCGCGGTGAGTACCGCCCCCGACCCCCGACGCCCCTTTGGCGGCGCGCGCCCCTGGCCGCGGGGAACTGCCCCGGGCGCCGGGCCCCTCCTCAGAACTTCCCCGGAAGCCTCCTCTGAGCGGCTAAGCTCGGAGCAGCGCCCCCTCCCGACTCCCCCGACCCAGCCAACAGCCTGGCAGCTCACCTGGCACCTCACCTCCCAGCTTAAGCCGCACCCAGGCATCATCAGTTCCAGGGGTTGGCCAGGCAGGTGTGGGCTCTGATCCTGACTTTGGTGGAGGGACTAGCCTAGCTTTGGGAGGAGGCGTCTTCTGTACCTGGCTTGGGGTCATCTGAGGACAAAAGGAAGGAACCCCTCATTCTGCCTCTCCCTCATTCCAATGAGGGCATCTCCTTCCCCCCTTAGAGATGCCCTATGCCAGCTCACAGGGTGAGGCAAGGAGCATCAGAAACCCGAGTCGTCAGGGCCAGAGTGGCCTTAAGGGGTGCCCTGGAGGTGTGGCAAGTTGCCCATCACTGGGCATGGTGTGAGCTTGGCCTGAGTCCGCAGGAGGTTGGAGAGCCTGTGCTCCAGGGGGAAGTCGGGACCCCCTTGGGGAGTCTGTAACGCTGGGGACAAGAGAGACCCGTCAGGCACTGGCCTGGGTGCAGAATTTCAGGGTCTATCAAAATAACGCAATAATTGAGATGAGCAATATTGAGATGTATTTTTTAAAAGTCAGAATTAATGTTAAAAAACAAAACTCTGTGATAAACAAAATATCCACATTTTTAAGTAAAGTCCTAACAGTGGTACACCAAGCCATATTGGAGCCTGAGGCAAGCTAAAAAATCAGCAACACGGATCCTGTCCTTATTTAAAATTTGGATATTTTATTAATCACAGATTTTTCCGTTAATTTTGATTTTTAAAACTATTACGTTAAATATTATCTCGGTTACTGAATTTTTTGGCATCCCCTAAAATTTTGCACCCCAAGCCAAAAAAAAAAAAAAAAAGAAAAGAAAAGAAAGAAAAGAAAAACACCTCACCGGCCTCGTCCACTCACCCTAGTCCTGGCCCCTGGGGAGAGCCCCAGCTGTGGACAGATCTCCCTCTGGCTTTTCAGGGGATAAGGATACATCCTCCTCTTGGGAAGGCCAAAGCCCTCTGCACATGAGGACACAGCAGAGTGGCAGCTTCCACACGTGCTATTAGCAGATGGGGCTACTGTGACAAGGGTTGACTGGTGGGTCTGGCTGAGGCTGGACGGCCATCAGCCATTCTCTGCTGCCCTAGAATCCCCCTTCCTGCTACCCTCTCCATATAGATAGCTTTTTGGGCAAGGTTTTCCACTCGATCCCGGATGCTTATGCAGTCCAACCTTACTTTGCCTCTTTCAAGCTGTTGTCAGTTTCCTCTACCCATGATTCTCTGCTCCCCATTGAGGTTGCTGTGCCTGGCCCACCAAGTAAGGGCTGAGCCCCGAAGTGCCCTGCACTGTAGGTGCTACCACCCCAGCCTCCCCCTCAGCCTCTGTCAGCAGAGGGTTGATGCCTTGTCTCCAGCCAAGCTGACCTCAGTGAGGGGCTGCTGCTGATGGGGTGCCTTGTCTCCCTGGGTACTGCTGGAGGCCAAGACTAGGGGAGAGGAGTTTCTGCACTGGGAGCACCCACTCCCTCACATCCAAGGTGTAGCACTTGAGTTGGGTGCTGAATCCCACTTTAAGAACCTGTGAGACCTCAGGAAAAATCAGATGGCAGGTCCTTCTGTGATGTGATGAAGGATGCATCCACCTGCTGTGGTCCTTACCAGGTACTTGCAGCATCCCTGCAGAAGGGCACGTTACAGCCATGCATCAGGTGCCCTAGGGCCCCTTGGAGTATAGGATGTTTTACCTAGAGGGTGCAAAACTTTTGCAGTGGCTTTTCTTAGAATGCAAGACCTCAGCATGAGGCTCAGCCTGATGGGCCCCACCTCTGGGCAGAGAAAACTGAGCCCTCAATTGCCACAATACTGGCAGAGGCAGGCCTGGGACTTGGCATCTGGGCTCCAAGCCAGTGGGTTTTCTAGGGCCTCTCTTTGGCCTGTTAGTTCTTAAGGAAGCCAGTTGGTTGAGAGGGGAATGGGACAGGGCGAGGCCATGTCTGGAGCCAGGGTGCTTGGTGCTTAGCAGGCCTCTGGCCACTGCCCCTGAGCCCCACAGTTCCTTTTGGGTCAGAAACATTTCTCCCCTGAAGGCAGCATCCTAGGAGCCAAGCTGAGTGCGTTCACATGCATCGAGTCCAGGCCCTTCCCTGGGCAAGTCTAGCAGGAGGGGCATCTCAGTGCTGTGATTAGGCAAGCATTGGTGGGCCGGGGGCCTTGGGAGCCCAGACAAGGGCCCTCCCAGTCAGGCGCTGGGGCTCAGGGAGACTTCCAGAGAAGGCAACGTCTAAGCATTGCTGCAAGGGATGGTCGTCAGTACCCTCCAAGTGCCCCTTCCCCTAATCATTGGGGGTGTGGGGTGGGAGTGTGTTTTTTGCTGGGGAGGGGGTTGCAGGCTAGTTTAGGGCTGACAAAGAGGCCAGAGAGGGAGCAGTAGTCTCCCCCGTCATTGGTTCCTCCCTCCCCACCCTGCTAAGCCAGACCGTGGAAAATCCCAGCCCAGGGAAGGCCAAGCCTTGTACTTGAGATCAGACCCCCAGGCCTGGTGTGGGAGCCCAAAGCGGATTCTCTGAGACTGACTTCATTCCTCCTGGCCCCACACCCAGGGGTCTGAGGCTGGGCGCTGGCAGCCTGCATGTGTGTGTGGGCGTGGACGTGTCCTCACAACACCAAGCACATGTGAGCACCACCCACCTCCCTCCATGGGTGGGTGGTTTCCAAGCGCCTGTCCTGTCCTGAGCCCAGCTTCTTCCTTGGGCACCTGCACCCTCTTCCTTCCCACCCTGGGCACTGGGAATACCCAAGGCAGTACCTGCAGTACCATTCTCTCCAACTTTGAAATGTGAAACTGAAAATAAACTGGAGGAAACAGGCCCAGAGAGGTTCACATACTTTGCCCAGCTCTCATAGCAAATCCTTGAAGAGAGCCCTGGATAGTGGCCAGCTGCTTCCCAGGCCCAGCTGGGTCCCCTACGCTGTGTCGGCTCCCTCGAGTGACCTCTCCCTCTGCCCCCACCAGGCCCTCCTCTCCTGGGATCCTTGCCTCAGTTCCTGCCTCCCCACAGTTTTAGCTTCTCTGAGCTGGGGGTCTTAGTGCCACATAAGAAACCCCACAGCCCCAGAAGACCAAAGCTCCCCTCCCAAGGCCTTACCCTCCCACCCGCTGCCTGACTCACCGGCTCTGGCAATCCTTTGAAAGGAACATGGAACAGGCTGCCCTAGGCATCCTCCCAGGGCATCTCGGATGGCTATGCTAGCCTTGCCTGGCATGTGTCCTTTATCCCTGACCTCACATGGCCAATCAGAGGCCAGGAGGGAATTGTACTTGCCCCCACCCCATACCCTTGTCCCCATTCTCTCCCTCTCCAGTTTGTCCTACATGTGGGGCAGATAAACCCCAGCAGTCTGACCAGGTTACTCCTCTGCTCAGGAGGATTCTGTAGCTCCTCAGGGCCTTTGGGACAAAGTCTAGGGTCTCAGCCTAGCACTCCAGAGCTAGAGGTACCCCTTTCCTGTCCTTTCCTCCTCCTCCTTCTCTCAAGCCTCCACAGCCCCCGCGGGACCATACTGCTCATGGGCCTAGATGTTACATCTCCCTAGACACATGCAAGGATGTTTCCAGGGTACCGCCTTCTCTGTCCAGCCTCCTGCACCCAAGAGGCCAGACCTGTCTGGACCCTCAGTTCCTGAGAGCAGCTCTGGCCTCCTGCTACCACCCCTCCTGCCTGAGCCCCTAGCTCACCTGGGCCTGTCTCCCTCACCACAGGCTGCCTGCCCACCTCTGCCCTCCAGGTCGGCCACCTTTCCCCACAGAGTTTGGAGTAGATGCAGGGAAGGACCAAAGCAGGCTTCACCCAGCAAGCTTCCAGAGTTAGAGCCCAGAGGCAGGGATGATAATACCAACTTGGCCATTTGCTGAAGACTACTTCCTGGGCTTAGCGGCCTCAATGCACAACCTCCTAGTGAGGTGCAGTATGGTCCTCCTGGTACAGATGAGAAAACTGAGGCCTAGGGAGGTGGCGCAAAAGGGTACAGCCGAGCCCGAATTCAAACTGAGCCTGTGCTCTCTGCATCACAGTGAGATGACCCAGGAGGAAGCCATGCTCCACCTGCAGGCAGGGCAGGGCAGGAGGTGAGCATGGACCCCTCTGCCAGCTTTGCCTCTGTGGGCCTTACCTCCGCCATCTGCATCCAGAGGGAAGAATTATGCTTGCATTTGCTGAGCGCGTTATACAACATCTCCTTTAATTCCCAGGTCCGAGCCAGGTACTGTGATTTGTCCTGTGTTACAGATAAGGTGACAGGCTCCCTTGCTGACTTTTAGTAGTGGAACCAGCATTTGAGTCTGTGTGACTCCGTATCCTGAGTTCTTAACAACCATGCATTTAAAAAAAAAAAAAAAAAAAACTTCTGTATTAATTGCTTAGATCCTGTATGCCTCACTTATTCACTCATTCATTTGGTCATTCATTCATTCAACAGGTATTTGACTGCTAGATTCTGGGTATTGTTTGTGACAGGGTGAGATGGGACAGTAGGTGTGACAGACTTTGGAAGCAGAGTCTCTCCCCAGTGTGGTGTTAGGGTGTCGCCTGGTCATTATCATTGCAGATTCCAGAAGGTTTGTGTAACAAACACTCTTATAGTGCATACTAAGTGCCGGACATTGTTCCTGGAGCTTTGCAGTTGGAGTCACTTAATCCTTATAACAACCCTGGGATTGCTATCCCCATTTTGCAGATGAAGAAACTGAGGCCCTGGGAGGTTCAGTGACTTGCCCTGGAGGTAGAATCACAGATCAGCATCCTCCTTCCTTCCCTGAAGATGTCTCAGATTGTTCCTTCAGAAAGAAAAAGAGTCCTCAGGCTTAGAAAGCTGTGTCAGGTCAGACAAGCTGTGGAAACAGAGGGCTCTGGGCCCTCCTCTCGCCTCCATGTTTCTCCTTTGAGAGTCATTAGTGTCTGGACAAACAAACAGAGTCCCAAGCAGCCTCATCCCAGGCAGACTTCCTGTCTCCTCTCTTATCAGCCACTTGCAAGGCACATTCTCTCCCCGAAGTCTCAAACTGGACCATCCCTGCAAGAACAGACAGCTCCTGTTTTAATGAATAATAAGAATAACTGATAATTATTGAACAGACACTATGCCAAACACTTTATTTCTCTCATTTCATTCCCACAACAGCCTTGTTAGATAGAATTATCATCTCCATTTTATAGATGAGGAAACTGAGGCTCGGAGAAATGAAATAACTCACCCAACGTCTCAGGGTTAATGAGTGGCCAAACTTAGACCTAGGCCCCAGCCTCACTCTGTTCTGTCTCTTAGGGAAGGGTGTTTTCTGTGTCACCTGTCTCAGTGTTCACTGTTTCTCTGAGGTCTAAACACCTGAAAAAACAAAATGTGGGTTTTTGCCTCAAGTTAGCAGGCCCCACAGAGCTGCTGGGGATGGTGGCAGAGCAGGGTCGGGGGCCATTAGTGCCTTTATCGGCACTAGGCTACTGCTAGACTTGGCCTGGGACTTCTGGCTTTTTGCTTTCTCTCCTTCCTCCTAACCCCAGGGGTCCCCACTGCAATGTCCTCTGGTCTCAGAAGGGGTACCCCTCCCCAGTAGCTCCCAGCCTGAGTCCATTCCACCTCCTTTCTAAGCCAAGAACACATGGAAGACTTCCCAGGACAGTGGCTGAAATGTGCAGGAGAGGAAGAGGGCAGGGAGGGAGCAGGGGTCCGCCCAGGCAGCCCACACCTGCTTCCAATTGCTGTGCCCAGCATTCCTGCAGAGGAGCAGTCAGGGTTGGGATGCTGGAAGGAGAGGTTCGGACTCGCCCCCTCCCCTGGCCCCTCTTAGCCACCTCCTCACCACAAGCAGCTGGACCAAGGGCCTTTTTGTCTAGACTCATTATCACAGGGTGAGGATTGGGTCTGGGGCCCTCTCCCCCTTGCTGATAGGCACCTCAGAAACTGGGCACTGAAGTACCACCTGGAAATGGAGAGAGGGATGTCAGAATGCCAAAGCAGGAAGGGACTCAGGATGGGAAAGCGAGGCCCCAGAGGCCTTTGCCATCCAAACCTCAGCAGACAACCCACCCTTTCCCCTGCCTGTGGGCCAGCTGGAACCACAGGTTTTCCAAGCCCAAAGCAAATCCTTCTGCAAAAGAAAGGACTTTGGGAATGGATTCCAGACTCCGCTTGACACTGAAGTCTGTACTCACACAGGCAGTTCCACCAGACCCTTGTGGAGTGTGGGCATTGGCTCACGCACTTATCAAGGGCATACAGGTGCCAGGCCCTGAGCTGGGCATGGAGAATTCAGGGGCACCCCAGACCCCTCCCTGGCCTCCCTGACATCTCAGCCTGGCAGCGAGAAAACAGGTACTTGGGGTGCAGAGTGGCCCACGCCCACGTCTGTCTTTTCCAGCTCCCGTAGCACCTGCTGTGCACCTGTGAGACCTGCCCCAGAAGCTGGGCACAGGCAAAGGGCATTGCCACCTGCCCCTGCCCTCACGGGCTCTTGCCTGGCTACAGAGTGCAGATATCATCTTATGAGGAAATAGTCATTTGACAAATATTTATTGAGCGACTTACTGTGTGCTGGGCACTGTTCTAGAGCTGGGTATTCAGTCGTGAAAAGAGACGAAACCTTGCCCTCGTGGATCTTCTATTTTCATGTATAAACATAATAAATAGGTTAAAAAAGAAAAATAGAAGGTGCTAAGTGCTGTGGAAAAATAGAGATAGATGAGGAGGATCGGGAGTAGAGGAGACGGGCAGGTGGCAGAGGTGGTCAGGCCTCGTGAAGGTGACATTTGAGCAAAGATTTCAGGAGGCACATGAGTGAGCTGTGGAGCTGTCTTCAAGAAGAGCATTCCAGATAGGAAGACAGCCAGGGCAAGGCCCCGAGGCAGGAGTTCCCTGGGGTCTCCAGGCGTGCTCCAGTGTGGTTAGAACAGAGTGGAGTGGAATTGGACGAGGAGACGGGGACAGGTCAGAGGGGCATTGGGGCCCAGGCCATGGCGGGGGCTTGTGGGCCACTGGGAGGGCTTTGGTTTTTCATTTCTGTGCATCCCTTTTACTCAGGGTTTGGGTGCAGCAGAGACATGGGCCCCTGACTGCTGTGCCCGGAGTGCACAGTGGGGAGTCAGCCAGGGAAACCTAGAGGAGGCTGTTCCAGAGACCAGGAAGAGTGGCAGCAATGGGGGAAGCCAGCTTGAGGGTATGTTTCTGAGATAGAGCTGAGGGGATTTCCTGCTGGGTTGGATATGGAGTATGAAAGAAAGAGAGGTGTCAGGGATCACACAGAGGTTTATGGCTGGTGTGGCTAGAAGGATGCAATTGCCTTAAGCTGAGATGGGAAGGCTGTCGGCAGAGTGGGTTTTATAAGAAATATAAAAATTGGCCGGGCATCATGGCTCACACTTGTAATCCCAGCCCTTTGGGAGGCTGAGGCGGGCGGATCACAAGGTCAGGAGATCGAGACCATCCTGGCTAACGCGGTGAAACTCCATCTTGACTAAAATACAAAAAATTAGCTAGGCGTGGTGGCGGAGGCCGGTAATCCCAGCTACTCGGGAGGCTGAGGCAGAAGAATCATTTGAATCTGGGAGGCGGAGGTTGTGGTAAGCCAAGATTGTGCCACTGCACTCCAGCCTGGTGACAGAATGAGACTCCATCTCAAAAACAAAAGCATAAAAGAAATATAAAAACTTCAGGTCACTGTTCAGGGCATGAGAGGGAAGGGAGGGAACCCCTGGAGTGACCGAAGCATCAGAGGAAGCTTCTAGAGGTGAGTTCAGGGGCACTAGGCAGGGCCTGCCAGGACAGGGAGGGCTGCAGGGGCAGGGGCTGGGTTCATGCTGGGAAGAAATGTGCATTAGGTGTGCAGAGAGGCAGCAGAGGCTTGGCCTGTGAGCAGGGAGCTGACTTCCCCAGTGGGTAGCGTCGTCTGCCTCCGCCTCAGCCCAGGGCATCCTGGGCAGCTGGTGCGATTGAGCACATGCAGATACCTTCTGTGAGTCGGGTCCTGTGCTGCTGCTGTCTCCCCCCCATCGGAGGGGTGGGCAAATGAGTGCTGTAAGAGGGTGCAGGGTGGTGGTGAATGGGTAGTCAGGACTGACAAGGTGGGCTTTGGAGCTAAAGAGTGCTTACCCCTGCATGGGTAGAGCTGGAGTGTGTGTGTGTGTGTGTGTGTGTGTGTGTGTGTGTGTGTGCACGTGCACGCATGTGCATAGCTGGGAATTCCAGGACAAGGGCACCATGGGGTCACGGGGTAGAAAAGGTTGGGGTATTGCTGCTAGAGACCTGCCTACTGACCCTTAGGGTTAAGAGTTCTGGAAGGTTAGGTAAGGCCAACCACAGAAGCTTGCTTTAGCTGTCACTCTAAGACTTCTGGGATTGATTCTGTGGGCAATAGGGAGCCATTGAAGATTCTAGGCCTGGCTTCATGGCTGTCCTAGCTCATATGCCTGGGCTGGGATTAAACCTTCATGATGAGGCACAGTGGAATCTGCAGCCACCTTGCCTGCCTGCTCACCAAGCAGGTGTGGCACCGCCAGGCCAGCGCTGACAAGTTAATTTCCTGATTATGAGCTAATCATTTCCTAGGGAATAGGGCAGCCAGCTCCCGCCCTGGAGGCCTCTCTGGCTCATCTTTATTCAAGGGCCTGCTCTGCAGAGCTTTCTGCTTCTCCCCCACCTAGGGGCTCCTCTCGGGTCTGGCTGCGCTAGCCAAAACATACCGCTCAGCGCATATTTCACAAGCAACTGACCGGTTCCTGCTGGCCTTTGTTTATCCTCCACCCCTGGGCTCAAGAGATTAGGGCTCTTTTGCGTTCCACTTTCCATCCTCTGCCCCTCATAGGCAGAGACTTGGAGAGGAAAGATTTCAGAGACAAGGTTTACTGAACCCACAAAAAAGGGGAAGCCAAGAGGGAAACAGGTGAGGTGTGGGCGAGCGATGGGAATGCAGCCACAGGGCCCTCTGCGCTGGGCAGCCTCCAGGAACCGCTGGGCAGGAGGGAACAGATTTCTAATGAAGCAGGAAGGATTTAGGTCAGACGGTGGGAGAATTTCCTGACTGCTGAAGTATCGTCTGTAGGGTTGTGAGAGGTCTTGGGCTCTTGCCCAAGGCTGGGAATGAACTGAATGGCTCCTAAAAACTATTTTAATCTCCAAGTGTTTATCGATCCATCCAACCTGTGTTGAAGGGCTGGCTAGTTCAGTCTCCCTCATCATCCAGATGGGGAAAATGAGCCTCAGAAAGGGGACTGGGGAGACTGGACAAGACGGTGACCTCACCTCTAGAGCCTCACCGCTGAGAAGGCCCCAGCTGCATCCCACCAGGGAAGGGGCAGATGGTCATCATCCTCTGGTTCCTGAGGGCTGGCACGGGAGCCATCAGCAGCTCCAGACTCAGCTTGAGCAGGAGGACAGAGCGGAGAGGGTGGGCTTGTCCCAAGCACACGGGCCCCAAGAGTCAGTGTGACAGGTTCCTCCTGCTGTGTCCCTGCCTGCTGCCACAGAGGAGGCTCCAAAGACAGAGCCAGGATACAGAACATTGGTTCTATCTTCTTAGCTCTGTGTCTTCACTGCCTTGGAGGGTTGAATAGAGCTGCCATAGCTGAAAGGCTTACCCCACACCAGCAGCTGGCTGTCTCCCTGTGGAAGGGCCCTGGGATCCTGTCCCCTCTCACCCAGCTCCACCCTAGCCGAGCAGTCTGGCTTTGGTCATCTCTAGGATCTTCACCACCCCATGACTCAGCATCCCTGCCATCCTGGCCCAGGCTCTGTGCAGCCTGCATCTGAGGAAGAGTGCCCACAGGGGCCAGCTCAGGGCCTCAAGCCCCAAGTCAGGTGGAGGACAATTAGAAGTGGAAGGAGGGAGGCTAAGAAGCCTGAAGTGGGGCTGGGAAAGCCCAAAGCCACCCAGAAGGCCTGCGATCGAGAAGGGTAAGAACTCAGGCTCCTGTCTCTCTCCTGGGAGCAAGAAATTGATGGCGGCCAGGGTTTCTTTGGGTAGCCTGAGCAAGCTCATCCACCCAGTCTTTGTTGATGAGACCCAACCCAGCACACCCCCCACCAGTGGTGCTGGGGGCTTGGGAGAAGACTGAGCAGGGCTGAAGGAGGCCAGGGGAGCTGGATGTGTATCTTCACCAGGTTAAGGAGGGGCGTGTATAGCCGCTCACCGTTGAGTGTTTGTGGAGCGTGGAGTTTGTGGAAGGGGGAGCCAGGAGGCCAGCCGGGCGCGGTCACTCATGTCCGTAATCTCAGCACTTTGGGAGGCCAAAGTGGGCAGAACGCTTGAGGTCAGGAGTTTGAGACCAGCCTGGCCAACATGGTGAAACGCTGTCTCCACTAAAAATACAAAAATTAGCCAGGGGTGGTGGCGAGCACCTGTAATCCCAGCTACTAGGGAGGCTGAGGCAGAAGAATTGCTTGAACCTGGGAGGTGGACGTTGCAGTGAGCTGAGATGGCGCCACTGCCCTCCAGCCTGGGCAACAGAGCCAGACTCTATCTCAAAATAAATAAATAGAACAGGAGGCCAGCTAGGGGGGACTTGGAGGATGCACATTGTAGAATCCTATGTAGCAGTGACAGGCAGTGAACCAGATAGGCCTTAAAAGTTTACACAGATCAGGCGTAGTGGCTCCTACCTGTAACCCCAGCACTTTGGGAGGCTGAGGCGGGCAGATCACCTGAGATCAGGAGTTCAAGACCAGCCTGGCCAACATGGTGAAACCCTGTCTCTACTAAAAATACAAAATTAGCCAGGCATGATGCCACACACCTGTGGTCCTAGCTGTTCAGGAGGCTGAGGTGGGAGGATCGCTTGAACCCAGCAGGTGGATGTTGCAGTGAGCCCAGAGTGCACCACTGCACTTCAGCCTGAGCTGATGGTTCCCCTGTATTTGGAGTAAACAAAAAGACCTTCACCTGGCTGGGTGCAGTGGTTCATGCCTGCAATCCCAGGACTTTGGGAGGCTAAGGCAGGAGGATCATGAGCCCAGGAGATCCAGGCTGCAGTTAGCCATGTTCACGCCACTGCACTCCAGCCTGGGCAACAGAGCAAGACCCTGTCTCAAAGGGAAAAAGAAAAGATGGAAGTAACGTGGGGAGCTAGATGTGTACCTTCACCAGGTCCAGGATCTTCCTTTAAAATGCATATTTTTGAGGCGAGGGCTGATCACACAGTCTGATAGTAACTGGACTTCACCCAGCATGGGCCACCCTGCCTGGAGGGCCTGTTGTACCCTACAAGCCATAAATTGCAGAATGGCCTCCCCACTCCCACACCGATCATGTCCACCAGCCCCCAACTCAACCAACCCTTCTTTATCCCCTTCCAACATCACATAATCCCCCCGCCCCAAGCCCTGCAGAGGGGCTGAGAGCCCAAGCCTGCAGGCCTCGTTGCTGACGAAATGTCCTCTGGGAGAGCTGCCCAGAGAGGAAGGCATTGTTCCTTCCCGGAAAAACATACCAGCTGTGGGAGGGGGCCCTGCTGTTCCCCGGGACCTCGGCAAGGATCCTGAGGGTGAGGCGGGGGGGCCCAGCCTGAACTCCTGAGGCTGCTCCTTTCCAGCAGCTTCCCCGAGCTGCTGGCCTCCCGTGTCACCCCCCACAGCCATGAGGGTGTGACAGAGGTGGAGCACAGAGAGGGGTCCGTTGGGGGAGTCACACGGTGTAAGAAAATTACAAAATAAGGGTAAGAGTGACTCCATTTAAGTCCTAGAAAAGGCATAACTAATCTACAGTGATTAGAAGTAGGGCAGTGACTGCCTGAGGTGGCAGAGGCTGGGAAGGGACTTAAAGGGAAGGGGCCAGAGGGTGACGGAAACAATCCACAGCTTGATTGTGGAGGAAGCCACACAGCTTTATACATTTGTTGGAACTTACCAAACCGTACACCTAAAGTCTGTGCGTTTCACCGTGTATAGATTATGACTCAAAAAGTTCATTTTTATAAAGAGTGACAGGAGGAGTCTTGGAGGGCAAGGAGACCTAGGATCTCCTCCTGGGGTACCCCGGCTCCCTGTGTGACTGTGTGCAGATTTATGGACCTCTCTGAGACTCAGTTTCCTCGGATGTTTCCAAAGGCATTGTGTGCCCTGGCGTCCTGGGGGGCAGGACGTGGAGCACACTTGGGGGTGCCTGGAATGCTCATTAAGGAAGATCTTTTGACAGAGGCTGAGGGCTCTGGGCCAGCCAGTCACCCCCAAAGCAAAAGTTGCTCCACTGAGGGCGAGGAGGACTCAGGCCCTGCCCAAAGAACGCCGTCTGGAGGGGAGGAGGCACACGCAGGTTCATATGGTGAAATCTAAGTGTAGATCGTCCGTATAGATGGGGTAGTGAGATAGAAGCGTGTGTAGCCTGAGATGGCGTTGCAATCAGGGGAGACTTCCCACAACAAGAGGCACCTGCCTGAGCCTGAGATTCCTCAGTAAGAGGAAGGTGGTCATCTGTGGCAAGGCTCAAGGTTCAGATTGTGAGCGGCAGCCACAAGCTGTTTGTCCTTCGTCTGTCTTCCAAATCTCCAGGTGCACTACTGTACAAATGCCCCTCCTCCGCCGGGCGCGGTGGCTCGAGCCTGTAATCCCAGCACTTTGGGAGGCCGAGGCGGGTGGATCACGAGGTCAAGAGATCGAGACCATCCTGGTCAACATGGTGAAACCCCGTCTCTACTAAAAATACAAAAATGAGCTGGGCATGGTGGCGCACGCCTGTAGTCCCAGCTACTCGGGAGGCTGAGGCAGGAGAATTGCTTGAACCCAGGAGACGGAGGTTGCGGTGAGCCGAGATCGCGCCATTGCACTCCAGCCTGGGTAACAAGAGTGAAACTCTATCTCAAAAAAAAAACACAAATGCCCCTCCTCCATAACTCTGGCGCTTATAACCGTACCCCACTCAATTTTAATCATAGAGCCATGATGATATCACAGCAATTTATTTTTCCTTTACTTGAAGAGCTTTAGTCCATCGTCAGAATACACATAAATGAGACTGAGATTCAGAATTGCTGATAGGCTTCAGACCTCAGTCTGTGACCAGGATCAGGGCTCAGTATGTGACCAGGATCAGGGCTCAGTATGTGACCAGGGTCCAGGCTCAGTGTGTGACCAGCATCGGAGCTCAGACTGTGATCAGGAACAGGGCTCGGTGTATGATCAGGGTCAAGGCTCAGGGTGTGCCCAAGGCCAGGGTTCAGTCTGTGACCAAGGTCAGGGCTTAATGTGACCAGGGTCAGAGCTCAGTCTGTGTCCAAGGTCAGGGTGCAACTGTGATCAGGCACAAGGCTCGGTGTGTGTACATAGTCAGGGCTGGGAGAGGCCAGGAGCAGCACAGGAGCAGCACTGGCCCTCGCTGGCCCCACCTGGCCTCTTCCTCCCTGCTCCTCCAACTTCCCTGGGTTGCGTAGCCAGCTCATGAAATAGCCTAGAGAGGAATACTCAGGCCAGAAAAGCTTTGTGGAGCCATCTGTGCAGTGTTTCTTGAAACCGGGCCTGGGGTGGGGGCAGCAAGTTGTCTGATGTAAAATGCTGGGTCCCCTGAGACTTAACGCCCAGCTACCCCACCCTGTACACAGCTGAGGGAAACGCACTGGGTGATGAGGATGGGGCCCGTCCCTCTCGTCCTCACCCCTCCCCCAGAGGCTTCCAGGGTCCAGAGAGTGAGAACCAGCTCCCAGCTGGCTTGAGGGTCTATGGGTCCCTTGAGAAATGACTGCAAACATTCCTAGGGGCTCAAGTAACAGGGCCTAGGCTGGCCAAGAAGTCCCCCACCAGCCAGGAGCCACCTCATCCTTACCCACCCTTGCACTCCAAGCTTCCTCTTCATTCCAAGTAGGTGAGATCACCCTGGCTGCCTGGACCAGGCTCCCCCATGAGGCCCAGGCCCCAGAGAAAGCAAAGCTAGGGTCTGGGAACTTAGGATGGTGTGGGGTGGGGGACATGCAGGCAGACACTTCTGCCAAAGGCTTAGAAGCCAGCCTTCCCCTCCTCGGCCTTATCATCCGGACCTAAAAGCTGATAAGAGGGTCTTGGCAGCAGGAAAGGGGTAGAAAACCCCTCCACGGGACTCAAGTCCTCTCACCTTGCCTGTTCCCACCCTTCCTGAATCCCTCAAGAGCAGAAGTCTTAAAAGAAGGTAGGAGGAGCTTACAGCCTCGTCACTTACCTGACAGGATCCCTGAGGCCAGAGAGGATGGGGAATTAGAGGCCCCAAGACCCCTCCCCTTTAAATCAGTGGCTGGGCTGGAATAGAGCTCAGGGTTCTGGAGTCCCCCCTGCCCACACCAGCCCTAGCCCGCACCTGCCCCAGCCTGCACCCCACACCTGCCCCAGCCTGCACCCCATCACCCCAACATTAGGGTCATTCCTTCATTCCAATGCAGGATGGAGTCTGGACACCTAAGTCTGGTTTCTGCTTATTCCTAGTAACTCTTGCTCAACCTAATGCCTGCCCAGGGAGAAAGGTGGAAGGGGCAGGAACACCTGTGGAATGCACAGGCCCCAGGCTCTGGGACATCCTGGGGAACAGGGGACCACAGGGACTGGGGCAACCTCCAGACTTCCTCTGGACGCTTGACCCTGGGCCCTGCAGAGGAGGGAGCCAGAACCTCCCTCAGGTTGGTGGCAGGAGGTTGCAGACAGGGGAGGGTGTGGTCAGGTCTAGGGGGCTGATGGCAGGAAGTGGTGGCAGGCGATGGAGGTGTACAGGGCGCAGTGGCTGTGCCAGGCAGGAAGGAATCCTGAGAAGGTCGGGCTGGGTGCACAGGCTGAGAATCCTGCCTTGTCAGCAGCCTGCTCTGGGCAAGTGTTTTCCTTCTAGCCTCCCTTTCTGCCCACCCAGACCTCCTGCCAGCCAGCATCCACCTGGCTCTGCCCATGAGCCTTCAGGGACACACTCCAGGCCAGAAGCCCAGGGCTCTCTTGGTGGTTCACAAAGAATGCTGACTGCAGGGATGAGAGGAACGGAGGGTGTCTGGGGGCTGGTGTCCAGAGGCCTGGGGAGTAAGGACTGGAGGGAGTACATCTGTCAGGAAATCACATGGTTCGCTCAGTCCTGCCTCCAGGCCTTTGTTCGTGCTGTTCCCCTGCCGAGGACACCCGTTCCTGCTCTCTGGTTCTCTCACTCCCACCCCATCTCCCAGATCTTGTTCATGTCCCACCTTTTCCAGGGGATCTCAGTAGCTCTCACACCACAGAGCTTGAGATGCAAGCTCTTGTGTCCTCACTTCCCTAACCCCACACCTGAGCCCAAGACCCAACACCCGAGGAGAATGGCAAAGGGCTTTGGGTTATGGGAGGATGTCTGGGGTGGGAGGAGGTCTCTGGGCATTAGCAGTGGCCAACCTGACGCTCTCAATGTCATGCTCTTCCTCCCCTCACCCACTGCCCACTCCAGGTCTCCCCGACTTGGTCCCAGACCCCAACTATGTGCAAGCATCCACTTATGTGCAGAGAGCCCACCTGTACTCCTTGCGCTGTGCTGCGGAGGAGAAGTGTCTGGCCAGGTAAGGAGCTGAGGCAGAAGTGGAGAGTGTCGGGGGAGTCCCCAGGAGTCACCCAGAACCCAGCCTAGCTGTGGCTGCCAGCTAGGCTGTCTGCAAGCTGATGACCCTGGCCAAGTGCCCGAGCCTCCTAGGACCCTGACCTCTTCATCTGTGAGCCTTGCCTGCCCCGAGGAAGTCAGGAGGGGAGGGGAGCAAGTGGCGGTCCAGCATTTCTGTATACTGTTCCCCACTCTATAAGGGACTTCACTTTTAGTGTGGTTCTTCCTCTTCGCACGAGCCCTGAAGGTATGGGTTGCCCCCTCAGGAAACTGAGGAGCAATGAAAGGAACCCAGACCTCTTGGATCTGAGCTGCTGAATGAGAAGGTTCCTCTTGGGAGCCCAGGCTTCCAGTGCTCATACAGGGACCCAGGGAAGTTCTATAGGGTAGGTGTAACTGCAGGGTAGAGGCCAGGACTGTGGAGCCACGTCCACAGTGGCTTTGACTGGCTCAGGCTGCCTCTGCCTCATCACAGCAGGGGCAGTGAGCCGGGGGGACAAGGAAGCTTCAGTTAGACGTTGCACTGGAAAGAGGAGAAGGAGACCAGTTTCCATGAACCCAGAAGGTGAGCACAGCTGATTTGCCATTACTCATGGGCAACCCTGCCTCTTGCAGTGTTGGCTTCTAATTTATTAGCAGTTCATATTCTACTGAAATATAGGTGCTTTGGGGATACATCCCTGGGCTAAAATAATCAGTTAAGATTATGTTATCTGCTTCTTTTGTTAATGTCCCTCTATGTTGAAAGCACCTCTTTTTCTTAGTTACCTGCTTTTTGGACATTTGAACTCTCTGCTTAGTTTGACTTTTTACTATCTAGGAAACTCTTCGGAATCTCCACATTTTCTCACTCCTAGAACTTCTAGTTCACGAGTTCACTGCCATTATAAGTTGCTGACCATAAACTTTTATCTGTCTGTAATAAGATAAAGAGCTTGCACCAGAATGTAACTCAACTCACTCCTTCATTGAGAAAGTCTTACTTTAAAAAAAAAAAAAGTGTGTGTCCGCTGAACTAAGCAGAGTGATTAGTAATGTCATCAATGTACATTCTGGTGCACGCTCCCCATCCCATCCCAGACTGGCATCAGTGTTGGACCTGCCCCTGGTCCAGAGACCACCACTCAGCCAGGCTCTCCAGGTAGGTCTTCTCTTGTTTCAGTTGTCCTGGGGAAAAGAATGTAGTGGTCCTACTGGAGTTCCTCCAGCAATGAGGAACTTAGAGCCTCCATGGCAGCCCTTCCAGTCTTAAGAGAATTAACTCAAAGCTAAACTATTAATATCACTGCTTCTTCATGGAGGATCCCAAGTACCCGGACCTGCGCTCCCAGCTGGGGAGAGGAGGCAGCCTGTCCTCTGTCCTGGAGGGTCTCCTGATACACCTGGAGAGAGCTGCCCTCACCCGTACCCCAGTGACAGAACCAAGACACGAGTGGGACAAGAGCCAGGAGTGGTTCACAGGCCAGTGCTGCCGGAGGTCAGAGGAGGGAGGGGTCAGCAAGGGCTGAGGCCTCAGAGGAGGTGGGCACAGGACTACAGACCTGGAGAGCCCTGCAGACCTGGAGCCCTGGGGTGGGAGGGCCCTCTGAGATCATTTCAAGTATGGGCCGCGGGCTGGTGCCAGTTCACACGCTGCAGGCAGAACCCAGAGAAGGAAGGGGACCGGTTCCAAGTCTCACCGCCAGTTTGTGGCCAAGCTGGGCCTAGAACCTAGACCATTATGGTTTCCCACGGTGTGCTGAGCCGAACAGAAGGGCAGGATTGAACTGAACAGAGGGAAGGAGGATGTTTTGTTTCAGCCCAGACATAGACAGATTCCAAGCCTCTCCCAGACAAGGCTGAGGGCCTTTCATCCTGGCAGACAGTCTGAGCCGCCTGTTGTCCAGACGTTCCCTCAAAGAGAGCGCTAATCCCTACCACTGGCCACCGCTCCTCTCTGGCCTTAGGAACGGACCTTAATGAGTGCCAGGGAAGAGCCCCTGAGGCCAGCAGAGTGAGCTGTCAGCTGTCAGCTGAAGAGGGGAGGGGTCTTCAGCCACCCCTTCCTGTTCCTACCATGCACACGTGTGCGTGTGTGTATGTGTACACATGCGTGTCTCCCCTCCGTGCAGCCCCCGCTCCTCTCTCCGCCCTCTTCCTTTGGTGGCAAGGCCTGCCTCAGCTGGAAATCTGGAGTCAGCAGGTGAATTGGGAGCAGGCGATTCATACCAGACCCAGGCTCCCTGAATGGAAAAGGGCAGGTTGCCAGCCAGAAGCCATGCAATCAGGGAGAGGTGGCCCGGTCATACCCAACCCAGTGCAAGATGCAGGTGGTGTCGGGCTGTGCCGCAGTCAGCGCCATCAGAGCTCACAGGCAGTCTGAATCCTCTAGGTGGAGCAATCAGGGGAGACTTCCTGGAGGCGGGGACTTTTGAGTTGCCCCTAGGAGGCTGGGTGAGCTTTGGAATTCTGGGTCAAGCAAACAGCATGGGCAAAAGTATGGGTCAGGGAAAAAGGTGAGCCTGTTTGGAAAATAGGCTTTGAAGCAGGCACCCAGGGTATGTGGGGGAGTGGAGGAGCAGATGGGACTAGTAAAGAGGCTTTGACCAGAGGATCTCAAGCCTGCTTTTCAGGCCCACACCCAAGACATGGCATACGTTGGTCAACAGCTAGGGCCCTGTCTGGAGGAGGAAAGACTGACCAGAAGCTCTTGGACAGGACTTCTATTTCTTCTTCGTGCAGCAGCACGGTCACAGCTCACTGCAGCCTCGAACTCCTGGGCTCAAGGGATCAGCCTCCCAGTAGCTGGGACTGCAGGCATAAGCCACCTTACCCAGCTAATTTTTTAGTTTTTTAAAATTTCTTTAATTAAATTGATTTTTTTTTTTTTTTTGAGACTGAGTTTCACTCATGTTACCCAGGTTGGAGTGCAATGGCGCGATCTCGGCTCACCGCAACCTCCGCCTCCTGGGTTCAGGCAGTTCTCCTGCCTCAGCCTCCTGAGTAGCTGGGATTACAGGCACGCGTCACCATGCCCAGCTGATTTTTTGTATTTTTAGTAGAGACGGGGTTTCACCATGTTGGCCAGGATGGTCTCGATCTCTTGACCTCGTGATCCACCCGCCTCGGCCTCCCAAAGTGCTGGGATTACAGGCTTGAGCCACCGCGCCCGGCCAATTAAATTGATTTTTAATTGTGATTTCTCACTACGTTGCCCAGGCTGGTCTCAAACTATTGGCCTCAAGTGATCCTCCCGCCTGGACCTCCCAAAGCTCTGTAATTACAGGCTTGAGCCAAAGTGCCTGCCCCCCCATCCCCCAGGTAGGGCTGTTTTTTAGAGGTTTCTACAGGCTCCTGCACCCAGGGGCTGACCCCAGCTGAGTCACCTGCAGCTACCAGGGACGCTGCCATGCCTGGTACCACTTCAGAAAGATGCTGTTGGCAGCTGCCGGCCACATGGTGGAGGCCGGAAAGGAAGGGACAGCCATGATTTCACAGGGTCGGAAGACAGAGGAGGAGGCCTGGGCCTCTGCCACAGTTCGAGGAGTCAGAGGAAAAGATCTTCAGGGACAAGGGGGTGGGGATGCAGGACCAGTGACCAAGGGCTGGGGGTGGGGCTGAGGGGGCCCATGCTGGGTTCTGGTGTCACTGTGCCCCCACCCCCCTCTGCACCCCCCACCCTGTCCCTGCAGCACAGCCTATGCCCCTGAGGCCACCGACTACGACGTGCGGGTGCTGCTGCGCTTCCCCCAGCGCGTGAAGAACCAGGGCACGGCGGACTTCCTCCCCAACCGGCCACGGCACACCTGGGAGTGGCACAGTTGCCACCAGTAAGTGCGGAGGGGCTGGGCCGTCCTCTTCCCCTTCTCCTCTGGGCCAGAGACCTTGGTGCCCAAGCTGCCCTCCCACCACATGGACTCTGGGAGACACAGGTCCTGGATTAGAGGGCCCGGGGAGGTGTTATCTGCCAGCTCTTGCTACTGGGACCAGAGTTTTTCAGAGAAGCCTTAGCCAAAGCTAGGCTGGAAGATGGATATCGGAGGATTGGCCTCGATAAGGGATGGACATGTCTAGAATACACGGCATCGCCCAGTGAGGCCAGTACAGGTGGGAGCCCAAAAAGGAAGTGAGGAGTCCAGAGGAGGTGCTGTCGTGGAGCGACCCAGCTGGGTGGGGAGCACAGAGGGGCCACCCTACGGGACTCAGGGGACAGAAGAGCCCAGACGGGTCAAGAGGCTGTGTCACAGCAGGGTCACATCTCAGGATGGGGACAGGATGAGAGGCCCGGGGAAGACTAGGCCCTCTTCTCTCTCCTCTCCTCTGCCCCTAGACATTACCACAGCATGGACGAGTTCAGCCATTATGACCTACTGGATGCAGCCACAGGCAAGAAGGTGGCCGAGGGTCACAAGGCCAGTTTCTGCCTGGAGGACAGCACCTGTGACTTCGGCAACCTCAAGCGCTATGCGTGTACCTCTCACACCCAGGTTTGGTTGGAGAGACAGGGTTTGGGGCACAGGAGGATGAGGAGCGGGGAGGCAAAGAGCAAGACCCACTGAGGCCGGCTGGGAAACGGCTCGTGCCAAGGCTTCCGGCCACTCAGCTCTGCTCACAGTGAGGGTCTTCTGACCAGTCCTCAGGCCCCACAGTGCCCTGCGGGGAGTGCCCCCTCCCTGCCCAAGCCCCTTCCCACGTTATTCCCAGGCGATCTGCTCATGGAGAGAAGGACACATTGCAACAAAGTCTGGAGAGCAACACGCCCCACTGGCCTCTTCACCCCCCCATGTCCCCCTTTCCATCAGCCAGTCTAAACATCCACACACTGTCCATCTGTCGTGTCTCTTTATCATTCTGCCATCCATCTCGCCCAAGCCTCCCTGCACCTCCGTCTCATCCCTCCCACCTGGCGATTAGATATCGCTGTTTTTCATCTGGTCCATCTAGACAGTGGCTCTAGGAAGGAGTGGACGCACTGGGCCAGGGTCAGGGGAGAAACCCAGGGGAAGGTGGGCCCGAAACTCCTAAAAGTCGGCATAGGGTGGCTCTGGGGAACCAGCAGCATCACAGCCTCTCCTCCTGTCCCTTTCCCAGGGCCTGAGCCCAGGCTGCTATGACACCTACAACGCAGACATCGACTGCCAGTGGATTGACATCACCGATGTGCAGCCTGGGAACTACATCCTCAAGGTGGGCCTCTGGGTCGGGCTTTCCCTCCAGCCTGGTGTTCATGTCCAATGTCCTCCCTTTCCTGAAAGAAGTGTCAGCCCCTGGGCCTGTTCCCTTCTCCCCAGCTGCTGAGCAGAGGCAGCATCCGAGGCATCCCTCGAGGCTTAGGCTTCCCAGGTAAAGGCTTAGGTCTCAGGCTGACATAGCCTCTCTTTCCATGAAGAACCCAAGGGACCTTTGCCACCGCTGTGGTAATGCTAGAGGCAGTGTCTCCCTACGTGACAGAGGACCAGAGAGAACAAGGAAGACTTGGAGAGCCATGTGGTCCATCTTCCTGCCTCCAGACAGGGCAGACTTTGTGTCATTTGGGAGACAGATGAGAGGCCCTCAGCTCCTCCCAAAGACCCCTGCAAAGCCAAGGGCTCCTGTGACCAAGACCCTTTTAGCCTGAACCCCTCCTACACCATTACCTCTTCCCTTGGCTGGGGGGAAAGTGGAAAAGCATGTTAACAACACACAGCCAGACTTGGTGTATCCGTGTAAGCCAGGCTGTCCTGGGCTCACCTGGGGAAGCCATGTCTTGGCCTTCTGCACACAGGTATAAAATGAGTGGGGATCACTCCACCAGTTCTGGACCCACGCAGAAGCAGAAAGGCAGCTCAGTGAAGGAAGATCCGTGAAGCCAGTTTGTAGGCAGAGGCCTTCCCTGCAGACAGTCAGCTGGTGGAGAGATGCATTCAGCAGTGATTCTCTGCAGTTTCTTCCTGAGTACTCCTCAGCAGCCTCCAGGATTGCTCCCCCAGGGCCTGGGGTTGTCCAGTATATTTGTTCTTTTCCTCATTCATCCACTTATCAAACACATAGGAAGTCCCCTCTCAGTTCTAGGCACTGGACACACAAACCTCATAAGCAAACACAGCTCACAGTCCCTGCCCTTTGGGAGTGTATCAGGATTTGAAAGTCGCGTCCCTGCATCTGTTCTTAAATGTTCTGCAAATAAAGCTGGCCCTACCCCAGTTAATCCAACATTTGAAAGTATTGTATCCCAACAGCTCCTTTTGAGACAAAAGGCACGGATCATACTCGGGCTATCATCTCAGTGAATGTTGGGCACTCTGGGCTCCGGAGCAGGGGAGCTGACAGACCCTCGATGGGTCACCTAGATAGGGACGCATAGTGAACGACTTTGAGCCTCCGAGTCAGGGAAGCCAGGTGTTGAATCCCTGCTCAGCTCCTCGTTACTGCATTCCCTGGGGCAGGATCTAACCTCTCTGGCCCCAGATGCCCCATGCAGGTCTCACCTGGCACAGGCTCTTGCTCTAGGGAAACATCCCATCTCCCGATAAGGGGGATCAAATGATGTTTTCTTGGACTACCAGCTGCCTCTTCATTCCCCTCTGTGTCTCTCTAGCAGTGTGTCTTTGTCTCCATGTCTCCTGGCCTCACAGGGTCTCTCTCCATCTCCCTGTCTCCCTGTCTCTGTCACCTCTGTGGCTGTCTGTCTGCCTCTTCACCACCTTCTCTGGTGAGCAGGTGAGGTACAGCCCCCCTGACCAGACTCCCTTTCTCTCTGTTTCCCTTCTTCCTCAGGTGCACGTGAACCCAAAATATATTGTTTTGGAGTCTGACTTCACCAACAACGTGGTGAGATGCAACATTCACTACACAGGCCGCTACGTTTCTGCAACAAACTGCAAAATTGTCCAGTAAGTGCTTGCCCACTGCCCTTCCCTGGCCCTGGCCCTTTCCTGCCTGGGGAGCAGGCAAGGCCACCTCAAGTACTTAATATACCTGCACTTTAGGTCACCCTGATGGCCGAATGCAGCTGCAGAGGGGCCCAGTAGAAAGAGCCTTGACCGTGCCGGCCGCAAGCTGAGTGTTCTCGGTGGGGCTCCGGCTGTAGGGTGTTGATCTGGGGCTGCCTCCTCTGGCTCCCTGAGATGTCCCAGGTGAAAACCAGCAGAAGGCAGAGCCGTTCGGTACAAGGGCGTGAGCTCCACAGTGCCAGTTCCAAAGCTTCCTCGCTCTGTGACGTTGGGTGACTCACTGCACTTCCCTCAGCTCCTTTTCTCAACTGTAGAATAGGGATTTCCACACAGGCTGGGGATGAGGATCTACGGGCCTGATATCTGCATGTTCAGCAGCCCAGCACACAGTGGCACACAGTCAGCAGCAGCTGTGGTCATTAGTGTCCTTACCAAGCGGATTGGATTAAACAATCGCTGATTAGAAGTGATTCTGGTTAAAAGCAGCCATCTTCAATCCCTAGGCACCCCCTCTCCCGCATTGTAGAAGAAGTCCATAAAACCTGGACTTGGGATTTTGGCAAATGGCTGCTAGGCAGGGTCCTCGGTCTTTCTTCTGATGCTCCACGTGAAGTACTTTGCAGAGGGACCTCCTGCTTACAAGCTCACAAGGAAACCCCACCACACTCCATGTGAATTAAAAATGTTTAATCAGATCAAAGCAACTCTTTTCTATTTAAAAAAAAAAAAAAAAAAAAAAAAAAAGTAGTCCTAGAGCTTTCAGCTTTAGTTCATCAACTGGGAGGAAAGTGGTCGAGATCCCAAGGCCCAGAGAGGCATCTTTCCCTAAATGTGAATGCTTAATAATGGATAGCAGGTATGAGAGACTAAGCCTGTGACTGTGGTCAGGGTGCAGCGTATGGCCAGGATCAGGGCTCAGTCTATGACAAGGGTCAGGGCTCAGTGTGCGGTGGCCAGGGGCAGGGCCCACCATGTGACAAGGCTCAGGGCTCAGTCCGGGACCAGGCTCAGGGCTCAGTGTGTGACCATGGTCAGGGCTCAGCGTGTGACCAGAGTCAGGGCCCAGTGTGTGTCCAGGGTCAGGGCTCAGTCTGTGTCCAGGCTCAGGGCTCCGTGTGTGTCCAGGGTCAGGGCTCAGTGTGTGACCAGGGTCAGGGCTCAGTCTGTGTCCAGGGTCAGGGCTCAGTCTGTGTCCAGGCTCAGGGCCCAGTCTGTGTCCAGGATCGGGGCTCAGTCTGTGACCAGGGTCAGGGCTCAGTGTGTGTCCAAGATCAGGGCTCAGTCTGTGACCAGGGTCAGGGCTCAGTCTGTGTCCAGGGTCAGGGCTCAGTATGTGTCCAGGGTCAGGGCCCAGTATGTGTCCAGGGTCAGGGCTCAGTCTGTGACCAGGGTCAGGGCTGTCTGTGACCAGGGCCAGGCTCATTTAGAGACAGCCCCCTCACCCTTGGCTGCTACCACTAACCTGACTGTTCACAGCATGCTGCCACCACATCATGAATATTAAAAATGGGAACAGCAGCCTCTAGCTCAGTGCAGAGATTAGGCTCCTCATGAGTAGAAAGAGGTCAGAATTCCCCAGGGCACACAGTGTGTTTGAGAGGACGGACCCCTGTCCCATCACTGGCAGTTTGGCTCTGTAGCAGGCCTGGGTTCCCAGCACATTCCTGCCCCTCAGGGCCTGTCTTAGCCATTCAAGACCCAGGGGTCACCTAAGTGGTAGAAGCCATTCTAGGGAAGGAGGAGAAAGGAAGAATGGGGTACTCAGGAAACAAAAGAGGCTGCGGGGGGCTCAAGGAGGCAGGGAGTTCCGCCTGCTGCTGGGAAGGGGGTATGGGAACAGAAACAGCGTCCCTTGTCCCAGGCGCCCGGAGCTGCCAGGAGGGCTCTCAGCAGGGCAGATGGAGAAGCAGCCTGCAAGACCCTCCCAACTCCCCGGGGGCCTGAGGGCAGCAGGGGAGGCCAAAGTCCTTCCTTCCAAGAGCTCTTTACATAAGTGCTTGGAAAGGCCGGGTCTTATTAGAGCGTCTCCGTCTCTGTGACCCTGACCGCAGGCAGGCGGCTGGGCCAGCGTGCACAGGAAGCCGGAGAGAGCGTTCCCAGAAAGGCCACGGGACTGACGCCTGTGGGTTTCCATCGTGTTCCTGGAGGAAAAGGGAGGCTTAAAAAAAAAAAGGACTGAGTTAGAAAAAACAAGAAAGTATTTCCAGGCAGTAGCAGCTCTGCTAATGGCCTAGAAAACAAGCTGGGACTAGGGCATGGGGAGGGAACATGCTGAGACTGTGCCACGGGTGGGTGGGAGTCCGTCAAACCCCGCTTTTTGGACCTGGGCTGAGGGGGTCGGCCCTTTCTCTCAAGGGAAATGGATCTGGGCTGTGGGAGGGAAGTCCTGGCTGAGGAGGCCACGGGGGCGCTACCTTGCAGCCTTTCACTGACCCACTGTCTTTCCTTCCTCAGATCCTGATCTCCGGGAGGGACAGATGGCCAATCTCTCCCCTTCCAAAGCAGCCCTGCTCCCCCAGCAGCCTCCCACCCGCCAAGGGGCCCAGCCCCCAACTCACAGGCAGGGGCATCCCTCCCTGCCGGCCTCAGGGAGCGAACGTGGATGGAAACCACAGGGATTCCGGATGCCAGACCCCACTTTGTACTTCACTTTTCTCTACTGCGTTGTTTTGTTGGTGGTTTTTATTTTTTATATGTTGGCCATACCACAGAGCTAGATTGCCCAGGTCCGGGCTGAATAAAACAAGGTTTTTCTACTCTGTGGCTCTGCATGTGGCCTGCTGGCTGGCCAGCCACGGCTAGTTTGGGCTTGGGAGATGTCCTTGGGTGTCATCCTTCTCCTCGCCTGGTGTGGAAAGGGCAGCCACCACCCCGTCAGGACCGCAGTGACTTTGAGGGCCCCGAGCCCGTCGTGGAAACCCTTGGGGTGGAGCCCTTGGCCAAGCCCGTTGTATGGGAAGAGGACCACATCCGGCGAGGGGAGGGCCCAGCAGTGGGGTGGGCGGTGCCAGCCTGCTCTCCCTGCTTGGCCTCTGCTGCTGCCTGGGCTCCTTTGCCCTCTGCCACCCCTTCTCAGCCTTCAGCCTCACACTCCCACTGCCCCTTTCCCAGCCCTCTCACACCGTTCGCTGTCCACCAGCCACCCACAATTGGAAGTCCCCCTTACAATTGCAGGCTCCCAAATTCAGTCTCTCGAAGGCCAGGCGCTGTGCTGGGCATACGCAGTAGCATCGCAGTTCCTGCTCTTAGGTAACGCACAACCACAGGGAACGGGGAGCACGCGGTGCCCAGTGAGGCTGAACTTAGGGGCAGCCGGGAGCCTTCACATGGGAGAGGGCCTCCTTCCAGGCAGGGAGAAGAGGATTCTTGGCAGAGAGACAGCCTTGAGCAGAGGCCATGGGGTGGGCCTGCAGGCTGGCAGGGTGTGAGTGGGAGATGGAGGGAGGCCCCCTGCCCTGAAGCCCCCGTCCCCTGCCCTGGCTGTGGCATCCCAGAGGTCCTGGACACTGGGATGGACCAGGAAGAAGTGAGAGGGTCCTGCCTCTCCTCCTCCCCCGACCAGCAAGCCCTTAAGACCAGCGAGCCCTGTCCTCGGGATGCCTCCTCCCCTGACCAGCGAGCCCTCAAAATGCCTCCGGACCCACCTGCCTCCCTGTGGGAGCAACATCAGTGAGAGAGGGAAGGAGAATGCCCAAGTGCCAAGGCTCTGAGTTCCAGGCCAGTCCTCCTGCTCACTGGCTGTGTGACTGTGGACAAGTGCCGCAGCTCTGCCGCTCTCCCTCTGAGGCTGGACCAGGAGGACTGACAGGAATGTGGGCACATGCCTGTCATTCCCCCCCAGCCCTTGCCCTTGTGCCTCCAAGATGCCATCCTTATTGCAGCCCCACCTCTCTCCATTCTAGGTGCTCCCTGGGGTGAGCCAGGGAGGGATCAGACAAGGTCAACCAATTCCAGACTGTCAGGAGGCTCCCATGAGTTAGAGGCAAAAGTCCCCAATTCTCAGGTCAGAAAACAGGCCTGTCTGAGAGCACAAGCCAGTTCCAGGTAGACACAGTGCTAGAGCTCACGTCTCCAAGCCCAAGGCCAGGGCCAAATACTGCGTGTGTGCAGTTTTTTGGGGAGATCTGTACCTTCAGATGCCCAAGGGGGGCTCTGGCCCTGAACACAGAATTGGGTGGAAGGAGAGAGGAAAGGTGGCTTTTCCAAAAAGAAGCACATGACAAATTGTGGAGAGGTGGGAGCACACAAGGAGACTCCCAGACACCATGCTCCCACGTGCACATGGGCCTTTGGCCTGAAGTTCAGGTCCTAGGGGGCTGGTGGGTGTCCTTAAGCCTGCCTTCAGACTGAGGACACCTGGGCCAGCCCTCACATGCTGGGAGGACTCTGAGAGTAGATCTCTGGGGAGGGGCTTTAGATACCTCTTTGGTTCCCAAAAAGCAGAGGAGGCTTTCACCCAAAGGAGGAGAGAGACAGAGACAGAGAGAAGACAGGCACGGCGCACAGGGACCTGGGCAGCCCTCACCGGTCCCTGGCTGACCTATCGGGGCCCTATCAGTGCAGCTTTACAGCACTGCCCAGCAGTGACGTCCCCTTGGGAAGGGAGATGCAGCTGATCCCATCTCAGGGGACAGGGCCTCCTCAGGTATTTTGACGCCATGTAGAATGGCAGTATCTCCCTGAGAGTGGGGAGGAAAAACCTGTAAAGACTCAGGGCCCTGGCAGGCGCTGAGCTGAGGTGGGCGGCTGGGAGAGGAGTGCTCTCCCGACGTGGCTCGGCCTCTTGAGGCCTGTCTGGCTGTCACTGTGGAGGAACAGCCTGCTTGTTCCTTGTTCCTGCTGTCACCTGGCTCAGGCTCCTCCTTAGGTAGAGCTCACCTGGCGGGAGGTGGATCGCCTGGACCCCTCCCCAAGCCAGGCCCAGGGAGGGGTGTGTGAGGCCCACAGGAGGCCAGGTCACACGACACAGGGACTCAGGCTCACTGGTCCCCTCACCCTTCCATCTGCACCTTCAAGGCCAGCTGAAACCCTGATTTCTCAAAGCCTTCCTTAACCATCCCCTCTCCCCTTCTTCGACTGGGGTGCACTGTGTGGCCTCACCCAGGACTCTCCCACCTCTACCTTGCCATGGACACACACGGGCATGGGAGGAGGCACCCAGGGCTTGCATGCTGGTAAAAGATTACATAAGTGCCATCTCAGCCAGGCACAGTGGCTCACATCCGTAACCCCAGCACCTTGGGAGACCAAGGCAGATCACTTGAGGTCAGGAGTTCAAGACCAGCCTGACCAACATGGCAAAACCCCATCTCTACTAAAAATACAAAAATTAGCTGAGTGTGGTGGTGGGCACCTGTAATCCCAGTTACTTGGGAGGCTGAGGCAGAAGTGCTTAAACACAGGAGGCAGAGGTTGCGGTGAGACGTGACTGTGCCACTGCACTCCAGCCTGGGCGACAGAGTGAGACTCTGTCTCAAAAAGAAAACAAACCAGCAACAACAACAACAACAAAACATAGGTGCCTTCTTCACTCCTGACCCAGCACCGCCTTCTGGGCTGCACAGGTGGACAGCATTGGGCACCGGTGTGCAGGAATCCACCTGGGCCACTATGGCCTCAAGTCACCGGCCCAGCAGCCCTTCCTGTCCGCTTCTTGCTCAGCCGCAGTGTTGGGGAGCTCGCTGCTTCTCGAGACCTTTGCTGTTAGAAACACCTTGAGGTGAAACAGAAGCCCCGAAGCCTTCCCTTGGGCTGGGCCTCAGGATCTGCTAAGTAAATGACTCAGGTGGGGTGGATGTGACTGGACAGCAGGAAGGACAGAGAGAGCAGAGCCAATGCCTGGCAGGGGACACAGCTGTGGCCCCGCCTCTGTCTCCAGTGGGCCTCGGTTTCCCCATCTGCCCTGAGGGGGCTGAGTGTCTTCCTATTCCTTGCCTGGCAGAGAAGAGGGGGCAGGGAAAGAGAAGAGAGGGAGCGGAGGGAAAGGGAGGTGGAAGGAGGTTGGGTTGGGGAGTGGTACGCAAAGTCCAGCCTGGGGGAAGGTGGGCAGGCAGCAGGGGGACTGCCAGGAGAGGGGAGCAGGGAGCCAGCGGGGGCACTGCTGGCTTGGAGGATGCCACAGAGGCCTGAAGTGGGGGCACTGGACCGCAAACCAGGGCTGGCCTGAAACCCTTGGAAGGGCTTGCTGATAGAGACAGAGGTGCCCCGGACCCTGGGCAGGTGGGGTGTGCTCTGAAAGCCAGCACGACAGGACCAGCCCAGACCTGACCCTCCACGGCCTACCCTCCCAGCCACAGCCTTGACCTTCTCCCTCTCCCTGCACCTCAGATGCCCACGCACTCCTGTGCCCCGCGCTGTGCCCTCCCAACCAGGGTAGCAGCCCCCTGCAGGGAGGGCCCAGGCCAAAATGCCACCCATCCTGTCTCCTCTCCCTCCACTAGAATCCCACCTGTTTTGAAAAGTTAGCTGGGCCTGTGTTAAGGAAGCTCCTGATAACCAGGGTGTGAGTGGTGGCGCTGGCCCCGTGTCCTGTCTCACTTTTAGACGAAGAGCTTCTTCATCCTCAAAGAAATGACTCACTCAGAAGAGAGCCCTTGAATAGACTTCTTGGCCAGAGGTAAAGGGCTCGTAAGGACATTTACAGATTCCTTGAAAACAGAGCTTCCAACATTTAACCCTGGAGAGAATGGGAGCCCGGGCCCCAACTCCCCACCCTGCCTGAGCCTTCTCTCTGCACTGAAGGCCTCTGAGCCTGGGTCCGCAAACCCCACGCTGGCCCACAGGCCGTGGCTCCCTTCTGATGCCCCCTGAGGCCTCTGGCATTGGCCAGGGCTCCCTCAGCACCTCCTGAGGGGCGTTCCCGCTTTCCCTACTTACTCCAGCCTTGGTTAGGGGGCCCACTTCCCAGCTCCCGCCAGGCCTCTCCACCCCTTTGTGGTCAAGGCAAGAGAGACCACGCCCCCTTGGATGTCCAGGCACTGAGTCCCTGCCGGCCACTCATACGGGTGCACCGTCCCCAGCTGCTCCTCACCACGGCTGCATCCAGGTCCAGACCACATCCACAGCATTGTTGAAAAGCAGCTGCACACCTCCCCACAACCTCCCCTCGCATCCCCCAGCCTGAGTCACGCAGGCGGTGTCCACGGGCAGGCCTGGCCAGGGTCGGCACCAGCTGGCCAGAGAGAATGAGAGGCGCCGACCACACCCAGGAACCTCACCAAAGCCCGTGCCTAAGGGTCAGGGGAGCAGACAGACTCTGGGACCGAAGGGTGCCTGAGACACGCATCACCCTGAAAGTCACAGCTGAGCTTTTCTGAGAAGGATGACAAAGTCCTGAGAAGCTTTAACAACAAAACTCAGCGTACAGAAGACAGAGGAAGCAGGTACGGATTCTGGTGGGTTTTTTTTTTACCCCAATTATGTGAAGTAGTTAAAAAAAAAAAAAAAAAACTTTTTCGAAATCACATTTAATATGCGTTGAGCCCCCTGATACCAGGTGGGAAATTCAAAGCCCTGAATCCTTTACTCCCACCCTGGACACCTTGAACTTCAGAGAGGAGTCGTGTGGTCTTTAGTCCACCAGGTCACCGCTCAAGGGCCCATTCACTCTCCCCCAAGGGTGGTTTCTCCACTTCCTGTAAAGCTCAGGCACATGGGCAGCCACCTCCCCAGGGCACTGCCAGGAGGCACTGTCCTCTCTACTAGTGAGCCAGAACCACCGCCACCACCGTAGCTGCCACCTCCCCAGCCCAGGGAACTCCCCCAGCCTCTTTCCTCGGCCTGTCTTCACTGCCCCCTAACTGCTCACTCCTTTCCTCTTCCTCTCTGGGGCAACCTCCCATCATCCCTGCCATGTGACTTGGTTCACGGAATCAGCTTTGGATTCTGGCCTTTGAGATGAGGAATCACAGGTACCTCCTAGGAATGAGAAAGAGGAGAAGACCCAGCAGGGGAATGTCAACAATATCATTGACACTCACTAACTTCCTCAACACTTAGCCATGGGCCAGGCCCTGCCCCAAATGCTCTATAAAGGTTAAGGCCGTTTAATCCTCACAAGGACTCTATGAGGGAGACACTGTCATTCTCATTTTGCAGACGGACAAGCTGAGGCACAGAGAAGCCGTGTGACCTGCCCCAGTGCCGCCAGCTAGTGAATGGGAGAGCCAGAATTCCAACGCAGGTACATTTCTGGAGGCAGAGCATGGGTTCCTCCAGGTCCTCAATGGCATCTGGGACCTGAAGAGAAGCCATAGGTCCGTGCTATGAAACACAGCCAGAGCACTGTTCAAACTGTCATCTCCTGCCTCCGGGAGCCCTCTAGAATCACGCATGACGCGTGGAGACCACAGCTGGAAAAGATTCGCGAGAAGCAGAATTCCTCTTAGAAGTCGTGTCATTAGTGTAACTCAGTCTTAGATTGTTCTTCATGGGTGAGAGAGAGGGCAAATTAAAATAGATAAGCCGGCCAGAGGCGGTGGGTAATGCCTGTAATCTCAGCGCTTTGGGAGGCCGAGGTGGCTGGATTGTTTGAGCCCAGGAGTTCAAGATCAGCCTGGGAAACATGGGGAGTCCCTGTCTCTACAAAATATACAAAAATTAGCTGAGTATGGTGGTGCATGCCTAGAATCCCAGCTATTTGGGAGGCTAAGGTGGGAGGATTGTTTCAGCCAGGAGGTGAAGGTTGGAGTGAGTTGAGATCGTGCCACTGTATTCCAGCCTGGGCAACAGCGTAAAGACCTGTCTGAAGAAAATAAAATAAAATAAACCATCAGCTAGTCAACAAAATATTAATTAAAAATATGGGATTAGGGCCTGCCGCAGTGACTCACGCCTGTAATCCCAGCACTTTGGGAGGCCAAGACGGGTGGATCATGAGGTCAAGAGATCGAGACCATCCTGTCTCTACTAAAATTACAAAAATTAGCTGGGTGTAGTGGCAGATGCCTGTAATCCCAGCTACTCAGGAGGCTGAGGCATGAGAATCTCTTGAACCCGGGAGGCGGAGGTTGCAGTGAGCCAAGATTACCCCACTGCACTCCAACCTGGCAACAAAGTGAGACTCTGTCTCAAAAAAAAAAAAAAAAAAAAAAAGGAAGAAAGAAAGAAATTATGGGATTAGAAGGGATATGAACACAGGAGCCATGGAGATGACTTTTCAAATTGAAGAAACTAGTGAAGGCTTATAAATTGGAGTGTTCCAACATTAAATAATAATTTTCTAGGAATGTATTTCTAAATTGCCAAAATTGACGCAACAGTGAAAAGCACAAAAAGACCAATTACCATAGAAGAAAATTTAAAAATTAGCATGTCTAAAAAAGACACCAGACCTAGAGACTTTTAGCATGAGTTATTTCAAACTGGAAGAACAGTGAATTTCTGTGTTATTTAAACTCTTCCAGAGCATATGGGGAAAATGCTGAATTGATTTTATGCTTCTGAATTGATTTTTTGAAGCTAATCCTAACAGCAAACTTTGATAAAAATTGCTATCCTGCACCACCCACCCTCATGCTGATAACCACAGACCAATTTTACTCCTGGCTACAAATACGGAAGTCCCAGATAAAATGCTGCCAGTGGAATCCTGTACCATTGTACCATCAGATGGAGCCCATATCCGGCATGCTTTCCTCTATGCCAGATGTGTGCTGGGGAAAAACTGGAACTTGATATCTGGGTCCAGGCAATTTGGACACAAATTCACTTCTGTGGTCCTAAGTGCCCCTCTCAGGAAGCAGAGAGAGTAAAATGAAGCAGGTGTGCAAAGCTTGCAAACATACAGAAAGGTTACATTACTGCTGTTGACTGACAACATGGTTAACCACAATATCCCACTAGAGGGGGTGTTTCTCATTTTTTTTTTTTTTTTTTTTTTTTTTTGAGACAGAGTCTCTCTGTATCATCCAGGCTGGAGTGCAGTGGC
>NW_022436995.1:14616709-14633854 GCF_009761245.1 Sapajus apella
GCCCGCCTCGGCCTCCCAAAGTGGTGGGATTACAGGTGTGAGCCACCACGCCCACCTGTCATTTCTTTTCCTTGTTGAGAAGTTCTTAGTATTTTTTGTGCTGTTTTGTTTTATTTTGTTTTGTTTTTAGGTAGGTGGCTACATTCTCTGCCTTTTCCCTGCAGCGTTTAATAACATGATTGAATAAGCAAGTCCTAATAAATTCCCTCTTTGCCGTATCAACATGCATACCCCCAAGAGCTTGGCAGACGGTGCCTGTGGTGCCCTGGGAAACCGAATCCTGGGCCCAAGGGACAGGATCCAGCTGGTACTGTGCCTGTGCCAGGTGACAGAAAGGGACCTTGCTCTCTGCTGGAGTCACAGCAGCCTGAGAGCTTCTCTGCCAGGGAACAGATCATCACTATTCATCTGTGTTCACTGTTCATCACTGAAATAGGAGGCCACCCTATTTCAGAGATAGATGACATCAGAGGCCGTCTCATGTCTGATTCAGAGCCATTGCCCCTTCCACTTCTTCACTAAAATTCAGGTATATTAAGATATATGTATTTTTTTGAGATGGGGGTCTCACTGTGTTGGCCAGGCTGGAGTACAGATCATGGCTCATTGTAGCCTTGAGCTACTTGGGCTCAGGTGATCCTCCCACCTCAGCCTCCCAAGTGGCTGGAACTACAGGCATGTGTCGCCATGCCTGGCTAATTTTATTTATTTGTTTGTTTGTATTTTTTTTTTTTTTTTTTTGTAGAGACAGGGTTTCACCATGTTGCCCAGGCTGGTCTCAAACTCCTGTGCTCAAGCAATCCTCCTGCCTCGGCCTCCCAAAGTGCTGGGATTACAGGCATGAGCCACAGTGCTCAGCCAAGAAATAAGCAGCAAAATTTACCCTTTTTAGGTGTACAGTTTGATGAATTTTGACAAATATATGCAATGATATAAACACACCCACAATGAAGATGTGGAATACCTCCATCACTCAGGACTTCCCTCGGGTCTCTTTCTGGTCCCTTTTCTACCTCCTGCCTGCAACCCCTGGCAACCACTAAGCTGTTTTCTGTTCCTATAGTTTTACCTTTTCCAGAATCTCAACTATATGGAATCATATAGCATGTAGCCTTCTGTACCTAGCTTGCTTCACTTAACATAATGCTTTTTACATTTTATTTTTATTTTTCATTTTTGAGACAGAGTCTCACTCTTGCCCAGGCTGAAGTGCAGTGGCGCAGTCTCAGCTCACTGCAACCTCCATCTCCCGGACTCAAACGATTCTCCTGCCTCAGCCTCCTGAGTAGCTGGGATTACAGGCGCCCACCAACGTGACCTGCTAATTTCTGCATTTTCAGTAGAGACAGAGTTGCCCCATGTTGGCCAGACTGGTCTCTCAAGTGGTCCTTCCACCTCGGCCTCCCAAAATACTGGAATTACAGGTGTGAGCCACTGCACCTGGCCTAATTTTATTTTTAATTGTAAATTAACAAATAACAGTTGTATCTATGGAGTATGAAGTGATGTTATGATTTATTAATATGATGTTGAATAATCAAATCGAGCTAATTAACATATCCATCACCTCAAATACTGATCTTATTTTTTGTAGTAAGAACATTTGGGATTTACTCTTTTGACAATTTTGAAATGTACAACACATTATTTAAGATGTGTGGCCGAGGGTGGTGGCTCATGCCTATAATTCCAGCACTTTGGGAGGCCAAGGCCGGTGGATCACTCGAGCCCAGGAGTTCAAGACCAGCCTGGGCAACACGGTGAAACACTGTCTCTACAAAAAATACAAAAATTAGCCAGGCGGAGTGGTGGGTGCCTGTAGTCCCAGCTACGCAGAAGGCAGGGATGGAGGACCACGTGAGCCCAGGAGTCCGGGGCCGCAGTGAACTGTGGTCCAGCCACTACACTCCAACTTGGGTAACAGCGGGAGACCCTGTCTCAATACAAAAACCAAAAACAAAGTGGCTGTTGTTCTATATGCTCACCAGATGCATCGTATCCTCTTTTTTAAAGCCATTCTAGTAGGCACGCAGTGGCGGTCCTCTTTCCATATTCCTGGGGACTGGTTCCAGGACTCCTAAAAATACAAAAATCGGGGGATGCTCAAGTCCCTGATATAAAATAGCATAACATTTGCATATAATGCACACTCATCCCACTCTACTTTATCTCTAGATTACTTATGATCCCCAGTATAATTTAAATGCGATGTAAATCGTTGTAACGCTGTATTGTTATTTGTATTGTTTTTTGTCATTGTATTGTTATTTTTTTTTCAAATATTTTTGATCTGTGTGTTCACTGTGCAGCTGGTTCAATCTGTGGATGTGGAACCACATCCATGGAGACTGAGGGCCGACTGTATTTTATTCTGGTTTCATGTTCATTTCCCTAGTGACTAATAGCGCTGAGCATCTGTTCCTGTGCTTGTTTGCCAGCGTATCTCTTCTTTGATGAAGTTTCTGTTCCAATCCTTTGCCCATTTTTAATTGGCTTGTTTGTCTTATTATTGGGTTGGAAGTGTTCTTTATACATTCTAGATACAAGTTCTTTATCAGTTATGTGTTTTGCAAATATTCCCTCCCAATCTGTAGTTTGTCTTCAGTACCTTCTAAAGAGCAGAAGCTTTTAATTTCGGAAAGAGCCAATTTATCCATTTTTTTCCCCTTTATGGATTGTGCTTTTTGTCCTATCAACTCTTAACTTAAATAATGTCACAAAGATTTTCTGTAGGCACTGCAATAAATTGTATCCCATGAGTTTTGAGGACTACGCTCTGACTTTTCATCTTGCCCAAATTCCTAAGGCGTCTAGGGAGTCATGCCCTACAAACCAGACATTCTCATCAGATGGGTTTTATCTGACCCTATATATCGTGACTTACTTTTCAATCTGACTCTGGCATAACATTACAAGACAAGGAAAGAAATATTTAATCTCAAAATATATTTCCCTGCCATACCTTGAAATTGCCCTGCAAAGTCTCTTGGGGGAAAAATCCACATTCCATGGAGAATTTTCTTCCCACTTTGTTTTCTTTCCTTTCTTTTCCAGATTCAGGAGATAATCAGCTAAGAGCCAAGCACCCGTTTAGGTCTAAGAAACATTTTACAACCTGCCCTCTCTCTTTCTCTCTCTCTCTCTCTGAAGTCTGCTGATAGATTCCTCTGCACAATAAAACTTGGTCCTCACAATTCTTTATCTAAATCTGAACATTCCTTTCCATTAATCCCAGGTCTTCAGATAAACTCAACCAATTGTCAACCGGAAAATGTTTAAATTTACCTATAGCCTGGTAGTCCCCACTTTGAGTTGTCCCGCCTTTTTAAACCAAACCAATGTATTTCTTTTTCTTTTTTTTTTTTTTTTTTTGAGACGGAGTTTTGCTCTCGTTACCCAGGCTGGAGTGCAATGGTGCGATCTCGGCTCACCGCAACCTCCCCCTCCTGGGTTCAGGCAATTCTCCTGCCTCAGCCTCCTGAGTAGCTGGGACTACAGGCACGCGCCACCATGCCCAGCTAATTTTTTGTAGTTTTAGTAGAGACGGGGTTTCACCATGTTGACCAGGATGGTCTCGATCTCTTGACCTCGTGATCCACCCGCCTCGGCCTCCCAAAGTGCTGGGATTACAGGCTTGAGCCACTGCGCCCGGCCAAACCAATGTATTTCTTAAATGTATTTGATTGATGTCTCCTGACTCCCTAAAATATATAAAACCAAGCTGTACCCCAAGCACATCGGGTATGTGTTCTCAGGACTTCCTGAGGGCTGTGTCACGGGCCATGGTCAGTCATATTTGGCTCAGAATAAATCTCCTAAAATATTTTACAGAGCTTGACTCCTTTCATTGACAGTTTTGATATGTTGTATTTTTCTTTCCACTTAATTAAAATATTCCTAATTATCCTCATCTTCTTTGAACCATAAATTATTTAAAAGGGTGTTGTTTAATTTCCAAACATTTAACTTTCCAGGTATCTTTCTGTTACTGATTTACAGTTTAATTTCATTATGGTGAGATAACATACTTGGTAGGATTTCAATTATTTTTAATTTGTTAAGATTTTCCTTATGGCCCAGAGTATGGTCTATTTTGCTAAAGTTCCATGGGCACTCAAAAAGAATGTGTATTCTGCTGTTGTTGTGTGGAATGTTCTATAAATGTCAATCAGATGAAGCTGGTTATTAGTGTTATTCAAGTTACTCATACTCAGACTGATTTTCTGTGTACTCGCTCCACTAAGTATTGAGAGAAGAATGGATTTGTCTATTTCTCCTTTCAGCTTTAGTGGTCTCAATTGCATGTATCCTGACTGTTCTCCAGTGCACGTGCATGGATAGTTATGATGTCCTCTTGATTAATCAACCTCTTTATATACGGTCCTTCTTTATTCTTGGAAATACTCTGTTTCTATTTCATCTAATATTAATATAGACGCTTGAACTTTCTTTGGATTAGTGTTTGCATGGCATGTCTTTTTTCCATTCCTTTGATTTTAGGCTATCTAGGTTCTTTATTTATTTTCATTATCATTATTTTTTCTGAGACAGAATCTCACTCTATCACCCCGGCTAGAGTGCAATGACGCAATCTCGGCTCACTGCAACCTCCGCCTCCTGGGTTCAAGCAATTCTCGTGCCCCCGGCCTCCCAACTAGCTGGGATTACAGGTGCCTGCCACCACACCCAACTAATTTTTATATTTTTAGTAGAGATGGGGTTTCACCATGTTGGCCAGGCTGGTCTCGAACACCTGACCTGAGCTGATCCTCCCGTCTCAGCCTCCCAAAGTGCTGGGATTACAGGCGTGAGCCACCTCACGTAGCCCTAGGTCTTTATATTTAAAGTGTGTTTCTCACAGACAGCTTGGGGGTCCCGGAAATTTTCTCCAAGCTGCGGCTCCACCCTCAGCGGCCAGCAGCCCCTGCTCGCCTGCACCGCCTAGGGGGCCCTCTGTGTGCTCTCGTCCGCCCCCTGGTGGTAAGTGCCGTTGCTGCTCCCCTCGGTTGGGCTCTTGGTAGAGGCAGTTTGTGGACGTGTTAAATGGGGTTTGGGGGCGGTGGGGTGTCGCTCCCTTCTCCTGGCCCAGCCCCCGGGGAGCCCGTGTGTTAGGGTCTCAGAAGGTGGAGTCTTCGAAGTGCTCCTGTCTGTCCTCTCGTGCCTTCTATCTCCTGTGGGTTTGCGCAGGAGAGTGTGTCCTCCCCTCCCACAGCGGCAAGTGGTGTCTACTTTGATGCTGCCCCAGGAGCAGTGGATCTTTGTTTCTGCCCCTCCCGCAGCAGCCCTGGGGCCAGAGAGTGCAGCCTCCCACGTGGCCTGGCCCAGAGGGAACCGTCCTGGGGAAGCAGGTGGGGGGTCCCGCGCAGCAGCCAATCACCGGTTGCATGCTTGTGCCACCAGCAAGAGGGGAGGGGTCTCTCCCGGCTCCCCCTCTGCCTCCAGTCTTTCTCCTGCAGTGAAGGCCCCTGCAAAAAAGCCCAGAAGGCACTGCAGACTCCCTCCTGCCCCCCAACATGCTCTGCCCAAGACGAGACAGTTGGTCCTGCCTTTCCTTGGAGGGGCTTGTCGCTCTTGGGAATTCAGTTCTCTTGGTTGCCTGCCACCTCAGCTCTCTGACTGGTTTAAGAAATTACGGTTTTGCCAATTATCTGGCGTTTTGTTATTGTTAGAGTCGAGGGGCGGGGTGACTCACTCCTGTAATCCCAGCCCTTTGTGGGGCTGAGGTCGGTGGATTGCTTGAGTCCTGGCGTTTGGGACCAGTTAGCCTGGGCAACACGGTGAAACCTTGTCTCTACAAAAAAAAAAAAAGAAAAAAAGAAAGAAAACAAGAAAAAATTAGCCAGGCGTGGTGGCAGAAGCCTGTAGTCCCAGCTACTCAGGAGGCTGAGGTGGGAGGATCGCTGGAGCCCCTCTAAAAAGGAATGGGACAGATGTGCCCTTGTAGTTTTCTCCG
This sequence comes from Sapajus apella, assembly GCF_009761245.1. NCBI lineage: Eukaryota > Metazoa > Chordata > Mammalia > Primates > Cebidae > Sapajus > Sapajus apella. The sequence continues at coordinate 14,622,663 of NW_022436995.1, forward strand.
TCCTAAAAGAAAGTAAAACACTCTTCTCTTTCACTTTCTTTTTTTTTTTTTTTTTTTTTTTTTTTTGTGAGACGGAGTTTCACTCCTGTTACCCAGACTGGAGTGCAATGGCGCGATCTCAGCTCACCGCAACCTCCGCCTCCTGGGTTCAGGCAATTCTCCTGCCTCAGCCTCCTGAGTAGCTGGGATTACAGGCACGCACCACCATGCCCAGCTAATTTTTTGTATTTTTAGTAGAGACAGGGTTTCACCATGTTGACCAGGATGGTCTCGATCTCTTGACCTCGTGATCCACCCGTCTCGGCCTCCCAAAGTGCTGGGATTACAGGCTTGAGCCACCGCGCCCGGCCCTCTTTCACTTTCAACGTATGCAGATGAGTGACTCCAAATGCCTCTGGGGCAATGTCTCCTGGCTTGCAGTGCCTCGGGATTTTTCCCATTTCTTTCCTGACTGCACTTGTATTTGCTGCCACTCATGCAGCTGATATTTACCAAGCCCTTGCTGTGTTCCAGCACGGTTTCATTTAGAACCATCCCTGAAATGACTCCTCTTCTCTCTCAAACCCACATTCAGCTTGTCAGGTAATCCTGTTGGCCCTATGTTCAAAATATAACCAGTTCCTTTCAAAAATAAAAACGGACTTATCATAAAACACAGACAATGCACTGTCATGCATTTTCTCCCAGAGAAATGAAAACTTATTTTCACGGTGGAACTTGTACACAAATGTTCATAGAAGCTTAATTCGTAGTAGCCTTAAACCGGAAAATACAAACTATGGTATATTCATACCATAGGATACTATTTAGCAATGGAAGGAATGAGCTATTGATAGAAGCAACAACTTGGATGAACTTTTGCTGAGTGAAAAAGCCAGCTCAAACGATACATCACTGCGTGATTCCATTTACACAGCAATGGTGAAATAATATAATCAGAAAGATAGGGAACAGATTAGTGGTTGTCAGGAGTTAAAGAGTGTATATTAATCTGTTCTCCTCTTGCTATGAAGAAAAACCTGAGACTGGGTAATTTATAAAGAGAAAAGGTTTAATTTGCTCATGGCTCTGCAGGCTGTACAGGAAGCGTGGTGGCTTCAGCTTCTGGGGAGGCCTCAGGGAACTTACAATAATGGGGGAGGCAAAGGAGGAAGCAGGCCTGGCTTACACGGCCGGCCGGGATAGGAGGAAGAGGTGGGGGAGGTGCTACATGCTTTTGAACAACCAGATCTCATGGTGCGAATCCATTCATGAGAGCTCCGCCCCCATGATCCAATCATAGCTCCCGTTCCTCAGGTTTGGTAATTTGCTAGAATGGCTCACAGCACTCAGAGAAACACATTGCTTAACTATTACTGGCCTATTATAAAAGATACAACTCGGGAACAGCCAAGTGAAGACATGCATAGAACTGGGTGTTGGGGGGTTGGCGTGCAGAGCTTCCCTGCCTGCTCTGGACGGCACCCCTCCACCATCTCCATGTGTTCCAGCCTGGAAGCTCTCCAAACTCCATTGTTCTGGAATTTTATAAAGGTTCCATTACAGAGGCATGATTGATGAAAATCATTGGTCATTGGTGGCTGAACTCCATTTCTAGCCCCTGTCCCCTCCCTGGTGGTCAGAGAGTGGGGCTGAAAGTTCCAACCCTCTCATCACCAATCATGGCTTAGTCTTTCTGATGAGCAGTCTGCATTCAGAAACTATTTAGGGCCCTCATTAGCATAAGCTCTGGTATGGTTGAAAGAGATTTGTTATGAATAACAAGACATTACTGTAACTCAGGAAATTTTCGGAGGCTTTTTAAAGCTCTGTGCCGCCAGGTGGGGTGGCTCACACCTGTAATCCCAGCACTTTGGGAGACTGAGGCAGGTGAATCACAAGGTTAGGAGTTCGATACCAGCTGGACCAAGATGGTGAAACCCCGTCTCTACTAAAGCTACAAAAATTAGCTAGGCATGGTGGTGTGTATCTGTAATCCCAGCTACTTGAGAGCCTGAGGCAGACGAATCGCTTGAACCCAGGAGGCGGATGTTGCAGTGAGCTGAGATCACGCCACTGCACTCCAGCCTGGGAGACAGAGTGAGATTCTGTCTCCAAATCAATCAATCAATAAATAATAAAAGCTCTGTGCCAAGAACCAGGGTCAAAGACCAACTCGATATTTCTCACTATATACACGATTTCCCATTTCCTATAGGCACACGCAAACACACACACAAATGGGTGCGTGCATAACTGGTTAAATCTGAATCAACTCAATGGATTGTACTGATGTCCATTTCTTCATTTTGATACTGTACTCTGGTTATGTGAGTTGTTGATAGGAGGGGCAGGGAACATGGGACTTCTCTCTACATTCCTTTGTGACCTTCTGTGACCCTACAATTATTTCAAAATAAAAAATTTTATTTATTTATTTATTTATTTTTAAGATGGGGTTTCACCATGTTGGTCAGGCTGGTCTTGAACTCCCGACCTCAGGTGATCCGCCCCCCTTGGCCTCCAAGCTGCCTGGATTACAGGCGTGAGCCACCACGCCCAGCCAATAAAACATTTATTTTTTATAACGTTTTATACATTATAAAAAATACATACCAATAACCAGAGTCCAATGCCCATTGTGCTACCAGCCTGGTCCACACCACTCTCTTCTCTCACCTGGATTATTGCAGCAGGCTCTGAAGAAGGTCTTCCTGCTTTTGCATACAGTCTATTCTCAATAAAGCGGCTTTGTAAGACAGGTCCCACCACTTGTAGAAATAAATGAAACCAATCAAATGAGAAACGCAAAGCCTGCTTATTCTGAGCTTGCTATAGCAAGGGAGTCAGCCAGCATCACTCGCAATTTTGTAGGGACTCAACGTCAGGCTGAGCCTTATAGTGGGGGGAAAAAAAGAAGAGGTGGGGGAAGGCTTCGGGCGTGCCCTGATTGGAGGCTAAAACAGCCTGGGGCAGCTGCAAGTGGGTTAATTTGGAGGGGGCCTCTTCTGATGTTGGCTGGGGAGGGGTGAGTACATATTTGGCTTTCTCTTGCTGGCCATCGGCTGGAAGCTGGGACAAAAATTAGGGCAGCTGGCAGTTTTTAATCAAGTCCTGGCCTTTTGGGGCTGATTGTTAGAGAAGTTATTGTTTTGCTTCCTGGATGGCTACCGGAGATAGTAATCTTGCTCCCTACACGTCTGACTTATAGCAGACTGGCATCCTGGACGGTTATTACAGATGAGGGGGTGTGTTTCCTGGGCAGCTTGCTGCAGGCTGGGGTCGGAGCTGTAGTTTCCATAGGGTCTGGCCATGGTGCCTGTGTATGCGCGGTCCCTCATGTTGCTCTGTTCAGAACCCTGCAGAGGGGCTCCCACTGCACTCAGCCTGTCCAGCGTCCTGCCAGGCCCTACACGAGCTGGCCCCATTTCCCCGCTGGCCTGGTCTCCTGCTCCTCTCCTCCCTCTGTCCATCCCAGCCACGCTGGCCTCCTTGCTGTTCTAGACGATGCCAGGCCCTCCCGAGGCACTCACGGCCTCCTAACATACTGTGTGCCTTTCTTAGCGATCTATTTGTCATCTATCTATATATCATCTATCTATCATTTATCTATCCATCTAACATCTATCTGCTATCTATTTATCTACTATCTATCAATCATCTATCTATCTTCTATCATCTCTCTATCATCTATCTATCTATCATTTATCTGTCTACCATCTATCATTTATCATCTATCTGTCTATCCTCTATCATCTATCATCTATCTACTATCTATAGTCTATCTATATCATCTATCTACTATCTATCTTCATCTATCTTCTATCTTCATCTATCTTCTATCATCTATCATCTATCATCTATCATCTATTGATCTATCTATTATCTATCTATCTACCTACCCACCTACCTGTTTGAGTCAGGAACTCACTCTGTTGCCCAGGTTGGAGTGCAGTGGTGTGATCCTAGCTCACTGCAGCCTCAAACTCCTGGGCTCAAGCGATCCTCCCACCTCAGCCTCCCAACGAGCTGAATTCCAAGCGTGAGCCATGGCGCCCCGCCTCCTTTCTGACTTTTAATGCTTATTGTGTATGCCCCGCTCTCAATTATAATGTAAATTCCACAGGGACAGGGTTCTTGGTGGGTTTGTTCCCTACTATATCCCTGGCAGCTAGAACATTGCCTTGCCCAGCACAGAGTGCCCCAATAAAAAATATTTGAGGACGGGCGCGGTGGCTCAAGCCTGTAATCCCAGCACTGTGGGAGGCCGAGGCGGGTGGATCACGAGGTCAAGAGATCGAGACCATCCTGGTCAACATAGTGAAACCCCGTCTCTACTAAAACTACAAAAAATTAGCTGGGCATGGTGGTGCGTGCCTGTAATCCCAGCTACTCAGGAGGCTGAGGCAGGAGAATTGCCTGAACCCAGGAGGCGGAGGTTGCGGTGAGCCGAGATCGCACCATTGCACTCCAGCCTGGATAACATGAGTGAAACTCTGTCTCAAAAAAAAAAATAAAAATAAAAAAAAATAAAAATTTGAGTATTTTTTTTGTGTGAGTTTCTGAGTCTGTGAATGCAGATACATTTACTAACGTTGACTACTTTTTATTAGGTGTTTAGCATTTACCAGACACTATGCTGAGTGCTTTCATTCAGTATGCAATTTTATTCTTCATAGCTTTCCTACAGGTAGGTGTCATCGGGCCACTTATCTCTCAGGTAAAGTGGTCCCAAAGGACATACTCAGAGCCCATGAGCTTCTCAGGGACTTAAATAAATGTTTAAAACCTGAGGAAAATCTTGGCTCCAAAATGTAAAAACTACAGAATCATCTAAATTAATAAATGTTTAATCAAATGTCTACAAAGTGTCATCGATGGCTAATTTATGTCATTAATTCTCTATTGGGCTCTTGAATTATTAAATGTCGTGTTCATAAGAATTTCATTACATTTGAAAAGAATTTGTAGACTAGATGTTTTTAACTCTTCAAGCACAGTCATGCATCTGTTCACCACGGGAATACCATCTGAGAAATGAGTCATTAGGGGATTTCAATGTCGTGCAAACATCAGGGAGTGTCTTCCACACTGTGATGTGTAGCCTGCTCCATGCTCAGGCTACATGAGATAGCCTATTGCTCCAAGGCTACACGCCTGCACGGCATGTGACTTTACTGAATACCGTAGGCAATTATAATACAATCATAAGTATTTGTGTAGCTAAACATAGAAAAGGCACAGTAAAAATATGATATAAAATATTCAAAACGTGCGCCCGTCTCAGGTACTTGCCATGAATGGAGTTCACAGGACTGGAAGTTTCTCTTGGTGAGTCAGTGAGTGAATGGTGAGTGAAGGTGAAGATCTAGGACACTACGGTACACTACTATAGACTTTAAAGTCACTGTCACTTAGGCTACACTAAGTTTATTCAAAATATTTTTCTTCGACCAGGTGTGGTGGCTCACGCCTGCAATCCCAGCACTTTGGGAGGCCAAGGTAGGCCAATAACGTTAGGTCAGGAGCTCGAGACCCGCCTGGCCAACATGGTGAAACCCCATCTCTATTAAAAATATGAAAAATTAGGCAGGCGTGGTGGTGGGCGCCTATAATCCCAGCTACCCAGGAGACTGAGGCAGGAGAATCACTTGAACCTGGGAGGCGGAGGTTGCAGTGAGCTGAGATCACGCCATTGCACTCCAGTCTGGGCAACAAAACTCCATCTCAAAAAAAAGAAAAGCTTCCCTTCAGTAATAAATTAACAGCTTACTACAACTGTATGCACTCTTAAATGTTTTAATCTTTTTGACTTTTTGTAATAACACTTAGTTTAAAACACAAACTCATTATACAGCTATACAAAAATATTTTCTTTCTTTGTATCCTTATTCTATAATTTTTTTGGTTTTCAATGATTTTATTTTTACTTTTAAAACTTTTTTGCTATAAACTAAGACACAAATACACACATTAACCTAAGCCTACGCAGGGTCCCGACCATCAGTGTCACTGTCTTCCACCTCTACACCTCGTCCCACTTCAGAGGCAGCAACACGCGTGGAGCTGTCACCTGCTGTTACAAAAATTCTTTCTTTCTTTCTCTCTTTCTTTCTTTCTGTCTTTCTTTCTTTCTTTCTTTTCTTTCCTTCTTCTTTCTTTCTTTCCTTCCCTCCTTCCTTCCTTCCTGTCTTCCTCTCTCTTCCTCATTTTCTTTCTTTCTCTCTCCTTTCTTCCTTCCTTTTTTCTTTCTTTCTTTCCTTTCTTCCTTCCTTCCTTCTTTCCTTCCTTCCTTCCTCTCTTCCTCTGTTTTCCTCTCTCTTCCTCCCTTTCTCTCTCTTTCTCTATCCTTCCTTCCTTCCTTTTCTTTCTCTCTTTCCTTTCTTTCTCTTTCTCTCTCTCTTTTTCTTTTTTCTTTCTTTCTTTCCTTCCTTCTTTCTTTCTTTCTTTTTCTTTCTTTCTTTCTTTCCTTCCTTCCTTCCTTCCTTCTTTCCTTCCTTCCTTCCTTCTTTCCTTCTTTCTTTTCTTTTCTTCCTTCCTTCCTTCCTTCCTTCCCTTCCTTCCTTCCTTCCTTCTTCCTTCCTTCCTTTCTCTTCTTTCCTTTCCTTTTCTTTTCTTTTCCCTTTCTTTCTCTCTCTCTCTCTCTCTCTCCTTCCTTCCTTCCTTCCTTTCTTCCTTTCTCTTTCTTTTCTTTCTTTCTTTTCCTCTCTCTCTCTCTCTCTTTCCTTCCTTCCTTCCTTCTTTCTTTCTTTCTTTCTTTCTTTCTACAGAGTCTTACTCTGTGACCCAGGCTGGACTGCAGTGGCATGATCTGAGCTCACTGCAACCTCCGCCTCCAAGGTTCAAATGCTCCTCTAGCCTCAGCCTCCCAAGTAGCTGGGAATACAGGCATGCACTACCACACCTGGCTAATTTTTGTAGTTTTAGTAGAGATGGGGTTTCATCATTGGTTGGCCAGGCTGGTCTCAAACTCCTGACCTCAGGTGATCCACCCACCTCAGCCTCCCAAAGTGCTGGGATTACAGGCATGAGCCACCAAACCCAACTGACAATGACTTCTTCTGGAATCTCTCCTGAAGGACCAGCCTGAGGCTCTTCTTGAGGAAGGGTTAGGTCTTTTCACAAATATGTCCATGGTGGTTTGCCAGGTTTGTTTCTTTTTTTCATTACAGATTTGCATGAGAAATGTGTTGTATCGGCTAGAATGTTAGGTAGGCTATGACGTCATTAGGCGATAGGAATTTGTCAGCTCCATTATATCTTGTGGGACCCCAACACGTACACAGCCCATCACTGACCTGAGACGTTGTTAATTGGGGCATGACTGTATTTTAAGAATGCAAATGAATGCCCAGGGAGGGCTGAGGACGCGTGGGTAATTACACCGTAAATGAATTACTCTTAGCCGAGTAGTTTCCAAGGCAAACATACAAAAATCGCTTCATGTTATCTGACACTGCTATGTTATATTTCATGTAGGAATTCTGTGTATTTTACTATTTAATAAGGCGTGGGCAGGAACTTCCAAAGGTAATTGTACCTGGTCCTAGGGAGGTCACCCTTTGATTTCAGAATGCCTCATTTTGCAGATTTTTTTTTTTAACGGAGTCTCGCTCTCTCGCCCAGGCTGGAGTGCAGTGGCACCATCTCGGCTCATTGCAACCTCTGCCACCTGGTTCAATCAATTCTCTTGCCTTAGCCTCCGGAGTAGTTGTGACTACAGGAACACGCCACCATGCCCAGCTAACTTTTTGTATTTTTAGTAGAGACGGGGTTTCACCATGTTGGCCAGGATGGTCTCGATCTCCTGACCTCGTGATCCACCCTCCTCGGCCTCCCAAAGTGCTGGGATTACAGGCGCGAGCCACCGCACTAGGCCCCTTTGTTAGATTTAATCTAGAATCTGCAGTTTCTGGCGACGCACTAGTCCACCTCCCCCAGTTTCTCCTGGCCAAAGCCCCCCACTCACCCCTCTACCCCTACAACCCTGTCAAGCACACCTGGGCCAAGTACGACAGGGGTGTGTGTATGCGTGTGTGTGCGCATGTGAGTGTGTGCGAGCGCGTGTGTGCGCGTGTGAGAGTGCGCGTGCGCGCGTGTGTGAATGCATCTGGGAAAGGCTAGGCAGGGTGAATATTCCCTAGACCCCCGCCTTCACGGTGATTCTACCCCAGCCGCTCACTGCCCCGCCCTCCCCCGCCCTTGCAAGCAGCCTCTGGAAAGAGGAAACAAGCTATCTCCCGTGTTGCCACAAGGTGGTGCCACGAGCTCGGGACTGGGCTTCTCTGAGTTCCCACCTGGAAAAAACGGGAGATGTGACCCTGGAGCCAAGGCGTCCAGCGAGGCCCCTGGGTGCCCCTCCCCGCGCTGCCTCTCCTCCTGGGGTGACTCGGGTCCTCTGGCGTGACCCGCATGGCTTTGTGGTTTGGGCGCCCAGGGGGCCCAGAGGCCAGCATGGAGACTCAGGGCCTCTCTTGGGCCACTTTTCCCCTCATCCCCAGCGTGGAGACCAAGGTTGGGATGAAATCTGAACCCGGGGCAGGGTCCCTGACCCCAGAACAACTCTGACAGCACCTCGCCCTTCTCCCCACGGCACACGCCAGCCTTCCTCCCCAGCTCAGCCTCTGCTGCTGCTTTCTTTTTTTAAGAGGCAGGTTCTCCCTCTGTGGCCCAGGCTGGAGTGCAGTGGTGCAATTATAGCTCACTGCAGCCTCGACCTCCTGGGCTCAAGAGATGCTCCCTCCTCAGCCTCCTAAGTAGCTGGGACTACAGGTGCACACAACCATGCCCAGCTAATACCCAGGCTGGTCTCCAGCTCTTGGGCTCAAGTGGTCCTCCCACTTGGCCGCCTAAAGTATTGGGATGAAAGATACGAGCCACTGCGCCGGCTTGCTCCTTTCTTCCTCTGCAGCCCTGCTTCGCACTCTGTCTCTGCCTCTGTCTCTCTCCAGTCTGGCTCCTGTCCTTCCCTCTATTCCTGCCCCCCAGTGGTTTTGCCCTTCCTAGTTTACTGTCTCTCTTTCTGCCTCTCTCTCTCCCTCCCTTCTTCATTCCTCCCTTCTTCCAGCCTCCTCAATATCTAAGACGTCATCTTATCCAACAAGCTCATTTTGAAAACCCATTGCTGGTGCCTGTTTATAGCAGACACCACGCCGGGCTCTGGAAAGTCATTGAAAGCAAACTGGGGCGCAGGCCAGAGGGGAGCGATGGTGGACAAATCTTCAGTGCCCGGAAGAGTCTGTTTCATCTTCAGCTTCCCCCTTCTCTGTCTCTCCCCACCACCTCACATTTCCTGTCTGAGTGGGGACGGGGTGAGTGGGGGGAATCTGGGGCAGTAGGAGTAGAACTGTGACCCCTCTGTCCCACCCCACAGCCCCCCTCCCACCTCCTATGCAGTGGAGTCAGGCTTGGCAGAGCAACTGAAAGGCCCAGACCTCAAGACCCTCTTTATTCCAACCTAATCCTACCTCCCACGGTTATGGGCTTGGAGCCATGAGACCTGGGTTCGGGAACCAGCTTTGCCCCAAATTCCTCTAGGAAGGTTTTCTCTGGGCCTGCTGGACCCCCATCTTCCCTGGCCAGGTGGATCAATAATCCCCTGTTCTCCTCCCACTCTGCACCCCAAGGTGCTCCCGAACGCTCTCTCACCCCTGCCTCAGCTTCATCCAGCACTCCCAGCTGCCCTCAACAGTCTTGAAGACGTTGGCCTTGAGTCATCACGGAAAGACTTGCTGTCCTGGTTGGACTCCACTTGGCCCAGGACAGGAATGAAGAACTACCCACCAGCCCCCACCACTCCCATTACCTAAACAAGTCTCCCAAGCGCCTCTTCTCCATCACTCACTATGATTTTGGGCTGGGAGGCCCCACTGAGGGGCTAACCCAGAGCAGCTGATGCAAATGACCTGATGGCTAAGATTTTACCATTAACACTTCTTTCCCTTGAAATGGTTACAGGTAATGAACATCGCAGAGCCAATGGGGTAAGATGGACTATGAAGATTTTCAACATTTACCTGCTTCCTGCCATCCCCTCACCCCCGCCCATCATCCTTTCTCCCATCTTTCTCCAGGGCAAAGTTTCTTTGTCCCTTCACTGGGCTCAGCACTCCAGTCCCTTCTCTTCATCTAGAAACTCCCTCCTTCCCAGGTATGGTGGTGGCTCACATCTGTAATCCCAGCACTTTGGCTGACCCAAAGCAAGACCTCAAGCAAGAGGATCGCTTGAGGTCAGGAGTTCAAGACCAGCCTGAGCAATGAAGCAATTTTAAATCCTGTGTCTACAAAAATTTAAAAATTAGGTGTGGTGGTGCATACCTGTAGCCCTAGCTACTTGGGAGGCTGAGGCAGGAGGATCACTTGAGCCCAGGAGTCCAAGGCTGCAGTGAGCTGTGATCACCCCACTGCATTGCAGCCTGGGCATCGGAGCAGGACCCTGTGTGAAAAAAATAAATAAAAGAAACTGTCTTCCTCTTTTTCTTTTCCACGGAACTGGCCCTTTCCTCTTAGTGTGATAACTTCTCATACCACTTCCACCTTTAAAATCTCCTCCATGCTAGCCAGTGTAATAGGACAAGAAAAATCATTTCAAATGTTAAATAGAATTCAGAGGAGGCCATTGGTTTGGACCGAGCCTCTGCACTAGGCCCAACAGACCAAACCAAAATGAAATCACTCTTGCCAAAGTTCTCTATAACCGAATGGAAATTAAGGCATTTATCTGACCTTCCGAGAAATCGGGAGAAGGAGAGAGAATAGCCAAACTCCTAAACAGGCCAGGTTTGATCAGCATGACGGTGAAGTTCAGTCTGCTTTTAATCCTTACAACAGCAAGTTACCCGAAGGTACCTGACTGGACATGCAGTGGCTCCCGCCTGTAATCCCACCACTTTGGGAGGCCGAGGCAGGTAGCTCTCTTAAGCTCAGGAGTTCAAGACCAGCCTGCCAACATGGTGAAACCCCATCTCTACAAAAAATACAAAAATTAGCCGGGCATGGTAGTGTGCACCTGAAATCCCAGCTACTTGGGAGTGGAGGTGGAGGTTGCAGTGAGCCCAAGATCATCTGAGATCTGAGATTGCACCACTTCTCTCCAGCCTGGGCAACAGAGTGAGACTGTGAAAGAAAGAAGGAAAGAAAAGAAAGAAAGAGAAAGAAAGAAAGAAAGAAGGAAGGAAGGAAGGAAGGAAGGAAGGAAGGAAAGAAAGAAAGAA
>NW_022436995.1:14633864-14712969 GCF_009761245.1 Sapajus apella
GGAAGGAAGGAAGGAAGGAAGGAAGGAAGGAAAGAAAGAAAGAAAGAGGGAAGGAAGGAAGGAAGAAAGAAAAAGAAAGAAAGAAAGAGAGAGAGGAAGGAAAGAAAGAAGGAAGGAAGGAAGGAAGGAAATAAAAAAAAGAAAGAGAAAGAAAGAAAGAAGGAAGGAAAGAAAGAAAGAAAGAAAGAAAGAAAGAAAGAAAGAAAGAAAGAAAGAAGGAAGGAAGGAAGGAAGGAAGGAAAGAAAGAAAGAAGGAAGGAAGGAAGGAAAGAAAGAAAGAAAGAGAGAGAGAGAGGAAGGAAAGAAGGAAGGAAGGAAAGGAAAGAAAGAAAGAGAAAGAAAGAAGGAAGGAAGGAAGGAAGGAAAGAAAGAAAGAGGGAAGGAAGGAAGGAAGAAAGAAAGAAAGAAAGAAGGAAAGAAACAAAGAAAGAAAGAAGGAAAGAAAGAAAGAAAAAAAGAAAGAAAGAAAGGTTATCTGAAGTAGCCTGACGCCAATTGTTCTCTTTCCCTGTTCCTGCCTTACGAGGAAAGTAACTTTGAAGTGACCAACCTGCTGTTTGTTCTTTGTTTCTGCCTTCTTCAGCCTATTCTGCCTGTAAAAGCTGCATCCTCTGCTCAGCTCAGCGGGATGCTCCTTCTGCTTTATAGACGTTACTACGTGTGATAATATGACATATCTATTTTTTGTTTTTGTCCATAGTTGGCTCACAGCCCGTATAACCCTTGTAATTTTCTAAGAGACTAGAATGTGATAAGAATGCCTTTCCTTAAAATATTTGGCCTTTAATCCTTGGTTCCTAAAACAGCTCTGGAGCAACTCCAGAGTGAGCATAAACATGAAAGATGGGCCGGGCGAGGTGGTTCACACCTGTAATCCCTGCACTTTGGGAGAGTGAGGCAGGCAGATCACAAGGTCAGGAGTTCAAGACCAGCCTGACCAACATGGTGAAATCCCATCTCTACTAAAAACACAAACATTAGCCAGGTGTAGTGGTGTGAGCCTGTAGTCCCAGCTTCTTGGGAGGCTGAGGCAGGAGAATTGCTTGAACCTGGGAGGTGGAGGTTGTAGTGAGCCGAGATCGCGCCACTGCACTCTAGCCTGGGTGACAGAGTAAGACTCCATCTCAAAAAAAGGGAAAAGGTGAAAGACCGTCTTGTTCTTTGGAGCCACACCTGTGCTTATTTTCATAACCGCAGGATGGGGGGGCTGCTTGCCAGGGGAACCAACCATCTGCTCAGGGTATTGGAATGCACAGCCCCACCCTTCACCTCTGGTGAGGAAGAGGGACTGAAGGTTGAGTGGATCAGCAATGGCCACTGATATAACCAATCATCCTACATAATGAAATCTCTATAAAAATCCATAAAGACTGAGTTCAGGGGATTTCCAGGAAGGTGATCTTGTATGGAAGCTTTTGTATTCGAGACCCTTCCAGAGTATGCCCCATTTATCTCTTCATCTGGCTTTTCATTTGTATCCTTTATGCTTTATAATAAACTGCTAAATGTAAGCAAGTGCTTCCTTGTGTTCTGTGAGCTGCTTTATCAAATAATCAAACCCAAGAAGAGGGTCATGGGAATCCCGACTATAACCAGTTGGCCAGAAGTACAGGTAACACACCTGGGGCTTGTGATTGGCACTGGAAGTGGAGGACAGTCTTGTGGGACTGAGCCCTCAACCTGTGGGATCTGACGGTATCTCCAGGTAGATAGTGTTGGAATTGAATTAGGAACACCCAATTGGTGTCCACTGCAGAACTGGCTGCTTGCTTGATGTGGGTGGGTGGGGAACCCCACACGTGGTATCAGAAGTGTGTTGTTGGAGTATAGCAGGAGAAATTGTGCTCAGAGAAACAAAATCACTAAAGAGCAACAAATTGTATTCTGTCCAGATAACATAATGGAAGAAAATATTCCATTTATAGTAGTACCAGAAAGGATCAAGTACCTAGGAATAAATGTTCAAACAATATAAAGGACATTTCAAGAAACTTCTAAAGGACACAAAAGACATAAAAACACACTATGTTCATTGATAGGAAGACTCAATATCATAAAGATTGCAATTTTCTGTGAGTTACTTGACACATTTAATATAATCCCAATAAAGATACTGACAATTTAAAACAAAACAAAACAAAACACCTACACCACGTAATTCTAAAACTCATTGAAAAAACAAATAATAGGCCGGGCGCGGTGGCTCAAGCCTGTAATCCCAGCACTGTGGGAGGCCGAGGCGGGTGGATCACGAGGTCAAGAGATCGAGACCATCCTGGTCAACATGGTGAAACCCCGTCTCTACTAAAACTACAAAAAATTAGCTGGGCATGGTGGCGCGTGCCTGTAATCCCAGCGACTCAGGAGGCTGGGGCAGGAGAATTGCCTGAACCCAGGAGGCGGAGGTTGTGGTGAGCCGAGATCGCGCCATTGCACTCCAGCCTGGGTAACAAGAGTGAAACTCTGGCTCAAAAAAAAAAAAAAAGAAAAAGAAAAAAAAATAATAGTCCAGCATGGTAAGTGGCTTGCATGTGTAGACCCAGCTACTTGGGAGGCCAAGATGGGAGGATTGCTTGAACCCAAGAATTTGAGGCTGCAGTAACCTATGATCACACCTGTGAATAGGCACTACACTCCAGCCTGGGCAACATAGCAAGACCCTGTCTCTCTCTCTCTCTTTTTTTTTTTTTTTTTTGAGAAGAAGTCTCACTCTGTTGCCCAGGCTGGAGTGCAGTGGCACGATCTCAGCTCACTGCAACCTCCACCTCCCAGGTTCAGGCAATTCTCCTGTCTCAGCCCCCTGAGTAGCTGGGATTACAGGTGTGTGCCACCACGCCCAGTTAATTTTTTTTTTTTTTTTTGTATTTTTAGTAGAGACAAGATTTCACCACATTGGTCAGGCTGGTCTCAAACTCCTGACCTTGTGATCCACCCGCATCGGCCTCCCAAAGTGCTGGGATTACAGGTGTGAGCCACCGCACCTGGTCGACCCTGTCTCAAAAAAAAAAAAAAAAAAAAAAAAAGGTAGAAGCTCTTTCTTAAGCATTAAAAATAATTACTCCTATAGACAATTAAGGTTTTATGGCACCTCAAGAATGAAAAGGAAGTGATCCTAGAGCATGGATAAACATTAGCCCAATGAAACAGAGCAGAAAGCTCAGCTATAGACCTCAACACAAAAAATTCATGGTGTTGAAAAAAAGGAGATCAATATTTTATACTTTATACTTATTTAAATTCCCAATGAGTTTACAATTTTACATGTAAAAAATAATGAGATTACATTAAATTCTGTTATGATCTCAGAATGGAGATTTTTTTAACTTATGACTCAAAATCCAGAAGTCATAAAATATTTATCAATTCAAATACATTTTAAAAATTCCATGTGAAAATATTATAAGCAAAGTCAAAATACAAACCAACAAATTGGGTGAAAAAAAATTTACGGCTCATAGCAAAAATGGCTAATCTTCCTAATATTTAAAGAGCTCCCAAATGTCAAAAACAAAAATAGAAACAGCCAGCACTAGAAAAATGAACAAAGTAGATAAAATAACAGTTTGTAGAAAAGGAAACGCATGACTCTTAAACATACTAGAAGATGCTCAACCTCATTCAAAATAACACAAAGGCAAATGAAAAGGTTTCTAGGTAATTCAATAGGGAAAAGATACCTTTAAACGGAAAGTGCTGGAACAATTGAATATCTCCATGAAAAAAAAAAAAAAGAACCTCAACCTTTACCTCATGCCATATACAAAAATCAATTCAAAAATGGATCACAGGTCAGATGAGGTGTCTCATGCCTATAATTCCAGCATTTAGAAAGGCCAAGGCATGAGCTCAGGAGTTTGAGACCAGCCTGGGCAATGTGGCAAAATCCTGTCTGTACAAAAAATATAAAAATTAGCCAGGTGCGGGGCGCGGTGGCTCAAGCCTGTAATCCCAGCACTTTGGGAGGCCGAGGCGGGTGGATCACGAGGTCAAGAGATCAAGACCATCCTGGTCAACATGGTGAAACCCCGTCTCTACTAAAAATACAAAACATTAGCTGGGCATGGTGGCACATGCCTGTAATCCCAGCTACTCAGGAGGTTGAGACAGGAGAATTGCCTGAACCCAGGAGGCGGAGGTTGCGGTGAGCCGAGATCACGCCATTGCACTCCAGCCTGGGTAACAAGAGTGAAACTCCGTCTCAAAAAAAAAAAAAATTAGCCAGGTATTGTAATGTGTACCTATAATCTCAGCTACGTGGGAGACTGAGTGGGGAGAATTGCTGGAGTCCAGGAGGTTGAGGCTGCAGTGAGCCAGGATCATGCCACTGTACTCAGCCTAGGTAACATATTGACACTCTGTCTGTAAGAAAAGAAATGAAATAAAAAAAAACGGATCACAGACCTGAAGACAATAGCTAAATCTGTAAAATTTTAGAAGAAAACATAGGAGAAAATCTTCAAAAAGCTGGAATGAGCAGAGATTTCCTAGTGTGTTAGTCTGTTCTCATGCTGCTGTAAATCACTGCCTGAGACTGGGTAGTTTATAAAGTATAAAGAGATTTAATTGACTCACAGTTCCACAGACTGGGAAGACCTCGGGAAACTTACAATCATGGTGGAAGGGAAAGCAAACACATCCTTCTTCATGTGGCAGCAGGAAGGAGAAATGCCCAGCAAAAGAAGAAAAGCCATCAGATCTCTTTTAAGAGATCCCAAGTAGCTGGGATTATAGGTACTCACTATCATGAGAACAGCACGGAGGACACTGCCTCCATGATTCTGTTACCTCCCACTGGGTCTCTCCCACAACATGTGAGGATTATGGGAACTACATTTTAATATGAGATCTTGGTGGGGACACAGCCAAACCATATCACCTAGGCCAGACACAAAACCTCTAACCATTAACAATTATAAATTGGACTTCATCAATATGAAAAAAACTTTTGCTCTTCAAGTTAGAGCATTAAGAAGCTAGAAAGCCAAGTTATAGACAGAGGGATATTTGAAATACTCATATCTACTAAGAGACCGTGTCTAGAATAGTCCAAGAACCTACCCTTCCTTCCTTCCTTCCTTCCTTCCTTCCTTCCTTCCTCCCTTCCTTCCTTCCTTCCTTCCTTTTCTTCCTTCTCTCCCTCCCTTTCTCCCTCCCTCTCTCATTCTCTCTCTCTCTCTCTCTGTCTTAAGAGATCAGGTCTTGCTGTGCTGTCCAGGCTGGCCTTGAACTTCTGGGCTCAAGGAATCCTCCCTCAGTCTCCCTAGTACCTGGGAATACAGGCATGTTTCACTGTACCCAGCTATAATAAAAAACTTTTAAAGCATAAGAATATTAATAACCCATTTCTTAAATCGGCAAAATATTTGAACAGATAGTTCACAAAAGAAGACATGTGCCCAATAAGCAAATAAAAAGTGGCTCAGCATTGTGAGCCACACCTGCTAGAGTGGCCAGAGTTTAAAAGACTGACTATACCGCATGTCCACGTGACCACTTTGGAAATGTTTGGCAGTTTTTAAACCCAGCAATTCTACTTCTAGGTATTTACACAAATGAAAATATATGTCCAAACAGAGACTCGTACACAGATATCTGGAGGAGCTTTATTTAATAGCCAAACCTGAAAATGACTCAAATGTTTATCAGCAGATGAATAAATCATGCCTCTATTTAGACAATGGAATGTGATTTGGCAATACAACAAACTGCAGATACACAGAATAACATGTATTTCTCTCAAAAGCATTACAGTGAGGGCGAAAAGCTAGACACAAAAGGGTACATACTGTGTACTGATTTCATTCCCATGAAATTCTAGAAAAGTGGAATGTGATCAGCGGCTGTGGAAAGGTCAAGGACGCTTCAGGCTGGAGGTAGTGAGCACTGACTGGGAAGTGACATGAGGAACTTTGTGAGTGGATGAGAATGTTCTGTATTTGATTGTAGGTGGTGCTGGTTACTCAGGTGTTCACATTTGTCAAAGCACATCAAATGATATGCTTAATTTTAATTTTTTAATTTATTTATATTTGAGACGGAGTCCCACTCTGTCACCCAGGCTGGAGTGCAATGGCATGATCTCAACTCACTGCAACCTCTGCCTCCTGGGTTCAAGCAATTCTCCTGTCTCAGCCTTCTGAGTAGCTGGGACTACAGGCGTGTGCCACCAAGCCCAGCTAAATTTTGTTTTTTTTGTAGAGACGGGGTTTCATCATATTGGTCAGGCTGGTCTCAAACTCCTGACTTCAGGTGATCCATCTGCCTCAGCTTCCCAAAGTTCTGATATTACAAGCCTGAGGCAGCCAAATGATACATTTTAAAAGGGTGTTTATCATATGTAAATTACACCTTAAAAATATGTCAATGTTAGGGGAAGACAGAAAACAGCAACAACAAAACCTAACCCTGTTCTTTGCTGGGGCTAGAAATCCAAGTCTTACAAGGCAACGAACAATTGGAAAACAAACAGGCTAGGCTAGGTGGCTTATGCCTGTAATCCTAGCACTTTGTGGGGCAGAGGTGGGAGGATCACTTGAGGCCAGGAGTTAGAGGCCAGCTTGAGAAGATGCTGTCTCTCCAAAAAAAAAAAAAAAAAAAGAGCCAGGTGTAGTGATCGCTTAAGCCTGGGAGGTTGAGGCTGCAGTGAGCCATGATTACTGCACAGCACTCCAGCCTGGGTGACAGAGTGAAACTCTGCCCCCCCCCAAAAAAAAAAATTAAGCAAAAAAATTACACTGAAATACAAATTTTCACTTTCCAGAATGTCAAAAAAATCGAAAAGTTTAATAACACAGTGTATTGGCACATCTGAGAAAAAACCACCACTGACGATGGGAGTGTAAATTGGTCTAATCCCCAGAGAGGGTATTTTGGCAATATTTACTAAATTATAAATGCTTTGATCCAGCAATTCCATGCCTAGGATTTTATCTTATAGATAAACTCTACCACAAATAGCACATGTTAAAGATTATTCATTGCAGAAGTGTTTAAAATAGCAAAACACAAGAAATAATCTAAATGTCTATCATTCCAGGACAGGTTGAATAAATTATGATGCATCCATACTGTGGAATCCTATGTAACTACAAGAAAGAACAGGGAAAGGCTGCCTCTGGTAGCAGGGAGAGATCCTCAATGGGTGATGTTAAGGGAAAACAGCAACATTGTTTTTCTATGTTGCCATTTGTATAAAAACAGGAACATCAAAAACCAGGAGGATATATAGGTGGATTTTCTTGCCTATATGTTAAAAAAGCAAAGCAAAACAAAACAAACCTCCTGGAAGAATTATGGGGAAACTAATCACAGGGGGTGGGGAAAGGCATGGGAAATATGTATGGAGGGACAATTTTCATAATATGCTTTCTTATCTTTTTAAATATTCAGCCAATCAAATTTTAAATACTGGCTGGGTACAGTGGCTCACACCTGTAATCCCAGCACTTTGGGAGGCTGTGGTGGGAGGATCCTGTGAGCCTGGGAGTTCGAGATCAGCCTGCACAAGGGAAGACACCCTCATCTCTACAAAAGAGATTTTAAAAATTAGCCGGTTGTGGTGGCACACACCTGTGGTCCCAGCTACTTGGGAAGCTGAGGCAGGAGGATCACTTGAGCTTCAGAGTTCGAGGCTGCAGTGAACTATGATCATGCCACTGCACTCCAGCCTGGGTGATAGAGCAAGACTGTCTCAAAAAAAAAAAATTAAAAATAGTTAAAAATAAGGCCAGACATGATGCCCCACGCATATAATCCCAGCACTTTGGGAAGGCCTAGGCAGGCGGATCACTTGAGGTCAGGAGTTCCAGACCAGCCTGGCCAACATGGTGAAATCCCATCTCTACTAAAAATACAAAAATTAGCCATGTGTGGTGGTGTGTGCCTGTAATCCCAGCTACTCAGGTGCCTGAGGCAGAAAAATTGCTTGAACCCAGGAGGTGGAGGTTGCAGTGAGCTGAGATCCTGCCACTGCACTGCAACCTAGGCGACAGAGTAAGACTCGTCTCAAAAATAAAAAAAAAATACTTTCAAATAACATCAGAATAACACATTATATATTAATATATTAACCAGCATACTATAACTATTACCATTATGCACCAGGTTATCTTGAAAAAAAATAATACATAAGAGTCTAGTCCAGTATAAGGACATATTTGGCACACAGTAATGGTTACTGTTTCTATACATTGCCCCTCAAATGGCCCGCACTCAACCTGTCTTGTACTCCAGGTTCTAGTTCCCTGAAGCCCAGTTGCCTGGCTGCCTCTTCCAGCTGTGTCCTTGCAGCGACTTCCCCTCTGCTGAATGATTTTCCCCATCTTTTCTCATTGTCCACCTAGCTGGTAGCTGGGGTGTGGGTGACATCCCCTCCTCAGGGAAGCCTTCTCTGATTGACACACACCCTCCTCCTCCCTCCTCACACTGACCCTTTAGGTGGCCCTTGTCCTCCCTCCCCTGTGGACTGCAGGGCCTGCTTAGTCCTCCGTAGCCCAGGGGCCATAGCCCGTGGGCCCCATTTCTGGAGTGCTGGCCAAGGATTAATGGCTGGGGCAGGCCTTGCTCTCCACCTACACAGAAAAGTTTCGGTTTCCTCTAAATGTTATGTTGATCTTCCCACGCCCACAATGGAAAGACGTGCTTGGGTTTCCTGTAAGTTGTGATCTTATTTTTCCCGTCTCCCCTTCCCCCCCAGCCCCAACCCAGCTAAGGCGCAATGCCAGCTTTCATTGTGAAGATGCCTGGGGTCTTCTGGGCAGCCCTTCACACAGTGTAATAGCAATGGAAGGAATCCACAGACGAACGCTGATGGGGGAAGCCCCCAGTCCAGCAGGGAGGGCAGACATATATGCAAGGAGCCGGAACACACAACGCAGAATGGGTGCAGAGAGCCGGTCAAGGGCATAGAGGACAGGTACCATTGGGCCTCAAAGGGTGGCTGCAGGGACTGGAAGGCAGGCTTTGGAACGTACAGCCTCAGCTAGAAAGCCCTGGGAGGGCCCGAGAAGCCTCCAAGTGGGCAAAGGGGCAGTGGCAGGTGCAGCAGGCTGGGACTCTAGAAAGGGGCCCTGGAAACCTGAACCTCAATGGCCATGGCAGTGACAGAGGAGTCTGTGCTGGGCTTTGGGGAGGTGCCTCAGGCAAGGTGGAGGACCTCCAGGATGAGGGGCAAGGCAGTGTCTGGCAAAGGCAGGGGCAGAGAGCAAACAAAACAGAGCCAGGCACCCAGGAAGGGGAGAGAGAAGATGTGGTGCCAGAGGACAGGCAGGGGGCTGCCCTTAAGGGAAAGCTCTGACTTTTATGGTTTTGTTTTTCCCAGAAGCCTCTCCAGGGAGTAAGATTCCTTTCTTAGGACTGGAGAAGTCAGACGCCCCCTTCTCTGGGGCCAGGATTTTGGGCTGGAGTACTGGAGCAGAAAGCAGGGCTGGGCTGGGCCTGGGGCCAGGCCTCGATGACTGTTTCCTTCCTGTCATTCAGTGGAGAAGCAGTGACGGAGTGTACCAGGAAGCGCAGCTGGCAGTGGCCCCAACTCGTCTTGAATGGGACATGAGCCCCCCAACCTGACCCTGTGTTTGCAGGACCAGCTGTGGTACACTCATGCCTTCCTTTCCCGGTGAACCTGTACCCCACTACAAAGAGGAATAGAAAACTCCCCACCCAGACCCACTCCTGCTTCCAGGGACTTTGAGACACTCAGGAGGAAGAACTTCGAATATTGTGAGGGTCTGTGTCAGCCACCAGGATGTCGACCCCTGCCTGGGCTGGCAGCAGGGACCTTGTGGACCCTCCTAGGCCACCTCATGCTCCCAGGACCCCTGCTTGGCTTCTTCTCTTCTATACATTGTGAACACCACATTTATTTGTCTGAGGCTTGCAAACCTCTGGTAAGAAGCACAGATCCCAGGGCTCTCCTTCATGCTGCCCTGGGCCCCAGCTCACCAGGCATGCAGGACGGAGCTGGCCTATGAGTCAGACGTCTTTGGGAGCAGTGCCAGGGGAACAGCAGGCCCTGCTCCTTTCTGTGCCCACCCCCACTAGCCTGGGCCTGGACTGCAGCCAGGAAGGTGGGCCGGCCAGGATCCCCAAGTAACTCCACCGCAGTGACCTCTTCTTGGAGACTGCCTTCCCTCCCGTTCCCTTCCCTCTCCAATTCCCCCAGAGCTTAGAGCCTGGGCAACATGCTTGGTCCCTCACACAAGGACCAGACCAGCTGCTGTTGGGCTGTTTCTGTGGGTCCTGCTTCTCCAGTCAGGGAGCCGGCAGGGCAGGGCAGGGCAGGGCGGTCTGGCTCTCCTCCTGGCATCACGCCATGCACCCAACTCAGGGCTGGGCACTCAGCCGGGGACCAGGATGGGCAAAGGCTTGTCCAGAGAACCACTGTAGGGCAGACGTGCAGGGCAGCCGAACTCAGCCTCCCCCAGCCTCCAGCCTCCCTGAGCCTCCAGTTTCTCCCAGCCTCCATCCCTGGGCTCTTGGCTGGGCCTGAAACTTGTTAGGGCCTCAACTCTCTGTGGTCCAGTGAACATCTCCAAGAGGCCCCTGGGACTTGGTGCCAGGCTTGGGACTGGGCTATGGAAAGTCAGCCAAGGCTGCTACTTCAGGGCCCTGAGCACAGCCTCCAGCTTCATGGCCACGGCCAGGTCGCCCTTCACCTTCAGCCGTCCACTCATGTAGGCCCCCAGAGGCCGCAGCTCCCTGCACAGCAGGGCCTGTAGGTCTGCCTCAGCCAACTCCACCACCACATCAGGGATGCCATCGGGCACCCCGTGTCCCACCCTTCCTCGTCCTGTGGGAAAAAAGAAAGCCAAGTGTCAGTAGGGGGACAGGGGAGCATGAAGGAGAGCTATGGGGGGAGGGAGGGGCTGGCGTTTCCCATTGGGAGGAGTGTACTGGTTAAGAGTTCAGGTTCTAATACTCTGAGTTTGCGTCTTATTGGCTGTGCGAACTCCTGGAACCCGTTTCCAAATCTGTGATAATGCTGATCCCTTTAGAGATGCTGAAATTCCTATAACACAGGCTCAGGTGAGAAGCAGGTGAGGTGGTACCTGGCTTAGGGCTGGCAGGCAGCACCTGTAACATGGGCAAGCTTCTTGGTGTTGGAAGCCTGGCTGAGTTGTCCTGCAGATGGCAGGGAGACCAGGACATAGACAGTCACTGCCTGGAAATGGTGTCAGAGCCCCTGCCTGTCATGGGTTCACCCCAAATGATTGGCAGGAGCAGGGGACAGTCTACAGAGCACCATGGGGGTGGGTAACAAACAACCTGGCAACCTGGATGGGAAGGAGGGGCAGGGAGGGCAGCTGCACCTGTAGTGAGGTCCAGGAAGTAGGCGCTCTGGGTGCCGCTGGGCAGGACGACATTGAACTGGTAGCAGGCCCCGACTTGGCTGACCAGGGCCTCAGACAGGAAGGGCTGCAGAGCAGTCAGCAGCCCCTCTGCCACAGGCTGCTTCAGACTGGGCCCGGCACCAGCTCGAGGGGCAGGCGGCTCAACTTCACTCACCATCTCCATGGTGTCTGCTGAGGGTGGCCAACAGGGTTGGGGAAGGAGGCAAAGAGGTGGTCGTCAGGCTGCCAAGGTCAGGACCACTCACTGCTGCTCCACACCTTTTGTGGCAGTTTCCTCTTACGTTCCCTTCAGGCCTCTGTTCAACTTCCTCCTCTGCTAGAAAGGTGGCCCTGAGCTTTCAGTCTAAACCCCAAACCCAGTTTCTAAACTACTCCAGACTCAGATATAAAACTTTTTTTTTTTTTTTGAGATGGAATCTTACTCTGTCACCCAGGCTAGAGTGCAGTGGTGTGATCTTGGCTCACTGCAACCCCCGCTTCCCAGGTTCAAGCAATTCTCCTGCCTCAGACTCCTGAGTAGCTGGGACTACAGGTGACTGCCACCATGCCCAGCTAATTTTTGTATCTTTAGTAGAGACAGGGTTTCACCATCTTGGCCAGACTCATCTCGAACTCCTGACCTTGTGATCCACCTTCCTTGTCCTCCCAAAGTGCTGGGATTACAGGCATGAGCCACCATGCCTGGCATAAAACTCTCCAGGTGCCCTTCTGGTGCTGTCGCCTCCTCCACACTCAGACACCTGGCCTCCTCTCACTGCCTTGGCTGTGGTCAGCGTGAGCTGAACATCTGTGCAGGGTGTGTACTGCACAGAGCTGCTGGGTTAGGGTGCACCAAGCTGCAAAGTACCCCCACCCTCCTCCCCAGGGATCCTCACCTGGCCCTGGGGATGCGGTACCTCCTGCCACTGAGTTCATGCCTCCTCCCAGGAAGTGCAGGGCCAGCTGCTGGAGAGTGCTGTCCAGGTTGGGCCCGGCTGGGCTGTCCTGGGGCGGCTGCAGCACGGCCTCTACTGCCAGCTCCACGCGGTCCACCTCCAGTCCCCAGGCCCTGGTCACATCGTTGATCTCCAGCTGGGGGACAGTGTGGGGAGAAACGTAATTCATTCAACAAACCCTTCCTGAGTACCTCCTTTGGGCAGACTGTGTGGCCGTGCATGGACATGGAGACACCACACCGCCCTTGAGACCTCCCAGCCTAGAACACAGGCAGAGGGCAATGACCACTCAGCTGTGGTAAGTGCCAAGACAGAAGCAAGGCCCATGGTAAGCCCCCAGGAGAGGGGGGTGGTGCCAGCAGGAGGGGGTCCTCAGGTGGAGGAGGACCCTTACAGGCAATAGGAACAGCATGTGCAAAACCGCAGACAAGAAAAGCTGGCATGTTCGTGGAGCTGCGAGGAGGCAGAGTTCCATTTAGCGGGACCCTCGTGTGTTGGCTGGGGGACTGGAGACAGCTGAGGGGTCAGAGGTGGGGTATTCCTGCTTACTTGGATTTATTCTGAGGCAACAAAGAGCCCCAGAGAGAAGTTTGAGCAGGGAGGTGATAGAGCAGACTTGCTTTCAGGCAAGATCCTCCCGGCTGCTGTGGATGCTGGATTGCAGGGGGCGGAGGGGAGGGATGGAGACCAACTAAGACATTGTTTCAAAATACAGCCAAGACATGATGCTGATCTGGTGAGATCCACTGAGGGAGGCACGCCTCTGTCAACTCTACTGAGCCACACCAGGGCACTAGGGAAGCGCGAGCACCAGGCTAGGGGCTGCCTGGATGTGCAATGATATGAGAGGCGGTGGGAGTGGGAGGAGTCAGGCTCCCTAACGGACTAGTGTGGCATTCACTAGAGGACACACAGGGGGTGGGGAGGGATGGCAACTGCTTTTTTTTTTTTTTTAAGCTACTGTAAGCTTGAGGTGGGGCAGTCAACTGTCTAGTAGGCAGCTGGAGAAACGGCCCAGGGTACAGGAGCTTCAGGGCTAGGCCAGGGCATTGTGAGTAAGGAGTGTCCACAGGTAGCAGACAGCCCAGGCAGAAGAGCTCTTCCAGGGAGGTCACAGATGAGAAGGCCAGTGATAAAACCCTGGAAACTAAAGGGCAGGAGAACTAACGGCAGTAACCAGGGGTGACAGGGAAGGAGGCAATGCAGGGGACGCTGGGGGCTGGGGCCTGGGTCCGCCATGTCAAACGCTGCCACCAGGTGACGGAAGGGAAGGGCTGAGAGGTGAGCACTGGGCTGGCATGTGACAGGTCACTGAGATGTTGACCAGTGCTGTCTCGGAGCCCAGGAAAGTCTAGATGAAGGATGTGGGGGCAGGGCTTGGGGGCATGGATGAAAGTATTGCAGAAGAAAAGGGGAGAGAGAGAATGGGAGCTAGAGGGGACTGGGGCAAAGGGAGGGCACATTTCTACACAGACAGGAGAAGTGACAGAGAGAGAGAGTGCATGGAGTGGAGGGAGGGCATCCTGGAAGAGCAGGGGACCCAGAGCACTGTGCAGTGCAGGGATGAGCCTCAGAGAGTGGAGGCAGCCAGGCAAGGAGGCAGGAAAGCAGCACAGAGGCAGGTGGGTTTGCAGGGTGAAACTGGAGGAAGCAGAAAGAGTGCTTATCCTAGGGTCTTTCTCCTGCGCATTAGGAGGCAAGGCCTGCTGCGGAGAGCAACGGGCAGTGGTGGGGGCTGGAGGAGAGCAGTGAAGGCGTGAGGCAGCTGGCCGGGAACACTGGTGGGTAAGGAGTGGGTGACTGGCTAAGGAGGGTGCAGCAGGTGAGAGGTGGGGACTCTGCAGAAGAAAATCAGGCAAAAAGGGGCATGTGAGTAAGTGTATGCCTGAGCCAGGGCCTGAGAGCAGTGTGCTGGACTTCCTGAGGTTCTGTCTCAGCCACAGCCATAGATCTCACTCTACCAGGTGCCCACTCAGTCTGAGAAATGGGCCCTCAATGACTCATCCTGGTGTGGGACTGACTTCCCCAAACTGCCACTCTCATACCAAAGCCATGTGCAACAAGACCGAGACCAACTTTCTCTTCCTAAAGGTGAATTAACACGGGACGTGGTTTGATGAGTAAAAGTTGTTATCCACTTGCTATCTGAGTTGTGTCAGATGAAGCACTGGATTGAGGGGACAGGTGGGATGCAGGCAGGTGATCTGGCTCTGGCTCAGCTCTGCCCTTGACCACAGCTCTCAGAGGCAAGTCAAATTATTTCTCAGCCTTAGTTTCCTCCCTCCAAAATAAAACAGTAATGCAAACTTGCAGCAAAAATATGAAGCTCAGACATGCTGGGCCAGACAAAAGGACTCTGTAAACCATAAACTGCTATGCACATGGGAGCTACTGTTAGGATCTCAGATAGCATTTCCTCAGGGATTTCACTTCGCTGCTTGCAGTGGGCTCTCTAGGACTGGCATGTAGCCCACTCCCCTGCCTGTCCTCTAACCTCAATTCCCCAGGGCAAAGCAGAACCATGAGGAAGGGGAGAAACTCCACCTACATGACCCTGTCGGGACACAGGAGAAAGCACAAGTTGAGTGTGACTGCAGGGGACGTGCCTCTGCATGTGTATTTCTACCCCAACTCATAGCAGAAGAGATTTCAGGCAAACTCCAGTATACACATGGAGAAGAGGCAGGGAAAGATCCAAATGTCCTCATGCGCCTTTGTTCTGTTCCAAACAAGAAAACTCAAATCACAAGAAGGCACATGCTGCATGGTAAGCATGGAATTCCCCAGCAGGTAACCGGGCTGGGAGGATCCCTGCTCCTTCACCCACCTGCCTTCCCCATGAGTCAGGCCCAGAATGGGAGCTGCTGCAGAGGCCAGTATCATCATGGCAGAGCAGCGAAGGATAAAACCTCAGCAGTCAGGGGCAGAGCCCCAAGAATTTCTGCCGGGGCCACTTCCTCTTCTCAGGGACATGTTTGCCCAAGATCACTATGGTCTCTGCCCACCTGCCATTCCTCAACTCATAGCCCCACCCAGACACTGGCTCTTCAAAGGTGGTTACACAGTTGGGACATACAGTAAACTGAGGCACGGGGCAGTCTGACGCTTTGCTCAAAGTGACCCAGCAGGTGGAGCTGGGCTGGTGCCAGTGCCCGAGCTCCGTCTTGTGAGGGGTTGCCTACCAGAAGCTGCTCGCTGATCTTGAGTTTCTCCATCTGGATCTCCCGCAGCGGCCTCTTGAGCAGGGCCTTGGTCATGGCGTTCTGTGCCGTCATGCGTGTGGCTGTATTCAGGTCTTTCACAGTCATCACCGACAGCACTGGGTCCCAGATGCGAAACTGGACATCAGCTCCCACGGACAGCACAGCCCCATCCTTAGAAGCCAGCTGTTGGGGGAGGCCAAGAGAGAGAGACACTCAAGGGGCTGGGGTGCAGGGAGGTCAGGCCCACGAGAGCCAGCTTGACTCGCGTGCTTGGCAGCTAGCTCCTCAAGGGCAAATGGTGTCCCCAAGTATGTAGGATTAGGTGTATGAAGCCAGGATGTCCCCCTCCCCTCCATCAATTTTTGATCTCTTCTTCCCCCTTCTCCCCCAGATGGCGACTCACAGGCCAAGGTCCTGGCACCACAATACATTGTGGACAGGGCCCCGATTCCTGTCAAGGCAGCTGAGAAGCTCCTCACCTTGCAGGGAGGGACGCTGAAGGCTCGAGTTCTCAGATCCACCCTCTGAAAGGAGTCAATGAAGGGCAAGAGCAGCACCATGCCAGGTCCCTGGGGGGTGCGGATCCGGCCCAGGCGGAACACGATCATCCGCTCATAGGTGGGCACGATCTGTCCACGACGGCAAGGGTAAGAGCTGAAAGTGGTCAGCCTAGGCCGGCCAATGTCATCTGCCTAGGTCCCTTCCTCCCTTCTCTCCTCCTCACCTGGGTCACAGTTAGGGATCCCTAGCTCTGTTTTTAGATGAAAGCTCACATTGGCTAAGCGACTTGCTCAAAAATCACGTAGCCCCTAAGTGATATCAGGAAGATTTGAGTGTAGTTCTGAATAACTCCAAAGGCCATGTGTCTTAACCACTGCACTGTATTGACTTGATCCTTAGAGAAACTTTTCATCTCTGTGGTCTGAAGCTAAACCTGACTCATACCAGGAAACTGTCGGTCCTTGGATTATTTAGGAGAAAAGGCTAGGCTGCCCTAATAGCACTCCGGGGCAAAGGACTTTGTCAACTTTAGGTCCCTGGACCTCTTAAAGAAGTAGTGACGTCCAAATTGAGAAATGAAGGCCCAGAGAGAAAAGCAACCTTCCCAGGGTCACACAGCATTTCTTTCTGTAGCAGTTTTAGAACTAGGATCTAGGGCCATTTAAGGACTCCCTTGCAGACCACACCAAACCCAGAGGCTGTCTAGAGAAGGTGACTATTGCCTAGGGCCAAAGAGCAAGGCCTCCTTGGGCCTCCACCTTCCCCACGGCTTTCATGTGTGACGCTGAACTGCAGCTCCACAATTCATCATTTTCCCAGTGCACCACCCCTTGTTGAAAATGAGGCCTGAATTCCTATTACGCATTACCTGCTGGGATAAGTTGGGCGTTTTCATTTCCAATTTAGTCTAACCCAAAGAGAAGATGATCTGGCAAAGACATCTATGTGCACCTTAAAGCCAGTGTCCAGATGCCAGGACTTAGGAATCTGGAACCTGTTTCTACCCACTATTGGCTCCCAGTGTGACTTGAGACAAGCCCCAGCCTTAGTTTCCTCCCCTTAACAATGGGAATGAATGATCCTTGACAAGCCCATTTCACAAAGGGGTAATACTATTTAGGGAAAGGGAGCATCAGTGCCAAAGCTCTTAGTGTGGCCCAACCACCCTGGGGGCTGACCCAGCCAGCCTTACCTTCAGGGCAAACCAGCCGGAAATGGGGAAGGTGACCAGCAGCAGCAAGAACCCCAGGAAACTGATGAGGCCATGACAGAGGCAGGAGGGCCAGCTCTGGGGTGCATCTGCGGTGAGAGCAGAGGTGGTCAACTGGACCTGCCAGAACAGCTGCAAGTAGAATAAACTTGGGCAAATGTCCTCACGCCCACCTTCCCTTCCAGAGGCTCCTTCCTTCTCAGGGTTCTCCATTCGGCTCCTTGTCTAATATCCCCATATCTTTGGGCAGGTGTGAGTTAGGGTCTGTTCCCTCCTCCCATTCATCAACACTCATCTGTCCCAAGTCCAACAACCCTCACAAGGCCTTATTCTCTTGCTAGGCAACAGCCATGCAATCTCAGAATCCAGTCCATGTGATGATGCTCTCCTCACTGGACTGGGGAGGGGTCAATCCTCTTGTTTGATTTATATTGCCTATCCATACCTAGCAAGGAGCCAGGAGCACCTGAGCATCTGTAAACATGCACTGAATCCTGCTGGCAAAACACATTCCTCCTATACCATCAGCCCCAGTTGTGAGTGTATTTTCCAGGAGTTGAAGATGCCTCAGCTTACAGGGATAAAGCATGAATGGCTCATCAACAGGAGCCATAGATGAGATATAAGATTATTTTTTTCAATTCCTCACCCTATTATGATGCCTTAATGACCATTAAAAAAATGCCTATTTCAATTCAAGCAAATTGTTGGGAGGGGGCGGGGCTAGAAAGATGAGGCTTATCCAAGCCAATTGTCCTGGCCCCGGAGAACCAGGAGCAGGGGATGGGAGTGGAGCTGAGACACCTCCAGAATCTGGGATGAAGTTATCTGCTGCTTTCCTTCTCCCAACCCTGGACAGGAAGCAGTCAAGAGCCTCTGCTCCATTCTTCCAGGAAGCCCTACCCTCTGGGCTAAGCCCCAGAGCACTGAGGCTCCACTTGGTGACTGGCTCTGATCCATCAGGCCTCTGAAAAGAGTTCTGAGTAGGGACAGCTGTCAGAACAGGAAGGCCATGGACAGATCAAATCCAAGGTTAGGTGGTCAAGCTGGGCAGCATGGGATCTGGCCTTGGGCCAAAGGAGCCACAGAAGACTTTGAGGACAAGACAGAAGCAGGGCAGATCCAATAGGCAGCTGAGGACCTGTCTTTCTGGCCTGCACATCCAGGAGATGGCTAGTTCCCAGGCTTCTAGAGGTGCACCCTAGGGTGAAAATTCTTCCATTTCTCTGCAGCAGGTGCCTTTAGGGTGCTGGTGGCCTCCTCTACCTAGACCTGTTTCTTGTATGCCAAATAGGAACCTGAAACGTCTTCCCAGGCCTAAAGGGTTGGTAAGAGCCAAGGAGAAACGTGGTGAGGTGAGGTTTTGGAAGATGGGAGCAACGCTGGCTGGCTCTGCGGCCACAGCCCCGTGACCTCAGGGAGGGCGGATGGCGCTAGCACCTGGCGCCCGATCCAGCCCCGTCTCCACATCTTATCCCTTTCTCAGTCTCCCCTCGTAGGGTGCGACGGCGCCGGGCCGGCCGACTCCTCAGAGGCAGAGATTCAGGCCTGGGGGTTGCCGGGCGGCCACTCACCCGCCCCCGTCCCCACGCCGCCCCGCTCCGGGGACAAGCAGCCCTTCTGCGAGCCCAGAAAGCCGAAGCTCGACTGCTGGAAACGGTCAAAATCCCCCAGGGGCAGCGCCCGGTACCCAGACCTCCCGAGCATGGCTCTTGACAGGGGACACGCCCCGCTCCTCCGCTCGGCGCCCGCCCTGACCAGCGGGCCCTAGGCGGCCCCGCCCTGCTGGCTGCTGCTTCCGGCTTCCCCAGCGCAGCCACTGGCGGCGGCGCGGGCGCAGGAGGAGGAGGAGGCCGGCAGGGGCCCGCTCCCGCCGTCGCACGGCGCCCCCTGCGCTGGGAGGACCGAACTGCGGCCGAGGACTAAGGGGTGTGGTCGGCGTTCCCGGGAGCCAGCTGGGGTCATTGCCTCCTTGCCTCTTCTCCTACCCAGCCTTAGAAAACCTGGAGGGGAGCCTGGGCGCGGTGGCTCATGCCTATAATCCATCAGTTTGGGAGACTCAGGCAGGAAGATCGCTTGAGGCCAGGAATTCAGGACCAACCTGAGCAACACAGTGAGATCCTATCTCTACTAAACATTTTTTAAAATTAGCCTGGCGTGGTGGTGCCCTGCCTGTGGTCCCAGCTACTTGGGAGGCTGAGGCAGGAGGATCGCTTGAGCCCAGGAGTTTGAGGCTGCAGTGAGGTATGATGGCACCACTGCACTGCAGCTGGAGCGAGAGAGCAAGATCTCATCACGGTTTTCAGGAAGCGAATCTTCTCCAGGATCAACGACATGCTATATCAATCAGCCTTCTCAGCACTCCTTCTCTCACACTGGAGGCAGGGCATGCCATATCTGGACTTTGGGTTTCTCTGGGACATAATCTGCAAATTATTTGTCCTTGTGAACCCACTACCCAGCAAGCAGGACCTGGTATAGAGTCACTGTGACCAAAGTGGACCAGGAAGGCCTGAACTTTGGCACAAAAAGAAAGAAATTTCACATGCAGACCTGGGAGAGCATGGGAGAGTAAGGAACAAGGGGATAGCACAGAGCTACATGGGGACAGGGGCCCCAGAGCACCACAAAGGTGAGCCCCGCAGTTCTGCGTCCAGAAACATGCAGGCCCCTTGATCTGGGTACCTGGAATTAACTTGCCTCTCCAGGGCTCGAGAAAACCTGAATGCAAATTGTGAATTTACTCTGAGAAGTATTCACTTCCAACAGGACATTGGAGCAGTCTGGGAGCAAGCTATCTTCCAAAGCAAGCAAAGAAATGAATAAAGCTTCCCCAGCCCTGCTTCCTCAGCCAACCGCCTTGGGCTTCTGTAGCCCCATCCTGCCACAGCCCACTTCCAGGTCCCTTGTGCAGATGGTAGCCCACCATATTTGGCTTTAATGGACTGGTTCTCTAAAGGCCTGGGAGTACTGACCAGGCTGGAGGGAAGGGCAGGCTCCTGAGGCCTCTTAGAGTCCCTAAGAAGTTGGGTCTCCCCCCCCAGCCCCTGCCCTCCACCCTACAAACCATAAGCTTTGCAAGAGCCAGGCCCTATTACCATCCTTTCTAGTCCATTTCTAAGGTGGAGCAGAGCACAGAATGAGTACACAGGGGCCAGCACAGTGGTTGCGATGGTTTCAGTTTGAGGCCAGGGGCACTGGCCCAGTGAGGTCACCTGGAGCTCTGCTCTTTTCGCCTTACCAGCTGGGAGTCTGGCATGTTTTTCCATTGGTCAAGACCTAGCTGGCTCTCCCTTTGCCCTCTTCATACCTGCTCTCCAGCTCTCCCCTCCCTCTTGCCCCCACCACCTCAGATCCACCAGCCTTTCCAGCTGTCACTCAAGGCATCACCCTGCTCCCTGACCTCCAGTCACTGGCTTCCCAGGGTCTTTGGCTCAAGTCCCTCCTCTGCATCCCACAGCCACCGTCCACAGGCCACTTGCCCCTAGGTTGTCAGAATGACTGTCCCAGCATGCACAGCTGATTGTGTTATTCCCTGGTTCCAAATCCCTCACCAACTTCCCATCACTCACGGACCTGGTCCAATCTCCTTAGCTAGGATCTTGTCTCAGCACACTCCTTGGGCATCATTTCTCATGAATTCTCTCTTAAATCTGAAAATGACCAAAACTAGTTCCCAAACAGGCGTTTGTGTTTCAAACTTCCATGCCTTTTGCAAGAGCTATCCTGTTTCTGTTTATTTTTCTTTTCTTTCTTTCTTTCTTTCTTTTTTTTTTTTTGAGATAGAGTCTCACTCTGTTGCCCATCCTGGAGTGCAGTGATGCTATCTCAGTTTACTGCAACCTCCACCTCCTGGGCTCCAGCGATTCTCCTGCCTCAGCTTCCCGAGTAGCTGGGACTACAGGCATGTGCCACCACACTCCACTAATTTTTTATTTTTAGTAGAGACGGGGTTTCTCCATGTTGGCGAGGCTGGTCTCGAACTCCTGACCTCAGGTGATCCGCCTGCCTCAGCCTCCCAAAGTGCTGAGATTACAGGCGTGAGCCACCGCACCCGGCCTATCCTTTCTGTTTCAAGTGTCCCGTGTACCCCACCACCTACAACCCTGAATCCCTGGGGAATTCCCACTGCTTTTTCAGGTCCCAGTTGACGGCTCTCCTTTCCAGAATGTCTCCGTTTGCAGGCTTGCTCTTCCATTACATCTAGGGCTCTTTGAAAGCAGGGGCCGCGCGTGACTCAGCTCTGTGCGCCCAGATCCCAGCAGGAGGTGGCAAGAGGCAGTGCCAGTGTGAACTGATGAATGGATCAAAGCCGTGGGCGAGGCTGCGGTGGGTCTGCTGCTCCCGAGCCTCTCCCCTCTTCCCGCTCTGGGCGTGTCTTTAAAACCCACAGCCTGCCTCTCAGCCCCTAGAACCGCCCCCAGCTTCAGTCTCACTTCCTCTCCAGAGGCGGGCCCTGAACTGGCACCTCCCCTTTCGGACCGCTCTAGGGGCTCTGCCATCTGGCTGACGTCTCCCTTTCAGCTTCTTCTCCCGCCCTCCAAGATCTAAACCGAGAATCGAAACTAAGCTGGGGTCCATGCAGCAGGAGCCCGCACCCGCCCGATCTCCGGGGCCCCAGCAGGACCCCGCCCGGCCCCACGCGCCCACCATGCCTCCCCCCGACACCCCCTCTGAAGGCCGCCAGCCCAGCCCCAGCCACAGCCCTGCAGAGGTACTATTGGGTTAGGGAATGATGGGGTTAGGCTTTGTTGGTTTGCTGTGATGGGGAGAGGGCGGAAGAGAGAGGTTCTAACGAAGGACTTGGTCAAGTACCCTGGAGAGTGACGCAAAGCAGGAAGACCAGACACAGGGGTCCTGACCCTCTCGGCTGGGGCAGGGAAGGGAGGATAGGATAGAGTAGAAAAGGGGACCTGGAGGAGTTGGGGGGGGTCTCGCTGGGTTGCGGTTCTCCACTGAGCAGTTGGGCAAGAAGGATCTGTGGCCTCCGGGACTGGGCCCTCCCGCACACCCTGGAGCCCTGCCTCGACCCTGCTGCCTCAGATGCCGGACCACGGATTAGGGAGGATGGAGGTAGCCCTGTTGCGCAGGTCTGGAGCCAGGGGCATGTCCCATCGCAGCAAAACTAAAACCGACTTCGCAGATCCGAGGGGAGACACTGTGGCCCACACTGAAGAGGTATCTTTGCCAAGGCCTCCCAGCTCACCTGCTTTCTGCTTACGGAAGCCTCCCGAACCCTTCTCTTGCCAGGCCTTTCCTGCCCACCCCCACCCCCACCCCCACCCCCTAAAGAACTACTTGGGTTTCTCGCTCTGCTGCCTTCCGGGCCCTTTCGCTCCCCTTCATGAAAGCACAGAGGAAACCGTATTACAGTAACTTAGCATTATTACAACTGAGAATAATATTACTTAACAATACTAGCTAACATTTATGAGCACTTCGCATGTGCCAGGTACTTTATTAAGCACTTTGAGTTTGTTTTTTTGTTTGTTTGTTTTTGTTTTTTGAGACGGAGTCCCTCACTGTAGCCAGGGCTGGAGTGCAATGGGACGATCTCTGCCCACCACAACCTCCGCCTCCTGGGTTCAAGCAATTCTCCTGCCTCAGCCTCCCAAGTAGCTGGGATTACAGGCGCGCACCACCACACCCGGCTAATTTTTTGTATTTTTAGTAGAGAGGGGGTTTCACTATATTGGCCAGACTGGTCTTGAACTCCTGACTTCGTGATCTGCCCCCCTTGGCCTCCCAAGGTGCTGGGATGACATGTGTGAGCCACCACACCGGGCTGTTTTTGTATTTTAAAAATTGTGGTAAAATATACCTAATGCATAAGTTTCTGTATACCATTTCTGAGTGTACAGTTCAGTGGCTATAAGTAGATTTACAATATTGTGTAACCATCACCACCGTCTATTTCCAGAGCTTTTTCATTACTCCAGAAACTCTGTACCCTTTAAACCATAGGGGAGGGAAAAATGGCTTCCCTCCACCCTTCTAGTTTCCTTGGCTGGGCTGTGAATTAAATGGTCATAAAATAGATTAACAAGGGAAAACCGATATTTAATTACATATGTATACACAGGAGTCTCAAAAAGTAGGAGACTCAAAGATGGGTCAGATGATTGAAGCCTATATAATATCCTGAGCAGGCCGGGCGCGGTGGCTCGAGCCTGTAATCCCAGCACTTTGGGAGGCCGAGGTGGGTGGATCACGAGGTCAAGAGATCGAGACCATCCTGGTCAACACGGTGAAACCCCGTGTCTACTAAAAATACAAAAAATTAGCTGGGCATGGTGACACGTGCCTGTAATCCCAGCTACTCAGGAGGCTGAGGCAGGAGAATTGCCTGAACCCAGGAGGCGGAGGTTGCGGTGAGCCGAGATCGCGCCATTGCACTCCAGCCTGGGTAACAAGAGCGAAACTCCGTCCCAAAAAAAAAAAAAATATCCTGAGCTACAGAAACATGAGGAGCTTGGAGCTTCTGGTGATGACATAGTTATGGGAGGGTGAGGGGAGGGGCTGTTTGGTGAATAGAGGTTGTCTTGTTATGCAGATAAAAAGTTCTTAGATTTGCTGCCTTCCTCCCCATCACCTATATCTGGCATTTCTCCCCATGCTATCTCTCCCCAACTCCCCACCCCCTGCTGTTCCTCCCCTATTCCCCCCCACCGCAGACCCCAGTATGTGATGATCCCCTCCCTGTAATCACACTGCCATGTGTGTTCCTATGCAACAATCTTGCATGTTCTTCATATGTTCCCCAAACCTAAAATAAAATTAAAAAAAAAAAAGTTCTTAGACAATAAAAGGTGTCTGGAGCAACTCTCTTCTAAGATAGATCATTTTACTAATGTAGATTTTAAGATGTAAATGTCTTTCTTTTTTACAAAAGGAAAGCTTTTCAGAGGTATTCTTGCATCAGCAATTTCCTCAGAATAACCAGCTTAAAATATGCCAACGAAGTATATTTCAGGGGTGGCATATCCTGGCCTCCTGCAGTCATACTTTGAAGTGGTGTGTCCTGAGTCCCAGCAAAGCAATGGCTCCTCATTTCCCCTTCCCTCAGCCCTTGGTAAACTTCTATCCTACCTTCTGTCCCTGTGAATTTACCTATTTTAGATATTTCATGTAAGTGGAATTGTCACCAGTAGAGGGTCTTGGCTGCAAGTTGTTCAGGTTCTTGGCGTTTTGAACAAAGAATTGGACAAAATGCACGGCAAAGCAAGGAAAGAATGAAGCAGTGAAAGCAGAGATTTATTGAAAATGAAAGTACCCTCCACAGGGTGGGAGCGGCTGAAGCAGGGCTCAAGGGCCCCAGTTGCAGAATCTTCTGGGTTCCAACTACCCCCTACAGGTTTTCCATTGGCCACTTGGTGTTCACACCATGTAAATGTAGTAGTGGTCCTCAATCAGTCTGATTTCGTTTCTTTCCACAACCTATCAGAGGTTGAAGTGAAGTTACAAAGATTACACTCCTATGCAAATGTCTGATTGGTTGCATAAAGCTTTATGTCATTGAGGTCCATCTATATTGTAGCATGTATCAGAATTTCATTTCTTTTGAATGCTGAATAATATTCCATTATATGTGCAGACCACATTTTGTTTATCTATGTCATCTATTCATGGATATTTAGATTGTTTACACATTTTGATTATTGCGAATAATGTTGCTATGGATGTGGTGCACAAGTATCTGTTTGGGTCCTTGTTTTTTGATCTTTTGGTTTTGCTGGGTCATATGGTTGTTCCATGCTTACCTCTTTGATGAACCCCTAAACTGTGCATAAAGCAATTTACATGAGGTTGGTACTTAGTGTATCTGCCTTCCAAATTGAATTCCTTGAAGGCAGAATGTATCCTATACTGTACCTCTTCTTGTACCTCAGGGCCTAGTACTGTGTCTGATGAGAAGTAGATGCTCAATAAATGGTGCAGTGCGAGCTGGATGGCCTGAGTAAATGGGAGGAGCACTGGGGTGCTGATAAGCCAGGGTTTTGCATCACCCAATGACTGGCTGGAATGGAATATGAGGTCCTACTCCAGGCTCCAGCTGTAAGGGTGGTTGGCCGGCGGGTGGGGGCTCCTGGGACTTCTCCAGGCCTCACCCACCTCTCTGGTCCCCCAGCAAGCCACGGAGGAGGAGTTCCAGTTTCTGCGCTGCCAGAAATGCGAGGCCGAAGCCAAGTGCCCGAAGCTGCTGCCTTGCCTGCACACGCTGTGCTCGGGATGCCTGGAGGCATCGGGCATGCAGTGCCCTATCTGCCAGGCGCCCTGGCCCCCGGGTGCAGACACGCCCGCACTGGATAATGTCTTTTTCGAGAGTCTGCAGCGGCGCCTGTCAGTGTACCGGCAGATCGTGGACGCCCAGGCTGTGTGCACCCGCTGCAAAGAGTCTGCCGACTTCTGGTGCTTTGAGTGCGAGCAGCTCCTCTGTGCCAAGTGCTTCGAGGCACACCAGTGGTTCCTCAAGCACGAGGCCCGGCCCCTGGCAGAGCTGCGCAACCAGTCGGTGCGTGAGTTCCTGGATGGCACCCGCAAGACCAACAACATCTTCTGCTCTAACCCCAACCACCGCACCCCTACGCTGACCAGGTGAGTGGGCCGGCACCGGGTGGGGTGGTGCGTCCAAGTGCGAGGTAGAGAGCCAGAGGAGCAAAGATCCAAAGAATCACATGGGTGAGGACAAGGAGCTTCTAGGGCCTTGCAACTCAACATGCGGTCTGTAGATACGCAGCGTCCGTGGTGATGACCACAATTTATGCTGCCAGTCCTCACGCATAGTAAGTTTCCAATTTCCTCCTGTAATAAATGGTAAGTTTCCAATTTCCTCCTGTAATAATTAGTAAGTTTCCAGTCTCCTCCTGTAATAAATAATGCTGCAGAATCATCTTTACATCTTTATCCAGTAATTTCTTTAGGATAAATTTTTAGAAGTGCCACTGCTGGGTGTAGGGGGATGGAAATTCTACATTTGATACATGTTACCAAAATGCCCTTTAGAAAGTGGAGTGGAATTTTCCATGAGCACTGACACGGAATCTCAGTAAGGCTGGATTCTGGGATCAAAGGCAGGTAGTTAGTCTCCGTCTGAAAAGTTGAAACCATTAACACCAGGCAGTCCTGTCTGAGAATGTATGTATGGGGGAAAAAAAAATCACATCCAGTTGTAATTATTTTTATTAAGTATATTTGAATTTAGTTTGAGTTTTTTGATAGGTAATACATTTGTACAGTTCACAAACAAAATTTATAAAAGGAGAGACAGAGAGAGAGACAGAGACAGATACAGCAGCCTTCTGTCCAGCCCCAACTGCCTCATTTCCACCATTTCTCTCTCTTCCCATCCACAGGTAGCTATTGTTACTAGTTTTGAATGTTTTTTCTGAGTTTCTTTACGAATATACAGGCAGGTAGGAGCAGTCTGATCAGGTCTTATTTTACCTCTTTTAGCCAAAAAGGTAGCATAACTATGTGAACTTTTGACCATCGCAAATAGATTGTTTCTAGAAGGCTCTTCTTGGTGGTTCTTAGGGATCCACTTGCAAAATGAAAGCATTTTCCATTGGTTTTTGAACTCAGAACTATATACGACTAAACCATATACCTGCCAAACTGAGTGTGGTTTGCTTCCTGCTTTAGGATGAAGTTCCTTCGCTATCAGAATAAGCTCTTCCCTCAACAGCTGGTATCACCGTGTTTCTTAGCTTACTGTAAAGGTTGAGTGGCTTTCCACGTGTTTATTAGCCGTTGTGTTTCTTCGCTTGTGAATGGCTTATTTAGGTCCTTCGCCCGTTGTTGTTTCCTTTGAGAAATTAAGGGACTAATTAAGGAATTCAGGAAAAAATTCCTTGAAGGAAAGAAATGTATGCTTTTCTTTTGCTCTTACCATTTATGCAGCTTTAAAACTTTCATATTCATTGGATCTTGATTGAAATTGCAATACCTTAGGGAAAATTGGCTCTATCTCTGGTTGTATCTTCTGGATTTAAAAAAATTTTTTAAATTTTTTGTTGTTCTTTTTGAGATGCAGTCTTGCTCCTTTCCTGTCACTCAGACTGGAGTGCAGTGGCGTGAGCTCAGGTTACTGCAATCTCCACCTCTCTGGGTCCCAGTGATTCTCCTGCTTCAGCCTCCCAAGTATCTGGGATTACAGGTGAACACCACCATTCCCGGCTAATTTTTTTGTATTTTTAGTAGAGATGGGCTTTCACCATATTGGTCAGGCTGGTTTCCTGACCTCAGGTGATCGACCTGCTTCGGGCTCCCAAAGTTCTGGGATTACAGGCGTGAGCCACCGTGCCCAGCCTTATACTAATTTCTTAATGAATTTGTAAGTTTCATGTTTTGAACATGATAATACAGCCATCCCACAGGATCCATAGGAGACTGGTTCAAATTCATGGATGCTCAAGTCTCTGTTATAAAATGGCATAGTATTTGTATATAACCTCTATACATCCTCCTGTATACTTTATTTTTCATTTTATTTCATTTTCTGAGATAGGGTCTTGCTCTGTCGCTGCGGCTAGAGTACAGTGCGACACTCACTGCAGCCTCAGTCTCCTGGGTTCAAACAATCCTCCCACCTCAGCCTCCAGAGTATATGAGACTAGTCATGCTCAGCTAATTTTTAAATTTTTTGTAGAGACAGGGTTTCACCATATTGCCCAGGCTGGTCTCGAGAACTCTTGGGTGCAAGTGACCCTCCCACAGAGGCCTCTCAAAGTGCTAGGATTACAGGCGTAGCCACTGTACCCAGCCCCTCCTGTATACTTTAAATCATGTCTAGATTACCTATAATGCCTAATACAACGTAAATGTTATATAAAGAGTTGTTTTACTATATTTTTGAATTTTTTTATTGTGGTACTTTTTTTTTTCTCCTGAATATTTTTGATCCAAGATTTGTTGAATCTTGGATCAAAAGATTACATTATACGATGCATAATGTACAGATACTGAGGGCTAACTCGTTGTTGTTATTTCCTTTGAAAAATTGTTTAGCATGTAATATATGCTAAACATATACATATAAATTGTTTAGCATAGTGGCTGGCACATATTAAAAGTTTTTTGGAAAACCATCTGGGAACGGGTGACTTTTTTTTTTTTTTTTTTTTTTTTTTTTTTTTGAGACGGAGTTTCGCTCTTGTTACCCAGGCTGGAGTGCAATGGCGCGATCTCGGCTCACCGCAACCTCCGTCTCCTGGGTTCAGGCAATTCTCCTGCCTCAGCCTCCTGAGTAGCTGGGATTACAGGCACGTGCCACCATGCCCAGCTAATTTTCTGTATTTTTAGTAGAGATGGGGTTTCACCATGTTGACCAGGATGGTCTCGATCTCTTGACCTCGTGATCCACCCGTCTCGGCCTCCCAAAGTGCTGGGATTACAGGCTTGAGCCACCGCGCCCGGCCCGGGTGACTTTTTTGTAGCAGATTTTGGAGACCCTTTCCCATTTTTGCCATGGCATTAATCTATCTGTTTTGGCTCTTGTGTGAGAATTTTGGAAAAATTTCCAGTTTATCCTGAGTTATCTTTCATAATTTAAAAATCTCCTCTGTGCCTGTAACTGTACCCCTTTTTTATTTCTGATGTTGTATATTTGTGGTGTAGTGGTCTTTTCAAAGTACTGTACTTTTAGTCTTTCCTTAGACTGCTTACTGATTTTAATGTTTTCTTCTTTCTGTTTGATCATTTTGCTTTTGTCATTTTCTTTTTTTTTTTTTTTTGAGACGGAGTTTCACTCATGTTACCCAGGCTGGAGTGCAATGGCGAGATCTCGGCTCACCGCAACCTCCACCTCCTGGGTTCAGGCAATTCTCCTGCCTCAGCCTCCTGAGTAGCTGGGATTACAGGCACACGCCACCATGCCCAGCTAATGTTTTGTATTTTTTAGTAGAGACGGGGTTTCACCGTGTTGACCAGGATGGTCTCGATCTCTTGACCTCGTGATCCACCCGCCTCGGCCTCCCAAAGTGCTGGGATTACAGGCTTGAGCCACCGCGCCCGGCCTGCTTTTGTCATTTTCTTCCTTCTAATTTTTGTCATTATTCATTTTCTAGCTTCTTGAACTTTTAATTCATTTATTTGCGATCGGTATTGTTTAGTAATAATAACTTTTTTTCTTTTCTTGAGACGGAGTCTTGCTCTGTCCACAGGCTGGAGTGCAGTGGCGCAATCTCGGCTCACTGCAACCTCTGCCTTCTGGGTTCGATTCTTCCGCCTCAGCCTCCCAAGTAGCTGGGACCACAGGCTCATGCCACCACACCTGGCTAATTTTTTTTTTTTTTTCAAAACGGAGTTTCGCTCTTGTTACCCAGGCTGGAGTGCAATGGCGCGATCTTGGCTCACTGCAACCTCCGCCTCCTGGGTTCAGGCAATTCTCCTGCCTCAGCCTCCTGAGCAGCTGGGATTACAGGCACGCGCCACCATGCCCAGCTAATGTTTTGTATTTTTAGTAGAGACGGGGTTTCACCATGTTGACCAGGAAGGTCTCGATCCCTTGACCTCGTGATCCACCCGCCTCGGCCTCCCAAAGTGCTGGGATTACAGGCGTGAGCCACCGCGCCCGGCTTACCGGGGTAATTTTTGTATTTTCTTTTTAGTAGAGACAGGGTTTTGCCATATTGGCCAGGCTGGTCTTGAATTTCTAGCCTCAAGTGATCTGTCCTCCTTGGCCTCCCAAAGTGCTGGGGTGGTAGGTATGAGCCACTGTGCCTGGCCTTACTTTTTAATGTATTGACAGCCCTTCATTTGTTTATTTTTAAATTTTTTACTACTGCTGTTATATGGATATTAGAACTCCAAGAACATATTTTACATCTTTAAAATTTTTTTCCCCATTAATTCGACTGCTTTGCCTTTTTCCTCCAGATTCTGAGAGCTCCTTGAATTTGTTTTCTGATTCACCAGCTCATCTTTTTGCAGCCGACTCCATTCTTCTATCTGCCACCTCCGTTGAGTTGTGGGGTTTTTTTTCCCCCCAGCAATCTTTTTTTCTTTAATTGCCAAAAGAACTTAATATTCTCAGGATGCTTCTTTCTTGGCAGCCTGTTCTTGTTTTCTCAATGTAGTATGTTCTTAAGTCTCCCTGAGAAACACACTTGGCATTTACAGAGGTGTGTGTTTCCTACATGATCGCCTTTTCAATGGGGCCTGAGAGGCTTGCTCAGTTTGGCTGCTGATTCTCTTCATAGGTCCTGCGGTCTGTGCTATCTGCTCCCCTGTAAAGGTTGACATCCAGATTGTTCAGTATTTATAGCGTGGGCTGGCAGCATTGTGTAAAGCACAATTTACACCCCACACTCAGTCCCTGCAGTGGAACAGGACTGCTCCCCGTGAGCCCCAGTGGTTGTCAGCTTGTAAGCAGTCCCACCTCTACTGTGGGGGTCAGAGGTGGATTTCTCCCCATTAGGGATAGAAAAAGCCTTTTTTCTGTACCCATTTTAAATGTCCACCTAGGTCCCTGTGAATCAGACTAACAAGATATAAATTAACAAAAGAAAAGCAGCCCGTGTGCGGTGGCTCACGCCTGTAGTCCCAGCGCTTTGGGAGGCCGAGGTGCGCAGATCGCCTGAGGTCAGGAGTTTGAGACCAGCCTGGCCAACACGGTGAAATCCCATCTCTACCAAAAATACAAAAATGAGCCAGGTGTGGTGGCACGTGCCTGTAAATCCCAGCTACTCAGGAGGCTGAGGCAGGAGAATTGCTTGAACCCTGGAGGTGGAGGCTGCAGTGAGCCGAGATCATACTACTGCACTCCAGCCTGCTGACAGAGCAAGACTCTTATCTTCAAAAGAAAAAAAAAGAATAAAACAGCTTTTTAGCATGTGCATCTAACATAGGTATCGTGCTTATATATATGGGAGTATCCAGAGATAAGTAACTCAAAGCATTGGTTAAACAACTTATATAGCATCTTAATGAAAGAAAAAGAAACGTTTAGAGAAGCGACAGCATACAAGAAAGGGATTTTAGACTTCGAAAGGTGGCAAACTGCCGGAAGTTGTGTTTCTGTTTTGCATGGCTAGAAGGAATGCTTGAGGCTGGGTAATTTACAAAGAAAAGAGGTTTATTTGGCTCATGATTCTGCAGGCTGTACAAGCCTGGCACCAGAAATCTGCTTGGCTTCAGGTGAGGCTGCAGGTAGGTTTTACTCATGGCAGAAGGTGAAGGGGGAACAGGCCTGTCACATGGCAAGAGAGGGAGCCAGAGAGAGAGGGAGGGAAGGAGGGAGGGAGGGAGAGAAGGAGGTGCCTTTAAATAACCAGCTGTCCCTCGAACTACTAGAGAGAGAATTTACTCATTACCATGGGATGGCCCCTAGCCATTCATAAAGGATCCACCCCCAGGACCCAAACACCTCCCGCTAGCCCCACCTCCAACACTGGAGGTCAGATTTCAACATGAGATTTGGTAAATATATGGGAACACCAATGGAGTAAGGTTTGTTTGTGTGGGTCCACTTGGCGCCAGCTTTCCGTCTTCACGGCTGTAAAACTTCCCTGAGAGAGGAGATTCATGGCAGTCCTCGTTTCTCAGAAGTTTCTGCTTTTAGTCGGATAAGAGAAACTCTTAGAAGGCTACTCTCTGCATCTGTTGGTTTTCATTTGCTTACAGCTCAAAATAATGATAAGCCAAAGTGGCACATTTTGGAGTGGCATATTTTTATCCCCTCTGTCAGGTACAATGGGCAGGGAAGGTTCGGCCAGCAAGAGGGCAGGATTCCTGTCCCTTGAACATGGTTGTATGGCCTTTAAAAACCTGAAAAATGATATGCTCCGCCTCACAATTCACATTGTTTCACAATTTACCAGTGGTTACTGGACAGACTGTTTTCTGCACAAAACTTCAATGCCATAAATAAGAGCTCACAACTTTCCTCTGCTCACAAGTCAGTTAGCAGCCACCTCGCTCTTTGACACTGAGCCGATTTAGAGCTCACACTGGGGAGCAGCCCCAGAGGTGGCTTTAAATCTGGGACTGGGGTGTCTACCCTGGGGTGACTGCCCTGGGGCCATTGGTATTCACTCCACGTGCCTGTGGAGTCCGTTCTTTCATGTTCATGTGACACCTGCTATGTGGCATGTTCTTTGCTAGGGGCTGGGGTAGAAATATGAATGGACACAGCCCTTCCTTGAGGTCACAGCCTGATAAGCAGATCAGCCATTATCAATCGAGGCAGCAGCGTTCTGTGTAGAAGCCTGTGTCACTTTGCTGTCTGTTGTAACTGGGTTTTGATAGTTGCCTTTGTCACACTGACTTCTGCGTTGTTTGCCCCCTGCAGCATGCGCTGTCTGGCACAGGGCTGACATCCGGTTTGTGCTCAGTCAGTTGTGGAAGGAAGAAGGCAGGCAGGCACAAAGGCGGCTGAGCTCAGAAAAGGCCACTTACCCTGCCGAGATTGGCTGGGGAAGGCGGCTTCCAAGAGGCTGTCACATTTGGTGTGATGTATAAGAGAAACGCCACAGACCGGAGGGACCGCACGTGCAAGGCAGGGGCACTAGCGAGCCTGGGGCATCTCAGGAGCTGCAGTAGAAGGTTGATGTGAGGGCAGGCACTGGAAGGGTGAGCTGGGGTCACAGGTGGCAGGCTTGGAAGGAGTCAAGACTCCATGCTGCAATTTCCAGAACACTCAGTGTTCTCGGCTTTCTCCTTTGTCCTGCCTTCATACCACCATCTTCTCACCAGTGGTCATCCTGTGGAAGAAATGGGAATGGGACTCTGTGGAGGGCTCTGTTGAAAACCCACTGATGGGCACTGAAGAGCGGTGGATCAGATTTTCTCTGTGCACGCTGGTACTTTGATGAAAGTGGGCACGTTTGGGAACAGGGAGATCAGTATTTCTTTGGCTGCAGACTTATTTATATTTCACCCCATTCCAAGGAGAATTTGAGGGGATTTGCCACCATATGTGGGTATGTATCCAACAGAAACTGAAGCAAAGAATCTGGACCAATGAAAAGGGAGCCTCATGGGTAGACTAAGGCCTGGGTCCAGGTGGGGGTGAGGCCCGAAAGAATGCAGAGAGGGAGGGGTACAGGGATGGCTGCGGTCAGTCT
Organism: Sapajus apella; assembly: GCF_009761245.1. Lineage (NCBI taxonomy): Eukaryota > Metazoa > Chordata > Mammalia > Primates > Cebidae > Sapajus > Sapajus apella. Next base: position 14,667,126 of record NW_022436995.1, read on the forward strand.
TGCACTGCCAGCACCTTCCTGAGCGGATGTTCTCAGGAGTGCTTCCACCCAAGCTTGGTGTGGGTCTAGGGCTGCAGGTGGACCTGGGTCTTGTCTGTGACTGGGTGTCAGATCCTAAAGTTTGCTGGATGGAGTAGGGGGATTAATCCAGGGCCATCAAAGCCTCCAGCCAGAAAGAGCTTGAATTGTCATTAAATGGAGGAAACAAAAGACCTATTAATGAAGTTGAAGAGGTGTGATGAGATCATACTACTGGAGAGAGAGTTCCCAAGACCAGAAGCTGGAAAGATCGGCATCTAGCCCTGCTTCGTACTCTCTTGGTGCCCTCTGTGACGTTAGCGGTAAATTGCATTTTATTAGGGATTGATGATGTTATTTGGATTGCTTCCTGGCCTGCAAGCAGCACCACATGGGCAGAAGAAAGGCTGCTGCCAGGAGTTGGGCAACATGATGAAAGACGTGGACAATAAATGACCCATTTCCAAGTTTTTCTATGAACTTACTTTGAAGGTAGATTTGTAGAATAATATGTGGATAAAAGGGATTTTCCTCCTGGTCTCTTTTGATGTTTTGGAGAAAGAAGCGAGGAATTTATTTATTTATTTATTTTTGAGACAGTGTCTGGCTCTGTCACCCAGGCGGGAGTGCAGTGGCACAGTCATGGCTCACTGCAGACTCAGCCTCCCAGGTTCAAGCGATCCTCCCACCTTAGCCTTCCTAGTTTGTAGAGACGAGTTTTTGTCTTGTTGTCCATGCTGCTCTTGAAATCCTGGGCTTCACCCACCTCAGCTTCTCAAAGTGCTGGGATGACAGGCTTGAGCCACCACGGGCCCAGCCAGAAGCAAGGAATTTAAAGCAGCCCCAGCCAAGATCAGGATTAGGGCTAGCGCTCCCACCTCACTTCTCGTGAAGGCCAATCTCCTCTTCTTCCTGCAGCTATGGGAGTGGCCTTTGCTGTTCAGCGATGGAGGTCAGGAACCTTTTAGAACAATTTGGGGTTTTTTAGTTTTGCTTTTTGGGACAGGGGCTCACTCTGTTACCCAGGCTGGAGTGCAGTGGTGTGATCACAGCTTACTGAAGCCTTGATCTCCCAGGCCCAAGTGATCCTCCCATCTCAGCCCCCAAGTATAACAGCTGAGACTACAGACATGCACTGCCATGTACAGCTAATTTTTTTTTTTGTAGAGATGGGGTTTCACTATGTTGCCTAGGCTGGTCTCAAACTCCTAAGCTCAGGCAGTCCACCTGCCTGGGCCTCCCAAAGTGCTGGAATTACAGGTGTGAGCCACTGTGCCCAGTCTTTAAAACAATTTTTAACAAGACTTGAAATTAACAAGCTTTTGGCATAGTGGTGCACACCTGTAGTCCCAGCTACTAGGGGGAATAAGGTGGGAAAATTGCTTGAGCCTGAGAAGTTGAGGCTGCAGCGAGCCATGATCATGCCATTGCACTCCAGCCTAGGCAACAGAGCGAGACCCTGTCTCATAAAAAAGAAATTAACAAGCTAACTGATAAAATTAAACTATTAATAGAGCCACAGCCAGACAGCCAATTGAACAATCACTTATTGAGCATTTATTTCGTGCCTGGTATTATGATAGCTATTGCCAGATGAAAAAGAATGCCTACCTTTGAAGCTTGGATGTGTGGAGAGTTTCAGTTTATGGATAAGTTGCATGTGTATGCAGCCTTGTACTCTATCGCAAGAACCCAGAGGTCCCAGAAGACACATTCAGATAAAGTGCTGTGGCAGTTTTAAGAAGCGAAAACTTGTGTTTAGGTAAGAGGATCAGGGAAACCCTGATATTTTAGTCAGCGTTTGAGCTATATCTTGAAGAGGTTTATTTGTCTCTGTAAGTTGCTTCTAAAACAAACTATAAATTAGTGACACTTTTTTAGTTAGTGGCTTAAGCAAAAGCTGGATTGATGGCTTATTAGGGGTGAAACTCGCCTCTGACCTAACCAATTAGATGTTCAGATTGTGTCACCAAAAAAAAGAAAATAAAAAAAATGACAAAAAAGAAAATAAAAAAAAAGACAAAAAAGAAAAAAAAAAGGAAAAGAAAAAAAAAAAGAGAGAAAACAAACAAACAAAAAAAACCAAAAAACAGATTGTGTCACCAGGAGCTACTTTCTCTGTATTTCTTGTGACCTGGCTTTCTTCCAAGACTGGTCCATTCACAGAAGGGTTTATTCCTCATGGGTGCCAGATGATTGCAACAGCTCCAGAAGCTACACCCTCGGCCCCATATTAAGGAGGGAGTATGAATCTCTCCCAGCATTCCAAGCCCAATCTCAGTGTGTCTTTGATTGGATCAGGTTCCTCTCCATGCACGGGTGGCTCAGGCTAGGGGGTGCTCAGATTAGCTTAAGCCTGAGTCATATACTCCCCACTCGTGGACTAAGAACATGAATGTGTGGCTACCTAAGGGCAAAGTCCAGTTTCATATTGGTATAAGAAGAAAGAATGTTCCTTTAATACATCTTAGAAAAAACATCCAGTAGCCACTGTAAAGGAAAGCAAAGAAGAAAAAAATACTCCAGGTGTATGGAAGGCAGTGGAACAGAAACTGAAGTGCAGGGGACAGGTTTGAAGCCAGCCTCCAGTGAAACACCCTGACCCCTTGGTACCTGGGTAACCTCTTTTCAATAGAAAGTCATCTCTTTCCAACCATGTTAGGACTGCATTTAACCTTTCCTGTTAACAAAGTGGAGCGCTAGCCTGCCATTTGAGATGTTTTTCCTGCGCTAGTCTCAAAATTCTCACACCCTCCTGTAAGATTATTGAGGAAGAGAGAACGGTTCCCTTTGTACAAACAAGGCAAGAGGCCAGAGAGTTAACAGGACCTTCCCAAAAGGGAGAGCTTGTCCGAGCCAGGGCCAGAACAGGATGCAGAGTTTCCTGATTGCAGAATGGGTGCTCCTTTCCTACTCTATATTCAGGTAGCCCACAGCTAACAACTGCACTGATTTGCAAAAAGAATTCTGAAAGTTGTTTCTTTAGAATTTAGAGTGTATCTTAAGTAAGCATGCAATGTAAGCAATGTTGCAATATTTCCTGACTTTTACAGAAGAAAAAGAAACTAATGTAAAATTAGACTTGCTAAACTTCAAAGAAATAGGTCTTCATCTTAAAATATTTTCCTAAAAGATCCCTGTAAGATTAAGAAAAAAAAAACCAAGACATTAAGAGGTTGGAGTCATATCGTTTTTTTTGTTTTCATTTTTGTTTTTTTGAAACAGAGTCACCCTGTTGCCCAGTTTGGAGTGCAGTGGTATAATCTCAGCTCAGGGCAACCTCCGCCTCCCAGGTTCAAGTGATTCTCCTGCCTCAGCCTCCTAAGTAGCTGGAATTACAGGCACACGCTAATACACCCAGCTAATTTTTTCTTCTTTTTTTTCTTTTTTTTTGAGACAGAGTCTTGCTCTGTTGCCCAGGGTGGAGTGCAGTGGCATGATCTCGGCTCACTGCAACTTCCGCCTCCTGGATTCAAGCAATTCTCTGCCTCAGCCTCCCAAGTAGCTGCAATTACAGGTGCCTGCCACCATGCCCAGCTAATTTTTGTATTTTTAGTAGAGACAGGGTTTCACCATCTTGGCCAGGCTGCTCTTGAACTCCAGACCTCATAATTCATCCGTCTCAGCTTCCAAAGTGCTGGGATTACAGGCATGAGCCACCATATCTGGCCATTTTTTTTGTATGTTTAGTAGAGACGGGGTTTCACCACGTAGGTGAGGCTGGTCTTGAACTCTTGAATTCAGGTGATCCACCCACCTTGGCTTCCCAAAGTCCTGGGATTACAGGCAGGAGCCACTGTGCCCAGCTTCATATTGTTTGTTTTTAATAAAACACTTCTATTTTACATGGTAGTAACTGAGTCTCTGCAAAGAAAGATCAAGATGGTTGACTTCCATCCTTCTAGTTTTGGTTCCATGTCAATAGGACTATAAGGCTCAGCATTGGTCTTTTTACTTTAACATCACTTTTCCCAAGTTTTGTATTTTGACTGAACTCTTAATTGGATAGATGTGATAAGCAGTTTTTTTCAAGAAGGATGGTTACTCTGATGAATGATATCTTGGCTGGGTATAATATTCTTAGGTCACTCTCTCTTTCAAAATTTTGTAGGTACTGCTGCATTATCTTCCATCATCAAATGTTCATTAAGACAGCTCTGTGCCTAAACTGACTTGCTTTTTCTGTCTTGATACCTAAAGATATTTTTTATTCTTGAAATGTATTAATTTAACCAAGCTGTCTTGGTGTTGAGCATTCTGTATCAAATTATTCTGGAGCCTAGCATGCTCTTTCAATCTAAAAATTCTCTTATTTCTTTTCTTTTCCAAGCCAAACTGTATCCAGACTTATTAAAGACACTTTCCATAAACAATCATGGTATTCCAGGCAGGACGTGGGCAGACAATTGTTAACAGTATACAACAATTTTCAAAATCCCTTCTCTGATGGACTACCAAAAATCAGAAAGCCACTATAAAACCCAATGAAGTCCTCATCTGATGCTCTGAACAGGGAAAGTTTAGAGTGGGGGTTGCCATTTCACATTTAGCATGTTTAACAACTTTTCACAAGTTGGCCCTGACTTTCAGGAAGTGAAATGAAAATGACAGAATTTATCTGAAGATCCACAATCTAGAAATGGAACCGCTGCTCTTTTGACAAGTGCCATCTCAGTGGCATCACTGGAAAGTCCAGATTGCCTGACACACTGGTAACCAATGATTGGGGGTCAGGTCCCAACAGATATCTGGACTTAACGGAGTTAAGTCTATGTTGAAAGATGGAAAGTGAGAAGAGGACATAAAAAAGAATTCGTTTTTCCATACCATAAGGCGTTTGTGCCAAGGTGGCCATGTGTGGGGAGCCAGGGAATCCTTCCTCCTGTGCGTCAGGAGGAAGTCTCTCAAAACTAGAAGGAAAAGGTGTTTTCTCCACATCAATCCAGCTTCGGAGACATTCTATTAATGGCATATGCCCCTTCCCCACAAAACAACAATGTATGCTAACAACATAGCTTAAAAAAAAAAAAGTAAAATGAAATTCTGCATTTTTATAAAACTTGATAAAAAACAGTATTTCAAACTGTACAGTCACCAGAAGTACAGTCATCAAAAATGCACACTTCCCTCGGCATCTCCAGCACTGTCGGCCTTCTGTGCCTGGTCTGTTTTGGCACCTCCATTTTCTGCAGGGTTATTCCCCTCCTCGCCAGCATCAGCTTTTCCTTTTTTCCCTTTGGGTGCCTTCTCTCCCTTCTTTACAGGGACCTTTTTTGGCTTGGGCTCTGGCTTTGGAGGAGCAGGTTTAGCAGACGACCTCGTGGATCTTCTCCGTGATTCGTCCTTCACCTTGGCTTTATCTCCTTTAGCATCCCCTTCAGCCTTTCTCTTGGGGATGGTGGCGGTGGGACGTAGGTGATGGGCGCGGGATGCAGGGGCAGGCGGGCTTTGGTTGGTCCAGGGATTGTTCTTGCCTCTTCTTCCAAAATTCTCTTTATTTCAATTGCTTAAATTCCTTCTCCCACATCTTCCTTTTCTCCCTGCTCATTTCCTTCTTTTTCTTGCTCTATTACCAATAGTATCACAATTTGTAATTTATTAACTTGAGGTGTGTTCAGTTTAGTACTATAACAGTACTGCTACCATTTGGGGTGGGGGAACTTATTTACTTAATGACTGGTGAATGAGTAACCAATATTAGAACTACCACATACATTCCCTTGAAACGTATTTTTATAAAAGTGCATGAGAATATCAGAATTATTTCTGTCACATAAGGAGTTACTGCCTGTTTTTTGTGTCACCAGATTCTATTAACATTTAATGATTAACTTTACTCTTTGGATTTTGTAACAAATTGCTGCTGTGGCAGATTTCACAATTTGGTTATGTTCTGCCAGAGCTGTGAGAGTTGGTGAGGTATTTCAAGATTGGCATGACTGAATAGAAGAGCTGCTTGTTCTCACCATATGTTACTTAACTCACACGTGCCATGTTATTTTTAAAAAAATTTTTTTACCCCTCCCCCCACTGTGCTATTTTTATCTTAATCATCAAATATCTTTTTTTCTTATACATGACTTTAATTAATTGATTATTTTAGGTATTTCCATCTCTTGACATTTCATTTACTGAAAATAGATCAGATTTAAATAAAATAGCTTGATAATCAGTATTTACATGATAAACTGTCTTATTTCCTGCAACATTTACCGGCATGTAAATGCAAATCATGTTAATGTTTGTCAACATTCAATACAATATCATTGTAGTGACAATACTGTATCATTGTCATGAAAGTCAATGAATTTACCCCAATGATCTACTTTGTTCCAAAATTTGAATCTCCTTTAATAACATATAATACGTAAATCTCCTTTAATAACATATAATACGTTGGATGCCTAAAAAAAGTCTCTATTTGGATTGGACTTGACAGGCATACTGGCCATCACTTTAGCATATGAAGATAACCATATTTCAGAAATACCATGCGGGTGACACTGGGGAGAGCTGATTGGAGCTGGAGAGACCAGAGGCAGGGAGGCCTCTTAAGGCATCATGCTCAAGTAGACAAGCAATAATTGAGGCAAGAACAGAGGCAATAGCAGTGGGAACTGCTGGGGCCGCTCTAGGAGCCAGCATTCTGCCTTAATCATCTTTACATCCTTGCCCCATGCCTAGACCTAGTTGGTACTCAGTAAGGTTTTTTTGTTTGTTTTTTGGGTTTTTTTTTTCGAGATGGAGTCTTGTTCTGTCTCTCAGGTGGGAGCGCAGTGGCACGATCTTGGCTCACTGCAACCTCCTCCTCTTGGGTTCAAGGGATTCTCTTATCTCAGCCTCCCAAGTAGCTGGGATTACAGGCGCCCGCCACCACATCCAACTAATTCTTGTATTTTTAGTAGAGATGGGGTTTCTCCATGTTGGCCAGGCTGGTCATGAACTCTTGACCTCAGGTGATCCACCTGCCTCAGCCTCCCAAAGTGCTGGGATTACAGGTGTGAGCCACCGTGCCCAGCCGGTACTCAGTAGGTTTTTTAAGTAAATGAAGACAGAATCAAGAAGACTTAATAAAAAAATATTGTTGAAGCCTTAGAGGACAGGGAGGCATCCGAGAGTGGCCATTGAATGGTGGTGCCATTCCTCACCATAAAGATGGCAGGAGAAACGGAACCCACATGGCAGCGTACCTGCCACCTGCTGAATGAGTGACATGATCCAGCAGAACACGCCCACCATGGATACACCAGTTGTATGCCTTGGGAGCAGGTACCTGTGTAGAAAAGAGTGGGGAAGAAAAAGCATAAACTTTCCCTTCTCCATTCTTGGTTGTGGCACTGGCATAGGACAGGAGTGTGAAACAGACCGTGCTTCCTCTCACTGCTCTCCTTGCTGCTTTTCTATTCTGGTATCTTCCCCTCCAAGACTTCAGGCTTTCCCCTCTTCCAACATCACCTTCTCAATCAATACATCATTGGAGGGGAGGTCAAAAGGAATAATGCATTCACTCTCTTCAAATATCCCAGGCTCTAGAATTACACATCTCCTCTCCTGGTTTCAGAAATCTTGTTTTTTCAATGGTGTCACCCAGGAGACAGCAGGAAACCAATCTGGTTAAATGCATTCATACTACTGCGTAAATGATGGATGGATCCTTTTAACTGTAGGTACTTGAATTTCCAAAAGAGCTGTTCTTTTGCCACTCTGCCAAAGTCAAAGTGCCAAGTTGCTGCATGGAAGTGAGACAGATGGAGGAAAGATTTTGGTCACCATTCAGGCAAGCCGGGGGTACCAGCCCTCCTTCACTGTTCCTATTTCATAACATTTTTGCTTCCTGCGTTTTTGAACTACCAGTTTCCTAGAACGGCAGAAGTAGCATGCTCCCCTGGCCCAAGCAGGCAGTGCAGCTATAGGGACCTGTGTGAAGTGGAGAGCAGATACGGCAGATCTAAGATTGACAGGTTCACCCAAGAGCAGGGATGTCCCCTTCCATGTGTAATGCCCCCTCTTCTTTCATGGCTCCAGAATGTCCAATGACTACGTAGCACTGTGCTGAGCCCTTCACATACACTAGCCTGTCTTTGTGCTTGTAACAGTCTATGAGGAAAGCATTATTACTCCCATTCTACAGGTGGGGAATTAAGACTCAGAGAGAAAGGGTAATTTGCTCAAGGCCTTGTAGCTAGAAATTGGAAGAGCTAACACATACCACTTTTGGCATGGCAGTTTAGACATGGACAGCTTTGGGATGGGGAGATGGAGAACCCAGGAAGCATGTTGAGGCTTCTATTAAAATACACTGCTCAGGAGGCTGAGGTGAGAGGATCGAATGAACCCAGGAATTCAAGTCCAGCCTGGGCAACATAGCAAGACCCTGTCTCTGGGAAAAAAAAATGGGGGAGGGATAACATGGGGAGAAATGCCAGATACAGGTGATGGGGATGGAGGCAGCAAACTACATTGCCATGTGTGTACCTATGTAGCAATCCTGCATGTTCTGCACATGTACCCCAGAACCTAAAGTGCAATAAAATATATTAAAAAAAAATTAACAGTGTGGTTATTTCACTGAAGAGTCATAAAGGGGTAAGTGACACAATACATCCCAGAGAAGAGAAAGAGCTTTGTTGTAATACCTAGACGGGATGTTTTTTGAGTATTTCCCATTGCTTCCTATTTGATGTCCAAACTCCTTTACTTAGAGTTGATTATAGAAACTTTTGGAAAATCTGAATAGGTGAAAAGGAGGGATGAGAGAAAGAGGTAACTCCTATCACGCTAGACCTTTTCCTTTCCTTTTTGCTATCTCTGTGATCATCTAAAACAAAATGAACAACACTTAGTGTTGTTTAATTTGCTTTTCTTATAAATAGTAAGTCATGAATACCTTTCCAAAAAATATATAGTTTTGAATTGTTTTGGGCAGTGGCATCTCTTGATTGTATGGTTTCTTTCATTTCTTCTGTAATTATAATGTCTTTACTATGGTGAGCGTAAGCAGTCAACTGTGTTTTCACCTTTGTGATGCAATTTTTCACATTGAACTCTGTGATCCATTGGAAGCGTATCTGGTCTGAGACAAGAAGCAAGGCGCTAACTCGATTCTGGCCCCCTGCTCTCCTCCCTAGCCAGTTTCTCTGATTCCAATTGTTGAAAACCCCTTTCATGTCTATCAGTTTGGGTTGCTTTTTTTGTTATATAAAATATTACATTTCTGCAGATGCCAGGGACTACATCAGGTCAATCTGGTCTGTTCTACTGATCCTTCTCTTGCCTCTTGAATTAGAACCATATTCTCTTATTAATGCCATTTCTATAATGTGTTATCCCTTCCTTATGCTGATTTATCAAACATTTCTTAGCAGCTGGTCATAGTGGCTTAGGCCTGAAATCCTAGCACTTTGCAGGGCCAAGGTGGAAGGATCACTTAATCCCAGGAGTTTGAGACTAGCCTGGGCAAAATGGTGAGACTCTGCCTCCATTTAATTAAAAATTTTTTTTTTCTTAGCTATTTTATCTATTTGTTCCTTCATATAAAATTTAGAATCCTAGCTGGATGTTGTGGCTCACCCCTGTAATCCCAGCACTTGGGAGGATGAGCCAGGAAGATCATCTGAGCTCAGGAGTTCAAGACCAGCCTAGCCAACATGGTTAAACTCCATCTCAACTAAAAATACAAAAGAAATTAGCTAAGCATGGTGGCTAACACCTGTAGTCCCAGATACTCGGGAGGCTGAGGCACAAGAATCCCTTGAACCCAGGAGGCGGAGGTTGCAGTGAGCCAAGATGGCGCCACTGCACTCCAGCCTGGGCAACAGAGTGAGACTTGGTCTCAAAAAGAAAGAAAAAAATTTAAAATCCTTTGGTTACATTTCAAAAATAATTTAAATTGCCTTAAAGCTTTTTATTAACTTGAGGAGAATTAATAATCTTACAATATTTAGTCTCTCTTTTTGGGACCTTCAGTCTTCCGTTTTTTACACTTTATCACTTACTAGGTTTTTGTCATTTTTTTCATATCATTTCTACATATTTCTTTTTAGGATCATGTCTAGGTATTTTGTATCTTTTTTTTTTTTTAATTAAAAAAGAAGTTGTTTAGAGATGGGGGTCTTGCTGTGTTGCCCAGGCAGGCCTTGAACTCCTGGGTGTAAGCAATCCTCTCACCTCAGCCTCCCGAGTAGCTGGGACTATAGGCACGCAACCATGGTTTTGTAGAATTGTTTAAATTGCTGCTGTGAATGGGACCATGGAATTTTTTCCATATTTCTTTTCATTTGCTCTGCTAAGATATAATTATGCTTTTTTTCCTTTCTTTCTTTTTTTTTTTTTTTTTTGAGACGGAGTTTTGCTCTTGTTACCCAGGCTGGAGTGCAATGGCGCAATCTTGGCTCACCGCAACCTCCGCCTCCTGGGTTCAGGCAATTTCTCCTGCCTCAGCCTCCTGAGTCACTGGGATTACAGGCACGCGCCACCATGCCCAGCTAATTTTTTGTAGTTTTAGTAGAGACGGGGTTTCACCATGTTGACCAGGATGGTCTCGATCTCTTGACCTCGTGATCCACCCGCCTCGGCCTCCCACAGTGCTGGGATTACAGGCTTGAGCCACCGCACCCGGCCTCCTTTCTTAATTATTATGTAATCTAGCCACTTTGCTGAGCAGTTTCTTACCAAGTTAGTGGTGTTTTTGCTCATTCTTTTGAGTATTGCAAAAGCAAATAGTTATTTTGCCTTTCTGAAGATACAGTTAAGTCTGGGTTCTTATCATGAAGCCCTTCCAGGGAGGTGCCCACTTCACCTCTGCCTCCTCCAAAGTGCTGAGCACACAGAAGGTGCTCAGTGACTGTCCTCTGAGTAAAGGTAAAGGAACCACTTGGCTAAGAAGGTCATTCCTGGCCCTGGGTAGCAGTCCTTTGATTCAGGGTCTGCACCTCAGTCTTACCAGCAGGCGGGCGGCTTTCAGACCCAGGTGTCTGATTCAGGCTGGCCACCTCACAGACACCTGCTGCCCATTTGCCCATTTCCATCTCGAGGGGGAGCAGGGGCCAGTCTCCCTAGGGAGACCCCATTCAGGACAGAAGAAGCTTAGAAATAGGACCCAGCAGAGGCTATGGGCATCCAAAAGGTCTTGCTCTCTATTCAGCCAGGCTGCCTGAGGTACGCCCTTCCAGGCTTGGAGCCCTGTCTCCACGGAAAGGGATCCGACATCAGACACAGCCCGTCTCCCTTGGGTCTAAAGAAGGAAAATGACAACTGTTTCTCATTCTCCTCCCTTTATTCCCATACTTATAATATTATTTCCTATATCAGTATTCCTGTAATATGAATTCCTATACCTACAATATTATTCCTATTCCTATACCTTATAGAACTGCCCACGCTTATTAGTATTCTGTTTTTTAATTTCAAAAAGAGGGAATACATTCATACACTCACACGTTCACAAGGCTCAAACATAACAGCAATCTAAAAAGGCATACAGTGAAATGTCTCACTCTGCCCTCATCCCACCCCATCCCATAGCCACTTTTATTAATTTGTGTGTCCTTCTAAGATGTATGTATTCAAATACAATCAAATATGAAGATATTCTTATTTTCCCCCTTTCTTACACAAAAGGTAGCATCTGATACATTTCTGCACCTTGATTTCTAACTTAAAATATATATCATAATACAATAACTAGCATTTCTTGAACACTTATCATATGCCAGTCATTTTTTGAACTTTTATCCATATATTAACTCAATTTAATCCTTCCAGTACTCCCATTATTAATATTATTATTATTGTGTGTGTGAGATGGAGTTTCGCTTTTATTGACCAGTATGGAGTGTGATGGCACAATCTCGGCTCACCGCAACCTCAGCCTCCCGGGCTCAAGCAATTCTCCTGCCTCAGCCTCCCAAGTAGCTGGAACTACAGGCATGCACCACCACACCCAGCTAATTTTGTATTTTTAGTAGAGACAGGGTTTCTCCATGTTGATCAGGCTGGTCTCAAACTCCCGACCGTAGGCCTGCCTCGGCGTCCCAAAGTGCTGGGATTACACACATGAGCCACTGCGCCCGACACAGTACTCCTATTAACCTCATTTCTCCATGGAGAATTTTCTTTATCGGTATATAAAGAGCTTTCTCAGTGTCTTACAGCTGCATAGTATTCCATTGTATGGGTGGATCATAATTTATGTAACTAATTGCCTCCTGATCGTGGGTGGCTTCTAATTCTTTGCTATTGTGGACTGTGCTGCAGTGAATAAATTGTATGGATATTGTCTTGTTATGTGTGGAGACAGAGCTGCAAGCAGATCCACAGAAAGAGGATTGCTGGGATAAACGCGTTTGTAATTCTGATGGGTATTGCCAAATTGCCTTCTGCAGAGTTATTAGTTCTTTTCATAATTGCTTAGTATTTCTAATTAAGTATAGCATTGATGAGCACTCTGTATCAGTCTGGCTGGCCAGCAGGCTCTCCATTGGAGGTTTCAGAACAAGTTGATCTCAATGTAGCCTCAAATGAAACCCTTCCTTCTGGCCTCAGGGGGCTGACTTATTCTTTTTTTTTTTTTTGGAATGGAGTCTGTTGCCCAGGCTGGAGTACAGTGGTGCGATCTTGGCTTACTGCAACCTCCAACTCCTGGGTTCAAGTGATTCTCCCACTTTAGCCTCCCGAGCAGCCGGGATTATAAGCTTATGCCACCAAGACTTATTCTTATCACTGCTGGTGAGGGTAAATTACAGCAGTATTTCTGGGGAAATAATATTTTCCCTGGTAATATTTGAAGAGGCAGCCTTGCAATAGTTAGGAACATGGACACTGAGCCAGATTGCCTGGGTTTTTATATAGTTTTCTATTGCTGCTGTAACAAATTACCACACATTTAGGGGCTTGAAACAATATAGGCTGGGCGAGGTGGCTCACGCCTGTAATCCCAACACTTTGGGAGGCTGAGGTGGGCAGGTCACGAGCTCAAGAGCTCCAGACCATCCTGGCCAACATGGTGAAATCCCATCTCTGCTAAAAATACAAAATTAGCTGGGTGTGGTGGCATGTTCCTGTAGTCCCAGCTTCTTGGAAGGCTGAGGCAGGAGAATCGCTTGAACCCAGGAGGCAGAGGTTGCAGTGAGCCGAGATCACGCCGCTGCACTCCAGCCTGGCAACAGAGTGAGACTTTGTCAAAAAAAAAAAAAAAAAAAGAAAAGAAATATATATATATATATATTCTCCTATAGTTCTGGAGGTCAGATGTCTGAAACAGGTCTCACTGAGGTATATTAAGGTGTCAGCAGGCTTTGTTCCTTTGGGAGGTTCTCAGGGAGAATATTTTCTTGCCTTTCCCAGCTTCTAGAGGCTGCCCACATTCCTTGGTGCATGGCCCCTTTCTATCTTCAAAGCCAGCAACATCACAACACTCCCACCTCTGCGTTCATCACATCTCCTCTCACTCTCCTACCTCCCTGCCCTTTCCTTTGTAAGGACTCAGGTGATTACATTGGATCCACCCAGATAATCTAGAATAATCTCTTTATCTAAAGGTCCTTAATTGAATAACATTCTGCAAAGACCCTTTTGCCATAGTAAGGTGACCTATTCACAGGTCTCAGGAATTTGGATGTGGACATCTTTAGAGGCCACTATTCTGCCTACTAGAGTTTGCATCTAGATTCTACCACTAACTAATTGTGTGACCTTGGACAAATTATTTTGCCTCTTGCACCAGTTTTCCCATCTTTAAAATGGGAATAATAATGGTACCTATTTCACTGGATTGTCAGGAGGATTGAATGAGTTAATATTTGCCAAATGCTTATAATAGTGTCTGACACACAATAAATGCTATGGAAGTATCCACTAGCTAAAATATATTAACTAAATAAAAATATTAAAATACAAACTCTTTGATCGAGCAAGCCTATATTTATAAATCTATTTCATAGAAACAAAAGCATCCGTGATTAGGCTACATAACTTGGATGTTACTAAAGTGTTGTCCATATTGGCACCAAAAGAAAAAATAGGAAAGGAAAAGGAAAGAAAGAAAATGCACAAACAGGAAATTACCTGAATGCCGGCAAAACGAGAATGATTGAATCAGTTGTGGCCCATATGGGATATACCAGAGTTATTAAAGAGAATACATCAGATCTGTGCCTACAGACCTAGAGGAATGCTCTGAGTGACAGTTTGGTGAGAGGAGGAAGTTACAAAGTATACGATTTGATTTCCTTCCCTCCCCTCCCTCCCCCTCCTCCCCCTCTTCCCTCCTTCCTCCTCCCCCTCCTCCTCCTCCCCTTCCTCCTCCTCCCCTTCCTCCTCCTCCCCTTCCTTCCTTCCGAGGAAGTTACAATGTATATAACTTGATTTCCCTCCCTCCCTCGCTCCTTCCTTCCTTCCTTCCTTCCATCCATCCAACGGAGGAAGTTACAAAGTATATGACTTGATTTCCTTCCCTCCCTCCCTCCCTCCTTCCTTCTTTTGAACAAACATCAACTCCCAAAATTGTAGATATCTGGGTCCATCATTTAACATGCTCTGTTTCTTCTTCTGGGAAATGTAGATAACAATAATTTTCACCCAAGGGGCTCTTGGAGCGGTTAAATGGCCTGCCTGACATGTGTCAAGTCTGTGCCATCCTGCCGGCAGCAGCCCAGCCTGGCATTTACGTGAGGTGCTTTCAATGGAGAGAGGTGTGGAAGGGTGCACCCCACGATGCTCACCTGGCACCTCCTTGGTGGGGAAGGGAAATTCAGAAGAGGTGGAAAGAGACTATTTTCTTTTCATATATCTTTGTATTGTTTTCCAGATTTTGAAATTGTTACTATAGTAACTTTTTATTTTTATTTTTTTTGAGATGGAGTCTCGCCTCGTTGCCAGGCTGAAGTGCAGTGGCGTGATCTCGGCTTACTGCAATCTCCACCTCTCCCGATTCTTCTGTCTAAACCCCCGCCCCCCAGTAGCTGGGACTCCAGGCATGCTCCACCACACCCGGCTAATTTTTTTTTTTTTTTTTTTTTTTTTTTTTTAGTAGAGACAGGGTTTCACCATGTTAGCCAGGATTCTTGCGATCTCCTGACCTCGTGATCCACACCCCTCGGCCTTCCAAAGTGCTGGGATTACAGACGTGAGCCACCATGCCCGGCCTACTGCTGTTATTTTTTATACTCATGTGTTATTGGTAGTTTGGATACTATCATCATAACCACAAACACCGAATTGGGAAAGGCGGGAACCCAGAAACATCCCATGATTCAAAGTCTGGTAATTTTGCAAGAGGAATTTAATAACGAACGTTTTAAGAGGAAGGAGTCAGGAGAGTCCTAACCTAGGCCGACCTTGTGTGTCCACAGCATCTACTGCCGAGGCTGTTCCAAGCCGCTGTGCTGCTCGTGCGCGCTCCTTGACAGCGGCCACAGCGAGCTAAAGTGCGACATCAGCGCGGAGATCCAGCAGCGACAGGAGGAGCTGGACGCCATGACGCAGGCGCTGCAGGAGCAGGACGGCGCCTTCGGCGCGGCGCACGCGCAGATGCACGCGGCCGTCGGCCAGCTGGGCCGCGCGCGCGCAGACACCGAGGCGCAGATCCGCGCGCGCGTGCGCCAGGTGGTAGCTCACGTGCAGGCGCAGGAGCGCGAGCTGCTGGAGGCGGTGGAGGCGCGGTACCAGCGCGACTACGAGGAGATGGCCAGCCGGCTGGGCCGCCTGGACGCTGTGCTGCAGCGCATCCGCACGGGCAGCGCGCTCGTGCAGAGGATGAAGTGCTACGCCTCGGACCAGGAGGTGCTGGACATGCACGGTTTCCTGCGCCGGGCGCTCTGCCGTCTGCGCCAGGAGGAGCCCCAGAGCCTGCAAGCCGCCGTGCGCACGGATGGCTTCGACGAGTTCAAGGTGCGCCTGCAGGACCTCATCTCCTGCATCACCCAGGGGACAGGTAAGCAAACGAGCCACCTTCCTGGGTGGTCTGTGCCTCGATGCTGCACCCTGGGGAAGGCGAGTCAGAAGAGATCATCTCCATTTAACAGAAATGGAAACTGGGTTTTTATTCAGTCTTTGGGGTTTGATATGCTCTTAGGTTCCAGGGTACAGGATAGGGGGAGATGAGGCTTTGAAGAGGGCTCCAGCCACCCAGAGGGGACACGTTTTACTAATTTACGAGGCTTTATGGATTGACCAAACGATGACTCACGGGGAACATGTGAAAGTTGAAAAACTGAGAATCAGACCTAGTATCATTTTGGCGCCGGAGGGACCAACCACGTCAGGAGGTTCTCTTTAGCCTCTTGTCTTGGAACAGAGAAGTCAATTGGGACCTGGGGTTAGCGCAGAAGTGGGCTAAGAAAACCTCCTGGGGATGGTTGAATGCCTACCCAAAACCATACAGTGGCTCAGTGGAGGGGATCCCTTGACTGCAGGATGACCTGCTGTCTGCCAACCTTTGTACACTCTGCCTAGTGTTGGGCACTTGAGAGGTAGGGAGACAGACCATTTCCTGATCTCAAGGAGCCAGAGCGACATCAAAGAGCTGGGGAATGAGACAGTGTTCAGCTCTGCAATCCAAATCTGGAAATTGTAGCGGCTCGGTATTAGCTGGAGGAGGGGGCTTTCAAAATAAGGGGTGGTGGGAGTACACAAGAGGGTCTCCGGGACTCTTTGACTAAATCTCTAAGCTGGAACGTGAGTTCTGAGCAGCTGGTATAGGATGTACTTATTGGGAAAGGGTAGGGAGGCTACAGAATCTGAAGGCACCTAAGCAGCTGCCAGTGACAGAGAGCTTACTTCTCCTGGAGCTGGTCATGGGTCTTAAAGGATACTCCTAGGGGGCCTAGACCTGTGCCTTCTCCACCTAGGCAGTGAGTGTTACCCATATCAAGGAAATGACCCCCCAGAGTTTACACAGCTTGCCTTGGGTGTTATAACTGGGCAATGGCAGAAAGAAGGGTTATTTTATTCCGAAGCAGAAGAGATTCAGATTAACAAAAACCAGCCTGCAGATAAGGAAGATCATGGAGGCCTCACGGTATGCAGAAAGTCGGTGGGTAACACTGGCTTTGTGATTGCACGCACTTAGCCTTGCTGGTGGCCCAGAGATGGAGAGGGGTGTACTTGGGGTTTGGAGCCAAAAGCAAGCACTCTAATGCCACCTCTCTTTCCCTTCTGGCTGGGTTCCTGCCCACTGCAGTTGAGAGAGCTCTCCTTCCAGCTGTACCCCCAGGCAGTTGTCCAGTGCTGTGGGATGCCCTGGAATATGGGTATACAGGAAAAGCAACAGGAACCTCCTCTCAATCACTGTCCCAGGTCAGGATGTTCTTGACCTGCCTGTGACCTTCTCTGTGTTCTACAGATGCAGCTGTATCCAAGAAAGCCAGGCCAGAGGCTGCCAGCACTGCCAGGGACCCTATTGATGTTGACCTGGTGAGATGGGTTTGAGATCTGAAGGGGAGGTGGTGGGACCCAGCAGGTCAGGCAGGTTGTGAGTCCTCCTGTCCCTGTGTCTGCAGGGAGAGTGTATGAGTGAGGGACAGCAGTTAAGGAAGGGTTGGCTGGCTGGCTGGCTCTAGGCTCCTAAATGCCGTAGTTGCTCTTGTTGGGCCATGAGCCAGGTTCAGTGGGGGTTAGATGCTTGGTAGACAGACGGCCACAGGTCAGGGCTCTGCAAAGGGAATTCCAGCATTAGATGGCATATGGGTACCTTCCAGCCATAAGAAACTATGGTTGTTAGATGTATGGTTAGATAAAAGGTCAGCAGCCCTGAGGGTTATTACAGATGTCCTCTCCCCTCCTGCGACCCTCCCCCACAATGTGTGAGCCTTCCTCTGGGGTCAGCATAGGTGAGCCTTCCCCCGCTCTTCCACTGCATGAGGTTCTTGGAAAGGAATGGGGAGTGGTGTCAGGAGTCAGATCTTAATCCCAGTTGCCTGGGTTCTGCTGGTGTGATTCCAGAACCACCATTCATGTCACAACAGAGTGACTCAGGGTTGGAAGGTACCCATGCCCCATCTAATGCTGGCGTTCCCTCTGCAGCACTTCTGACCTGTGGCTGTCCAGCTTTCATGCACCCATCTCCAGGGACAGGAAGCTTGCTCATTCTAGAGGCAGCTGCTCCCACCTCTGGACGGCTCTGACTTAGAAAGTGCTTCTCTGGGTGGAAATGCAGTGGTGTCCCTTTGACTTGCCCTCTTTGGCACTCACAAGTATGGCTCTTCTCCACCAGAAGAAGCATCCTCAGCTCCTTCCTGGACCTGGCATCTGGTCTCTTCCCCGACCTGGTCACTTAGGTTTAAGTGTGCCTGGCCCATCAAGGATCTGGCCCAGGACTGGCCAATCCTTCATGGACTGCAGGTCTTCTGGTGGCGGGTAGGGACCTAGCTTTTGCCATGGCATGACCCATAAGAGAGAGAGAGAGTGCTGTAGGTTGAGGTAATCAAGAGGCTTCCTGGAAGGGACAGGACTTAGAGTCTGAGAGTTTTAGAGCTAGGCAAGAGCATGGAGTTTAACCCCCTTTTTTTTTTACAGACGATGAAGCTAAGTCCCAGAAAGGCAATGTTACTTACCCAAGACTACACGCAGCAAGTTAGGGGCAGGACGAAAAGCTGACTCTTAACTGCCTTGGGTACTGCACTCCTATATACACAACTTCAAAAGTAAAAAGAGCACTTTAAAAAATTCATATATAGGTAACACATTCACATAGTCAGAAATAAAGACATAAAAAGTGATCAGTAGTGTCTTACTCCCACTTCAGCCCCCAGTTCACATACCTAAATATCTAGATTTTTAAAATTTCTTTTGAGACAGAGTCTCACTCTGTTGCCCAGGCTGGAGTGCGGTGACACAATCTTGGCTCACGTCAACCTCTGCCTGTTGGGTTCAAGCGATTCTCATGCCTCAACCTCCTGAGTAGCTGGGATTAGAGGTGTGTACCTACACGCCCAGCTAATTTTTTTGCATTTTTAGTAGAGATGGGGTTTTGCTATGTTGGCCGGGCTAGTCTCCAATGCCTGGTCTCAAGTGATCTACCCACCTCAGCCTCCCAAAAGTGCTGGGATTACAGGCATGAGCCACCATGTCCTGCCTTTGTTTTTATTTCTTATATATCCTTCCAGAATTTGCGTAATTACAAGCAAATATTATTATAGATATTTGCCTTTTGCATTGTATGTTTTGCAAAGTTCACATAATACTATGTACACATGGTATTGTACCAGAATTCTTATCCTAAGGTAGGGAGCTTCCTGATACCTTTTTGCAGTGGCATAATGGACTGTTGAATGGATATGGCAGGTTTTATGTAGCCAGTTCCTTGTTGCTGCACATGTAGGTTGTGTTGCTATTACAAACCATGCTACAGTGATTAATGTTCACAAATAAATAATATGAAGTCATAAGGCCGAGTGCAGTGGCTCACACCTGTACACCCAGGACCTTGGGACACTGAGGCGGGCAGATTGCTTGAGCCCAGGAATTTGCGACCAGCCTGGGCAACATGGTGAGACCCCGTTTCTACAAAAAGTATAAAAATCAGCTAGGTGTGGTGGCACGTGCCTATAATCCCAGGTACTCAGGAGACTGAGGTGGGAGGATCACCTGAGCCCAGGGAGTTGGAGGTTGCAGTGAGCCGTGATCACACCACTACACTACAGCCTGGGTAACAGAGTGAGACCCTGCCTCAAAAAACAAACAAAATCAGCTGCCCTTGGTCTTCAGACTCAGCTGAAGTGCCCTTGGTCTTCAGACTCAGCTGTCTTCCAGGTGCTAGTCATTGGTGAATGAATAGCAAGAGAACCTGCACTGTCTTGTGTGAAGGTCAAGGAATTTTGGGTCTTTGTCTTAATAAAACCAGAATAGACATGGCCTCTCACCATCAGCTATGAAGCAGCTTGAACTTGGACTACCAGAGGGTTGCCGTCTTTGCAAAGCCTCTGGCTTCAGTCCTTGCCTGGGTGTGGTGGTGGAGCTGAGGGAAGGAAGTAGGGGACACAGTGTGAGTGCAAGGATAGGTGAGGCAGGCACCGATGGCTGTCCCAAGGGAAAGTGGCTCCATCAGCCATGCCAGGAGAGAAGCAGCAGCTCTTGGGCCCGTATTTCTGCTTTAGAAGGCAGGAGTTGGGTATCTAGCTCCAGCGCTCATCCCTCAAAACTAATGGTTTGTTTCATTGCAACTATATGCCTGGAAGAGATGAAGAGAAAGCTCAGCAGGCTTCACTAGGATTGTTTGAGCGGAGTGGCTGCAGCTCGGGTGCTTTCCCTCCTCCTCTGTTTCTCATAGGCCTTTTGTAATCATGTTACAATACTTTAATGGAAAAAAATAAATTTATTATTTTAAAGCTATAAAAAATTATAAATCAGTCATTATGATTTTTTTTTTTCCTCTACTGAGCCCTCTGGTGTGTTCCCTGTTTTATTAAGGTGGATGGAGGGGTTGTCAGGGAGGTTGGGACAGAGGCAGAGAGGACGCCAGCCTGGTTTTCGGGGAGTTTGTGGCTTGTCTAGAAGAGGGTCTTTTATATACCAGCAGTTTGCACAGCCAGACCCCAGAAGGATAGAGAAGGAACTTTTAAACTCCTTTTTAAAAAAGTTTAATTGTGGTAAAATACATATAAAATACATCATCTTGACTCTTTCAAAATGTTCAGTTGAGTGTACACTGAGTGTACAGCTCTGTAGCACTGAGTACATTCACACCGCCAGGCAGCCCTCACCACCACCTGTTCCAGAACAATTTTCATTCTCCCAAGCTGGAACTCTGTCCGCATAAAAAAGCCACTCCCCAGGCTGCCTCCCCCAGGCTGCCTTCCCTCAGCCCTGGTGACTCTTGTCTACTTTCTGTCTCTATGATTTTCACTACTCTAGGTACCCCCCAGAAGTGGGATCACTCAGTATTTGTCCTTTTGTGACTAATTTTACTTAACACAATGTTCTCAAGGTACATCCATGTAGTGTGTGTCAGAATTTCCTTTCTTTTTTTTTTTTTTGAGATGGAGTCTTGCTCTGATGCCCAGGCTGGAGTGCAGTGGCATGATCTCAGCCCACTGCAACCTCTGCCTTCCAGGTTCAAGCGATTTTCCTGCCTCAGCCACTTGAGTAGCTGAGATTGCAGGCGCATGCCACCGTGCTTGGCTAATTGTTTTGTATTTTTAGCAGAGACGGGGTTTCACCATGTTGGTCAGGCTGGTCTCAAACTCCTGACCTCGGCTTCCACAGTGCTGGGATTACAGGTGTGAGCAACCACGCCCGGCCAGTTTCCTTTCTTTTTAAAGCTGAATGATAATATTCCATTTTGTGTATATTCCACATTCTGTTGATCCGTTCATCTATTGATGGACATTTGGGTTATTTCCATTTATCGGCTATTGTGAATATTACACTATGAACACAGGTGTACAAATATCTGGAGACCTTGCTTTCAATTATTTTGTGTGTTTACGCAGAAGTGGAATTGCTATAGCAATTCTATTTTTAATTTTCTTGGGGGCAATCACCATGCTGGTTTCCATTTCTTGATTGCACCATTTGATATTTCTACCAGCGCACTGTGTAAAGGTTTTGACTTCTCTACCGCCTGGCCAACATTTGTTATATTGTTTCTTTTTTTCTCTTAAATAAGTCATTCTAATGTGTGTGAGGTGGGTTAAACTCTTTTTTGACCTATCCTCTATTTAAAATTATATATATATATATATTTTACATCTTAACTTACAGTATATACATATATGCACACATTCCTATAGCTGAAGCAGAAGTTTTATGAAATAGGCCGGGTACAGTGGCTCACGCCTGTAATCCCAGCACTTTGGGAGGCTGAGAAGCTGATCACCTGAGGTCAGGAGTTCGAGACCAGCCCGGCCAACATGATGAAACCCTGTCTCTACTAAAAATACAAAAATTAGCCAGGCACAGTGGCGCGCACCTGTAATCCCAGCTACTCAGAAGGCTGAGGCAGGAGAATCGCTTGAATCCGGGAGGCAGTGGTTGCAGTGAGCCGAGATTGCACCGCTGCACTCCAGCCTGGGTAACCAGAGCGAGACTCTGCCTTTAAAAAAAAAAAGAAATTTTACAAAATAAATTATGGTTGTTACATGAGATGTACCCTAATAATTTCTATTCTATACTATTAATTTTGATACAAAAATGTTGGTCACGACCCACTAAATTGCTTTCATGGTTGGATCCACAAATGGGTCAGAAGCTGCCGTTTGAAAAACACTGGCCTTAAGAGTGATTGTAGACTTTCCTAGAGGCCTGGCAGAGACAGATCCTGGGAGATCATCTGTTCTCTCCCCTTCCCCAGACTCAGGCTCACACTCTCTAATCCAGAGGTCATTCTCCTTCTTTTTAAAGATGTTGAGAAAAAGAAAGGAAGGAAGGAAGGGAGAAGGGAAGGAAGTCAATCCATCATGACCAATGGTGTGGGAGCCCACGAGAAGGACCTGCCATGGGGTTCTGGTACCTGGCACACCCCCGAGCCGGTACTGTGCGGGAACCACCCCTGCCTTCACTCCCACACCCTGCAGCCTCTGTGGTGAGCCTCCTCACCCAGCCTCAGCTTCCCCGGGCGGTTCTCAGAAGGCCCACACAGGAGAGACAGAGCTTGTCCCCATGAGGAAGGCATATCTCTGCCACTCACGCATTTTCAACAATCAGTCCAATGAATGCTTCATTTTCACATAAGACAGAAAGATGGTGGGGAGGGATGTAAAAGACTCAGCGAGTAAAGAAAATGAAGAGCATGTGGGGGCAGGAAGAGGCCTCCATTTCAAGTCACTGGATTTGGCTGGGCATGGTGCCTCACGCCTGCAATCCCAACACTTTGGGAGGCTGAGGCAGAAGGATTACCTGAGGTCAGGAGTTTGAGACCAGCCTGGCCAACATGGTGAAACCCCATCTCTACTAAAAATACAAAAATTATTGGGCATGGAGGTATGGGCCTATAATCCCAGCTACTTGGGAGGCTGAGGCAGGAGAATGGCTTGAACCCAGAAAGCGGAGGTTACAGTGAGCCAAGATCATGCCACTGCACTGTAGCCTGGGCAACAGATTGAGACTCTATCTCAGAAAAAAAAAAAAGAAACCAACAAAACCAAACCACTGGATTCAAGCCAGGCCAGGGTTCCTGAGGTGTATAACCTTAGGAAATCACTTCACCTCTCTCTGACTCCGTTTCCTTCTCTGAAGATTGGCAATGATCATAGTATGGTACCCACTTTTTTGTAACTCTCATTTTTATGGCAATAAAATTCATATAAAATTCACCATTTTAACTCTCTTGAAGTATGCAATTTAGTAGTAGTACATTTATAATCTTTTTAAAAATTTTTATTTTTTTTCTTTGCAGCTCCAGCTCAAATGATTAAGTTTTTTTCTTTTTAATTTTCAGAGATGAGGTCTTGCTAGGCTGCCCAGATGGGAGGGTCAGGTGATTCCCCCACCTCAGCCTCCTGTACTTTCATAATCTTGCACAGGCCTTGCCACCTATCTGGCCCCAGAATATTGTTATCACCCCAAAAGGGAACCTCTCACCCATGAAGCAGTCAGTCCCATTTCTCCCTCCCCCATCTCCTGGCAGCCATCAGTCTGCTTTCTCTGTCTATGGATTTAGCAACTCTGGACATTGCATGTAAATGGATTATTCAATGTATATTTTGTGTCTGGCTTCTTTTTTTAAAAAAATTAGTTTATTATTTTATTATTGTTTGAGACAGAGTCTCACTCTGTCCCCAGGTTGGAGTACAGTAGCACAGTCTCAGCTCACTGGAATGTCCACCTCCTGGGCTCAGCAGTTCTCCTGCCTCAGCCTCCCAGCTAGCTGGGACTACAGGTGTGTGCCACCATGCCCAGCTGATTTTTGTATTTTTAGTAGAGATGGGGTTTCGCCATGTTGGCCAGGCTGGTCTGGAACTCCTGGCCACAAATGATCCACCACCTCGGCCTCCCAAAGTGCTGAGATTACAGGCATGAGCCACCATGCCCAGCTGGCTTCTTTCATTGAACGTAATATGTTCAAGGCTCATCCATGTTGTGTATATCAGTATGCCATTCCTTTTTATGGCTGAATAATATTCCGTCACGTGGCTATGCCACATTTTGTTTACTCATCAGTTGATGGATATTTAGTTGTTTTACCTTTTGGCTATTGTGAATAGCGCTGCTCTGAACATTCACGTGCAAGCTTCTATTTAAACATCTGTTTTCCCTTCTTTTGGGTGCATACCTGGGATAGAATTGCTGGGTCATATGGTAATTCTACATTTAATTTTTTTTTTTTTTTTTTGAGACGGAGTTTCGCTCTTGTTGCCCAGGCTGGAGTGCAATGGCGCGATCTCGGCTCACCGCAACCTCCGCCTCCTGGGTTCAGGCAATTCTCCTGCCTCAGCCTCCTGAGTCGCTGGGATTACAGGCATGCGCCACCATGCCCAGCTGATTTTTTGTATTTTTAGTAGAGACGGGGTTTCACCATGTCGACCAGGATGGTCTCGATCTCTTGACCTCGTGATCCACCCGCCTCGGCCTCCCAAGGTGCTGGGATTACAGGCGTGAGCCACCGCGCCCGGCCCTACATTTAATTTTTTAAGGAACTGCCTCCATTTCATTTGGAGATAGCTATATGAAGCACTCAGCATGTGCCTGGCGTCATCAATTTAACATCATCAATGGCATTTTCTAAGTGCCAGTCATTTCATGTTTTACTTGTATTAACACATTTCATCCACATTACCATATGAGATCGATGTTATTATTCCCATTTAAAGAGCGGGACAGAGGCCCAAATAGTTTTAAGCAATTCATCCAACTTGTGTAGTAGCTGACCCAGGTAGAGTTAAGACTGAGAGGCAGAGATAAGGTCCGAGGGAGGCCAGTTTCAGCTCAGTGGGAGGATTTTCTCACCGTTCCAGGAGCTGCTTTCGCCAGTAGTGAGGTGTGTCCCTGGAGGTGTGTGTGTAAGCTGGACCAGTTACTGAGCATGCCCTGAGTTGGGCAGTGTGATTCCTGGGGTACCTTCAAGCCCTGTTACAACACACCAGAACCAAAGCAGTCCCCAGGCACCAGTAACTCAGAGTTGGAAGGAGGTGATGCCAGGTGTGGTGGCTCATGCCTGTAATCCCAGCACTTTGGGAGGCTGAGACCAGAGAATTGCTCAAGCCCAGGAGTTCAAGACCAGCCTGGGCAACAGAGTGAGACCCTGTCTCTACAATTTTTTTTTTTTCTTTAAAGAAGGAGGTGATGTGATAGAGAGTTTGGAGGACTTCTTGTCCCCAGTGAGCTCGGAGCTTTGAGTCAGGGAGCCTGAACCTGTGAGTGGGTGAGCCCCAGGGATTGGGCCAACCACAGGTCTGGGGTACCTGGCCCTGGGGCTGCTGCCTCGTCATTTCTGACCCAATTTTCCCAACTTTGCAGCCCGAGGAGGCAGAGAGAGTGAAGCCCCAGGCCCAGGCCCTGGGGCTGGCTGAAGCCCAACCTGTGGCTGTGGTACAGTCAGTCCCTGGGGCACACCCCGTGCCAGTGCACGCCTTCTCCATCAAGGGCCCTTCCTACAGAGAGGTAAGGTTCTCCCCAGCCCCGGCCTCCCCTCCTGAAGGCCTGGATTCCACCAGGAAAGTGAGGTGGTGCCGGGAGGGAATCCAGGCCTTCATCAGATCAGCTCTTCGTGGGGAAGTGTTCGCTCAGCGCCTACTCTGTGCTGTCCCCTGTTCTTGGCTGTCTGGTCAGGGAGCTCCCCGTAAGCATGGGCCACTTCCAGCACAGCAGGGGTGCTGAGACACTCAGGGCTGTCAGAGGCCAGCAGAGACTGGTAGACAGCAGATGGTGCCAGCTTGGGAAGGCTTCCTGTCTGAAGAGAGACATGATCTACATGGCTGAGGGCAGAGGAGAGGGGACAGCAGGAGCAAAAGGGTGGCCACAAGCCCCTGGCACCCAGGGCAGGCTGTGCCCACTCACCCCTGGAGGCACCTGACCTGGCTTTGTGACTCCCTCTGTGCAGGAGGTCTCCAATACAACCACAGGCCAGAAGAGGAAGAGCATTCAGACCCAGTGCCCCAGGAAGGTCATCAAGATGGAGTCTGAGGAGGGGAAGGAGGCGAGGTTGGCTCGGAGCTCTCCTGAGCAGCCCAGGCCTAGCACCTCCAAGGCAGTCTCGCCACCCCACCTGGATGGGCCGCCCAGCGCCGGGAGCCCCGACATAGGAAGTGAGGTCGTCCTGCCCAACAGCAACCATGTGGCCAGTGGCGCCGGGGAGGCAGGTAGGGAGGTGGGTAGGGCAGTGGCCTGTGTGCGGCTTGCCAGGGTCTGGGTGGGGCCCCTCTTCTGTATTTTGGCTCCATCCAGAAAGCCCAAAGCCAACAGGAGTCCCTTATTCCCACTGAGTAAGGCAGGGAAAGTTCACAGTGTGCGTGGGGGTGAGGGTGGATACAGCTTACCATGTGCTTTGCCATGATTAAGGTGTGGGGAGCCTGTCAGGCTAAAATGCACAGTTCTATGAGTCCTTTGCCCAAAACACTAACCTAACAGTGCCCAGCACCGTGCCACTGCGCAGGGCAGGTCTCCACAAGAAATGTTTGCTGGCAGAGGCCTCGCACACTCCCAGAGGGCTTGAGCACACCATCACAGGAAACTGGACTCCCCGTGACCTTAACTGTGCCCTCCCAGTCCACACCCATCATTTACCCAGGTGTTTCTGCAAAGGCCACCTACCGAGTGTCTCATTTGTCTGAGTTATCCTCTGCGGACACTGCCAGGCAGGGAGTCAGCTGGACAGGAGTTGAGGTCAACCCAGAGAAATCTGGAACAAGAGTTCTTCCTGGATCTCTTCACCCAGACTGCAGCTTTGTTCTTCATCCTAGATCCCAGACTCACCCCCAGCCCTGATCACACACCAAGCATTGACTGATACTCCTTACCCACAGATGCTATTGGTAATCAATGGGTTTTGATTAACTAAATGAGGCATCTTTTAAGTCTAGACATCCCAGCTGATGGAGCTGAGAAGTGGGTCAAACCGCTGTGCTTCTTTAGGATTGCAGAAGGTTCCAGACCAGGTGGTGGTTGTCAGGCCTCCTGTGCCGGAGCCAACTCTGATTGCTGGGCAAATAACTTAATTGAATATTCATAGATAAGGCACAGCAAGAAATGATGGAAACCCAATTGTGAATTACATCCAAACGCAAAGCAGATTCACACTGGCATACACAGTGGGTGTTCCCATCCCCCTGCGGGGCATCCGTTGTCCTCAGCGCACTGGCCTGAAGGGATTCCCATAGGTGCACACCCACACCCCTCCCAGCGTGTGTCCTAGGCAGTGCGTAATTCGGCACCCCTTCCCCGTTTCAGAGGAGCGCATTGTGGTGATCAGCAGCTCGGACGACTCAGATGCCGAAAACTCGGTGAGTGGCCCAGAAGTTCAGCCCAGGACTCCTGCCTAACCCCATTTCAGGTCCCAAGGGGCACAGCCACAGCAGGTGACTCTCAGATCTGCCTACGCTGGGGCAGTTTTCCAGTGAGGCAGTGAGTCCCAAGCTGTGCTAAGGACAGTCTCCAAATGCCAGCTGCATGCTTGGACCACCCCAGCCCTCCCACCACACCGGGGCAGGGGCCTTCAGTAGCCATATGTACTCCTCCTAAATGCTGATCGTGTGCGTCCAGAACCCCGACTCTTTTCCGGAATGTCCAGGGCCTTTTTCTGGAGCTCCCTTATGCATTTTCTGTCCTCTGAGTCCTCAGTGAGGAGGGCTGGACAAGAATCCATTTCCTGGTTAATTGCAGCCAGTGGGGGCCAGTGAAGGGGCGTGAGGCCACGGGGGAGCTGTACAGAGGCCAAACAAAGTTCTTTCTACCCATGTAAGAAAGAACTGTAAATCCATTCCACACTGAAACAAGTGGCCTCATGGGTAGTGACCCTTCTGTCCCTGGAGGTTTATTACTAGAGGCTGGGCTGTCACTGGTCCAGGGGAAAAGGGGATCTGAATGGAGTGAAAGGATGGACTGGGTGGCCCCTGAGGTCTCTTCCAGCCCTCAGTCTGAGGTTCTGTATTGGAAAGTGCATGGAGCCCATGGAGACCGCCGAGCCACAGTCCCCGCCAGCCCAGTCCCTGCTGAGAGCACAAGAAGCCTCCGTCCTGCCGCGTGGTACGTGCTGTCCCCCAGCTTCACCTCCCCACCAGCCCACTGAGCAGGCTGCGGTTCCCGACACTGAACCTCAGAGCCAGCCTGCCGGTCACCAGGAGCGCCCTGCTGTCCACCGTGGGATCCGCCACCTGTTGTGCAGAGCACAGAGAGCCATCCGCCTTCGCCATGCCCTCCACTTGCACCCTCGATTGCATCGGGCCCCCCTTCGGACTTGGTCTCACCACATGGTCCAGGCCAACACTCCTGCCACCACAGGGCCCCTCAACCATCCTGCCAGTGTCCAGGAACATCCTGCCCAGCTGCAAAGGGCCATCAGCCCATCCTGCCGGATACGAGGGGTCGTGAGAACCCGCAGCCGCTTCCCCCGGGGCTCCTCTCATTTATCCCAGTGGCTCACCCACTTCTTTGCCCTCCCTTTCTCTGTGGCTCCCCAGCTTGTCATTTCTTCCGTGGTGGGGGCAGGGGGAGGCAGAGCCCAGACTCTTGGAGCAGGTGTTCCCCATGGGGATTCTGACAGAGGCCACATGGAAGCCCCCCAAGTCCAAGTTCCTCGGGAAGCCTCTCCAATTACAATCCCACCACCCTGTTCCCCAGAAAGGCCTCCCATCAGCCCAGTCCCAGGGCCCCGTCAAGCAGGCCTCTGAGCGTACCACCCCTCTCTTGTAACCTTGCAGCCAATACCCCTGCCCAGCCCCTGAGCTGCCTCCTCCAGCCTATGCTCTTAAAGGCCCTGGAGAGTAGGCATTCATTAATTCTTGGTTAAAGAATGAATGAATGAATGAATGGCTACGAATGGACCTCTGGGTAGGGAGACTTGGGTCTTCTCTGGCTGAGAGGGGAAGGCTAAGGCATGGCTGAGATTCAGGCCACCATTCCAGGCCTCTTTGCCCAAGGAGGAAGCTTCTCTCACCCCTGCACCCTCCTCTGCTCTGAGTCCCTAGCCAACAGCACAGCCCTCCATGCCCCGTCCCCCACCCTAAGCCTTGCCACAGGGCCTTTGCCAGGATCTAAGCCCATTAGCACAGGGACTGGCTATCCCAAGACCTGGCAGACATGGCTGCTCAATAAACACTTGTTGAACCATCACCCTTGCGAACCCTTATTCCACGACCATCACGTTCTCTGATGGGTCCCGCTCCTCTCTGCAGGCTGCTCTGGTCTCTTCCCTACACTGGAACTTGGTTCTCCTCTGGGGATGCCATGTCCCCTTCCCTCCCACACTCATGGGTATCAGAGGTGGGAGGTGGGGTCAAGGCCCTGTGCTTTCTGGACTGTTCGAGCCCCCTTCTGGCTGCCTGGTAAGATCCTCTGTGCCTCTGAGGATCCTCTGTCCTTCTCGGGAGGTGGGAGGGACCCATGATCCCCAAGCTCATCTCCGACACCCACCTGCTCCCCCTCACTGAGGGCAGCCTTGAGCATCTGCCTCCCAGATTTCTTCTCCTTGCCCAGGTCCTGCCTTCCTGTTGGGTGACTTCTGTGTCCACCACCCCGCCTGCCATTCCTTGATCTTTCAGGGGCCATCACCCCATTCGCCTATCAGCCACTTGCCCCATGGATGTGCCCTGCACCTCACCATCACCAAGCACTGTCGGTCCCTGCACCTCGCCATCACCGAGCACTGTCGGTCCCTCAGCCGGCCCCCTCGGACTCTGACAGCAGCCTCCTGTTCCTTGAGCTCTCAGTCCTGCCTTTGCCTCTGTCCAGCCCCGCGCACTCCCCATTTCATCCCATCTTTCATCAGAATCGCACCTCCCTGCCCAGCAGAAAATCCTGGAAGGACTCAGGCGCTTGGTGCCTCAGTGCTGCCACCTGGAGGCCAAGATCCGCGGGAGAGAAGCCACACATCGGGGAAAACTAGGAGTGATTGCCTGTAACTGCTAAGGGCTCCTCGGCGCTCTGTCCAGCACGTCCTTCCGCTCTGCACGGCAGCCCCCACCTGCCTTTCCTCACTCTGGGCCCTTGTCCCAGCTCACCCTCAGCTGGTGGTGGCACCTTCTGCTCCAGGGAGAAGACAGCAGCTCTCCAATGGCATAGGGACAGTTGATATCTTGCTCTTTATGTACAGATTTATCTGTCCCCATCACATCTCTTCCCTGCCCCTCCCGTTAGGGTGGAAGGGATGTCCGCCTGCCTCCAGGACTCACCCTGTGTCCTGGCCCCACCCGCTGACCCCCTGGGAGCCTCACTCCTCCTCCTCATCTCTTACATCTTCTAATGCATCCACTGCCTTCTGAACGAAACACCCTGAATGAGGTCTTTCTCATCTCAGAAAACGCCACCCACTTCCCTCTTGAGTTATTGGCTCCCCTTCCTCTGCTCTCCTGGTTTACACTTCAGCCCCCTCCTTGCTCCTTCACCCCACCTCCTGCGCTTCCCCACCAGCACCAGGGTGGCCTCCACCGCTCTCGTCACAGTGTCTTGTATAGTCACTATTCTTGACCAGCGCCGGGCACCCTCCTGGAGAGATTGCCTGTTTGGGTGCAGGGGATTTTGCTCCTGCAGCTCTGGGCACCCCTCCCTCTCCTCTGCAGGCTCTGTTCTGTCTTGGGCATGGGGCGTCTCCAGCTTTGCTGCTGGCCCTCTCCTCTTCTCAGTCTGTGTATTCTCCCAGGTGTTCTCAGCCACACCCCTGACTTCAGTTACTGCCCAGGGGTAGCTGATACCCAGTGCTTGCTCCTGCCCGCCAGACCAGCATGGCCAGTGACCTTCCACAGCTCCGCATGGACGCCCCATAGGTACCTCAAACTCAGCACCTCCTCCCCTCTTAGTGGCTCGCCCCACTCTCTGCTCTGCGGCACAAGCTGAGACCCCAGAGCCACCCAGGGAACCCCCCTTTTGATTATTCGTCACATCCAAACGGTTACTGAGTCTTGTCTTTCTAAATTCCTCTGAAGTTTGGGCACTTCTTTCCATCCCATAATCTTGGTAAAATTAAAGCTACCACTGACCCTGGGTAGAGGCAGAAGCCTAGGAAGGAAAGGTGGAGAACAGCATTGCAATGCCAGCAGTCCCCCCAGACGGCGTGGAGAGTCAAGCAGAGGGACTGCAGCAGTATTGGGGGGGGGACAGGGACTATCTAGTGCTCAGCTGTCAGCAAGGAGTCATTAAGGGCTGTCCAGGGAATTAAGGAAGGGGGTAAAATCACATGTCAGGTGACGATGAATTAAACACCTCAGAGCTCATATCAGAGAGCAGGCCTGGAGGTGTGGGGAGAGAGCCAGAGGACTGCTTTCCCATATGTAGCTTTCAGGTACATGTTTTTTTTTTGTTTTTTGTTTTTTTTTTTTTTTTTGAGACGGAGTTTCACTCATGTTACCCAGGCTGGAGTGCAATGGCGCGATCTCGGCTCACCGCAACCTCCGCCTCCTGGGTTCAGGCAATTCTCCTGCCTCAGCCTCCAGAGTAGCTGGGATTACAGGCACGCACCACCATGCCCAGCTAATTTTTTGTATTTTTAGTAGAGACGTGGTTTCACCATGTTGACCAGGATGGTCTCGATCTCTTGACCTCGTGATCCACCCGCCTCGGCCTCCCAAAGTGCTGGGATTACAGGCTTGAGCCACCGCGCCCGGCCCTCAGGTACATGTTTTAAACATCGTTACAGGAGTCCCAAACTTCAGAAAATACATTTTAAAACCCCAACCAATGAGGTCCCCCTATGCATTTCTCACCCAACTTCTGGGTCCTTTCCAAACTTCTGGTACCCCTAGAGTACCTGCAGCACCCCACTGCAAATTCCTCCTCCCCAGCATGTTGGGGGGTGATAGTTCCAAGGTGACCCCGGCTCCCACCTAACCCGTCCTCCCCAGCTTTGCAGCTTTCATCCAGCCTTGCAGTGAGGCCAGTTGCAGAATACTGGCCTGCTACAATATTACACTTTCCAAGTGTATCAGGGCGTGTTGGGGCCCCTCCCTTGAGCCTCAGCTGTGGCCTTGGGATTCAGTGAGACACTGCTTGTGCAAGGAGCGAGAGGCAGGAGGGCATAGTCGTGGGGTGGAGCGCTGAGTCTCCCAGGCCTGGCTGTGGAGTACCTGGGGTGAGGACTTGGCTTAAAAACTTTCAGAGTGGGTCAGCAACACGCCTGCCCTGGGCCCCTGCTTTAGGATAGGTGTTCTCACCCACTCTTGTGACAGATGACTGGCTCCGGTGCCTCGGTGGCAGCAGCCACAGGAGGGGGTCACAGCGAGGGGGCAGCCTGTGGCAGAAGTGGCAGTAGTGACGGCAGAGGAAGGGAGGAATGTGGGGAATGGCTGATCCACGGGAGGGGCCGTGGCACTGGTGAGTGTGCATCTGAGAAAATGAAACAGACGTGCTGGCCTAGAGGCGGGAGCCAGGCCGGAGGGCAGCAGGGGCGCAGGCCAGCCGAGTTGATGGTCCAGTTCACGGACACGTGTGCAGTATTCATGGGGCCTTGGAGGCTTTGCAAGAGCTGGGGTTTTGTGTCTGCAAAAAGACAGTGATGCATGTGTCTTGCCAAAGTGATCCCAGCTGTCGCTGATGCTTAAGTGCTCAGCAAGTTCTTCAGGAGCTTGAGGGTTCTTGATAAGTATGAATGTCAGAGGCTGTGTATCTTCCAGAAGCTGGATGCTGACTATCAGAGAGTTTGGCTTGTGGTGGTTTGGCTGATGAGCAAATCGAATGAATCCGTGATAAGGACAATTGTTCTCAAGCTGGCTATGCACTGGGGAGTTTTCCCAGCTACAGTTTCCTAGGTCTCACACCCTAGGAATTCTAATGGAGTCAGTCTTGGGTGCAGCCTGGGCTTCGAGAGTGGTTTTTTTTTTTTTTTTTTTTTTTTAAGCTATGAATGCCTAGCCAAAGTCAAGAACCACTGAATCGGGTTCAATGCATGTCTGCGGTAGAGGAGTGCTGCTCATTTGTCTGTAGATGTAGCGGTCTTGAACGCAGGTGACGTTTTCATACTGGGGTGTGACTCAGCAGTGGAGAGGAAAGGCTGGATCTTCCCTGATGCACCTCCTAGACTTTTGGAAGGTGATGACTATGCCAATCCAGCCACTACCTCCGAGCACCCCTGGGATGACTGTTAGAGCTGCTGTGTTGAGTTGGAATGCAGCTGACCTGGTCAGGCCGTGAGATCTATGTGGAAGGGGAGCGAGACTGGTGTCGCTCATAAACCAGATTGCGTGTATATCCAAGTTGCATGTATATCCTGAAAAAATCCTAGCTCTCACAGGGCTCAGCCTGAATGCAGTTTTGCATTCAAAGAAACAATGTCCATTAACCAAGTATAATAAAGAAATAAGTCCCAGTATTTACGGGCATCTTTTGAAAGAACATTAAAGGTAATCCAGCTCATAACCCCAGCAGCACTTCTTCAGTCGCTCTTCCCCTTTTCTTTGTTGCCTGGCATCTCCCACTCCATAGCAAAGCTTTCCCCCTTCCTTCCCGGTCCTCGCATGCAGGCTCAAAGCTGTTTCCCATCCACTTTCTTCCGTCCCCCTTCCTTTTCTCTTCCAAGCAAATCTAAGCCTTTTCCAGTGACTGTCCCTCTCTATGCTCCCCTGACACCCAATTATCCTTATTTGTGGAATAAGGCCAAGGTGTGGGGTCTAGGGGCAGAACGGGAGAGTCTCCCCTAGTGAGCAGGGAAGGGAGAATGTCCCGCACTGGCCACTATGTCTGATGGCCCTGCTGGCAAACGTGAGTCTTGTTTAAATGCACCTGTACTTCCCAGACGCGATGCTGGTGTTTAAGGTGGGGCAGGGGAGGACTGCCGGTTTACAGCCGGCTGGAGTTCCAGTGAGACCAACTCCTTGGGTGGCCATACTTTATGGAAATCTCTAAGGCAAGAGGAATTTTGGAGGAAGTGAGTCAGGGCTGAAAGATCCAGCCTCTCCTCCATTAACAAGCTCGGTGGAAAGGGGGTGTCCTTTTATGAAGGAAACCAGGAGAGGTTTTTTAGAGAAGGCAGCTCCAGTAAGTTTAGGACGAAGGACATTTCCCTGGCCCCAGGACAATGGAAGGCTCTAAAAATGAGGTGCTAGTGGCTGCCATAAACGACTCTGCTGTAAAGATGGGAGAGGTGGCCTGCAGAGACAGCGCTGTGGCTCTCAGGGAACTCTGCTCTTGGAAGGGCAGATCTGAAGTCGAGGAGGAGGATATTGCCCAGAGATTTGTGAAGGCACTGGGGAACACAAAGGGGCATTTGCCGTTACGTTTGGAGCAGGAAGAAGAACAAAAAAGAGAAAGTCCTGTGTACCATGTCAGTGGATGGCAGCATGGACTCAGCCTCAGCTATGGGCACCAGGGATCTGAACCAAGGAAGACTCAGAAGGGGAGCCCAGCCCCTCCGTCAGCTCATGGGAGAGCACTGCTGCCCGGCAAAGGCTGGAGAAGAAACAACTGGATTCTCCCAAAGTGGGAGAAGGTGGAGTCTCCAGTCCCCTGTCTACAGGCTAGGAAGACACCTTGTAGAAGGCTCCTTACAGGGAGAAGACCGGGTCGCGAAGGTTGAGACAGCAGTGTGGGCTTACCCAGAGCAAGACATGTGAAATCAGCTTTGACGGCGTGGCCAAATCCGGATCTGGAGATGCGAGGCCCTGGGCAGACTCTTTAACTAGATCCCTGGATCTGAAGAGGCGAAGCCAACTGTGGATGGATTCATAGTGAGTGTCTCTTTCTGAGAATGACTGGCAGAAAGCTGGCAAGCCTGGAGCAGGGCTAGGCAATGCAAATCAAGTGAAACCCAGCCACTCCTAGGAAAACCCACCACGTCTTAGCTTACTTGTGGGCAGTAATGCTGTTTCTCTCGGTTGAAGCTTGGCTGAAAACAGATGTTTCTCGTGGGCATTGGAAGGATCTGGAGAAATGTGCTGTCTCCCAGGCCAGGGATGTTAGCCAGAGGCCAGAATTAACTGAGGCTTCAGCACCAGGTGGCACCAACTTCGTTGAGAAGCCAGAGGCAGTTCGTAAAGAGGAAAAACGCAAGTCCTGCCCTGGACTTTGTCCCAGCTCTGTGATGCTGGCCATGTCCCTTCCTTGCTGGTCTCCAACTAACGTCCACAGGTGGCATTTCACAGGAGGTTCCAAGTTGGTGTCCAAAGACTAAATACCTGGGCTTGGCAGCTGAGCAGATGATAAGCAGTTAACTCTGGGTATTACCATCACAGAGGCTCCACCTCCCTCTGTAGTCCCAGCCCCTTGGGAAAGTCTCAGAGCTGGAGCCCTTCCCTCATCCTCTGGCTCCCCCACCTCAAGGGATTCTCAAACAGTGTGCCTACCAGACCTTGGGGCAGAAGAGAACCCCTCACCTGAAGGACTCCCAAAACAGGTTTCTCTAAGCCGCTGGGTCAGATGCCAAGGGCCGCCGCTGGGTCAGATGCCAATGGCCTCCACTGCCCTCTCACTGCCACGGACCTGGGTGTCCATCTAGATGTGGCATCAGGAGGCCAGGCAGTCCTTCCCTGTGCCTTTGTGCAGGACACTGGCACCTCGGCCGACTTTGGGGACAAGAAAAGCCAGGCTCCTGACCCCTTCCAAAGAATCATCTGGGGTTCAAGATGAGGCTTTTTTCTCCCGTCCTAAGTTTTTGGTGTTTCTTCCGAGTCTGCTCAAACAGATGGAATTAGGAGCAGACATCTCAGGTCCTGCCTGCCATAGCAGTTGGCTCCTTCCCTGAGCCAACTTCCACACGCAGCACCATGCACTTACCCACACACTCACTGGCACTTCCTCTCACACTTCCATATGCTGTGTCAACGCAGGTTCACAGCTCATACTTAACTGTGTGTGCACACACAGACTTAGCCTTGGATTCACTCCCATGCATGCATGTTCACATACACTCATCTGTGTGTGTCACTCCCTCTCCTGCTCATGAAGGTGTGTGCCCTAGCTCACACATGTAACCCTCACATGTGACACACCCAGTTCCCACCATTCATGCACACATACCTTCTCTTGTGCACACACGTCCCCTTCCCCAGTGGTACACCCTCTCTCCCCTGCTCATGAAGGTGTGTGCCCTGGCTCACACATGTAACCCTCACATGTGACACACCCAGTTCCCACCCTTCATGCACACATACCTCCTCTTGTGCACACACGTCCCCTTCCCCAGTGGTGCACCCTCCCTCGTGTGCACGCAGATGTCCCCGGCTATACGAGTTTATTCGTGTTCTGCACATGTATTTGCCTTGCCCCTCTGAACCCCTGACGCTTGGTTTTTCTGTGTTACAGTCCTCCCGAGAGCTCGATGACAGCAGCAGTGAGTCCAGTGACCTCCAGCTGGAGGGCCCCAGCAGCCTCAGGGTCCTGGACGAGAGCCTCGCTGACCCCCAAGCAGAAGACAGGCCTCTGGTTTTCTTTGACCTCAAGCTTGACAATGAAAGTGGGTTCTCCTGGGGCTACCCCCACCCCTTTCTAACTTAGTCCCTGGGTCCGCAAAAGAAGTGCAGGCAGAGCCATCTGCCAGGCCCGGGAGAGCTCTGAGCTCTGGCCAACAGCTGCAGCCAGGGTGGGCGGTGCACTCCAGCTCATCACCTGGGCTCCCGGAGTGGCATTTGCTGGCTTGAATAAAGATGTCCACCTTAGCCAGTGCCTGAGTGTGCGAGGGAGGCAGGTGCCTCCATGAGTGCACCTCTGATCAGTTCTCTGAGACGGAGAGCTGGGGGACGCACTCCTAGACAGAAGCACAATGCGTGAGCACACTGCCGTGAGCCCAGTCATCCAAGTAAGGCCTCTGGCTGTGCTGCACGTTTCTGAATACAGGGCCTATCCCACCGGTGGCTGCACAGGGCTGCCCACAGATCCAAGGTCACAGAGGGATCAGACCCCTCATCCTGGAAGCCCCTCGACTTCCTCCAATGCTTGCCCTGACTCTGCAATGCGCCTCCTTGAGCCCGAGCCCCAGGTCCTACCTACCCTGTGGCATGGACTCAACATGGAGGATAGCCCAGCCAGACAGAAACAGCAAGCATCTTCACAGTACAGGAAAGTCACTTGCAGACCTCAGTGGGAAGCTCTGGGCCTTGCTCTGAGTGGAGTAAGCCGAGCAGGCCTGCTGTCTATGGCCCAGGGCTGTGACCGGGCTGGGGTCCTTGAGGGGATTGGAGGAAGCAGCATGGGATGGAGAACTAAGGTCAAACAGCCTGGGATCTTGCGTGTAGGTGGCTGAGGCTGAGAGAAGACAGAGGGACCTGGATCCACAGGGTTTGGCCAACTCTGGGGCCGGTAGTGGGGGAGGGGAACTTTGATCCCCAGCCGGTGAACAAATGTTTGGAGGGCAGCCCAGCCTCCCCTTCTGACCCCTATGCCGTCAGAACCAGGGGCAGAGCTGCATTTGGGGGCTGATGTGTGGCTCCTGCCAGCCAGCCCCAAAGTGAGGTCACTAGACGGTGAGTCGGCAGCCCTAGAGGACCCCCTTCTCCCACCCCGGAGCTCTCTGTGGGCCCCTGGGTCCTCACCCCGCCCTTCTCTCCTGGCCAGCCCAGAAGATTAGCCAGCTGGCGGCAGTGAACCGGGAAAGCAAGTTCCGCGTGCTCATCCAGCCCGAAGCCTTCTTCAGCATCTACTCCAAGGCCGTGTCCCTGGAGGTGGGGCTGCAGCACTTCCTCAGCTTCCTGAGCAGCATGCGCCGCCCCGTCTTGGCCTGCTTCAAGCTGTGGGGGCCTGGCCTCCCGAACTTCTTCCGGGCCCTGGAGGACATTAACAGGCTGTGGGAATTCCAGGAGGCCATCTCGGGCTTCCTGGCTGCCCTGCCCCTCATCCGGGAGCGCGTTCCCGGGGCCAGCAGCTTCAAACTCAAGAACCTGGCCAAGACCTACCTGGCAAGAAACATGAGCGAGCGTAGCGCCATGGCCGCCGTGCTGGCCATGCG
Organism: Sapajus apella; assembly: GCF_009761245.1. Lineage (NCBI taxonomy): Eukaryota > Metazoa > Chordata > Mammalia > Primates > Cebidae > Sapajus > Sapajus apella. The sequence continues at coordinate 14,705,098 of NW_022436995.1, forward strand.
TGACCTGTGCCGCCTCCTTGAGGTCTCCCCGGGCCCCCAGCTGGCCCAGCATGTCTACCCCTTCAGTTGCCTGCAGTGCTTTGCCTCCCTGCAGCCCCTGGTGCAGGCGTCAGTGCTGTCCCGAGCCGAGGCCCGCCTCCTGGCCCTCCACAACGTGAGCTTCGTGGAGCTGCTGAGCGCACACCGCCGTGACCGGCAGGGGGGCCTGAAGAAGTACATTTGCTACCTAAGCCTGCCGACCACCACGTTGTTCCCCACCCAGCCTGCTCTCAACCTGCAGGCTCTGGCCACCTTCTTCGAAGGCCTGTTGGAGGGTCCGGCGCTGGCACGGGCAGAAGGTGTCTCCACCCCTCTTGCTGGCCATGGCTTGGCAGAGAGGGCCTTCCAATAGAGCTGAGAGCAGGGGGTGACTGGCTTGGGTTCTTGGTGGGCAGAGAGGGATGGGGTCCCTGAGCCAGGCCCCACCCATTGCAGCATTCCCAGGTCCTGGTACCCAGCCCTCAGTTGTCATTTGGTTCAGAATCAGTTCCCTTTCTCTGGGACCAAATTTCCCTTCTCTAGACATCCTATAGAGAAGGTTCCAAAGCTGAGTACCCACCACCCCAGGTGTTCACCAGGCGCCCAGCCCCTCCTTCCAGGACTAGAACCAGGGAGGTCCTGAGTGAGGAAGGCATGACCTCTGAGCTCTCTAAGTGGCCCTGGTCTTGCCTCAGCCATCCCACCTGCCACTACCTTGGGTGTCCTTACAGCTCTGCCCTGACCCCAGCAGCTGCGCCAGCAGACCAGCTGACAGCTCCCACAGAGAGCAGTCTGAGGTGGTGCTGGCCGCACCCCCACTCAAAGTGCCTTCCAAACCAAACTGCCCTTCATGAGGTTAGGTTCCTCCAGCATCCACCTGCCCAGCGGCCAACTCTGTTCCCTTCCCTTTTCATCCCAGAGAGGCCTCATCAGCAAAGACAGAAGCTGATGTTCCATGCATGTCCCCTCTTCCAAAGCCTGACCTTCCAAAGTTTGCTTCCTTCCTCCTGGGCACACAGACACCTCTGCTTGGCCACAGCTTTGCTCTTTGGTCCTCAGGCCACCAGACCCCTCACAGCATGGCCCTTGGCTCTTCCTGCCCTGCCCTCACCCTCAGACCTCCCAAGGAGTGTCCAACGCTACCCAATGTATAGTCCAGGGCATTGGCATCCCCCGGGAGCTTCTGAGAAACGCAGACTCGTGGGCTCCACCACAGGCCTCTGGAATCAGAATCTTCAGGGTGGGGCCCAGCGGTCTCTCTTTTAACGGGTTCTCCAGGTGATGCTGGTGCATACTCAGGTTTGAGAACCGCTGCTTTCATAGACGGCTCCTCCAAGGGGAAGCGGTGTGAAACAGCAGAGAAAGTCCCATCCCTGTCTCTGACTGTGCAGTGAGTGTGGCCTAGGAAAGGGCCCCTTCCTAAGCTCTAGTGTCCCCACCTGTAAAATGGGCCGATTGGCCTCCATAGTCTCAGAGCTGCCATCTGGCTGTGCCACCCTGCGTTTTTAGGAATGGAAAGCAGGCCTCTGAGGCAATGGGCAGGAAGCTTTCTCATTCTTGAATTCTAGCTCCCATTCCAAGCCGTTAGTTCCCAAACTTGCGGTCACACCAGAGGTCAACAGAACACAGGCAGGTCAGGGTTGTCCTCTCTGATTAGCAGAACAGCTGACCCTTCCTCGTCCTCCTCCCTCCCATCCGTCCTCCTTGGCTCCCTGCTCCTGGGATGCTTCCCAGACAGCCCAGGCCTCTAACCTCCATGGCTGATGACCTCCGCTTTCACATCGCTGAGATCTGCTTGCCCATACCGCAGCCCCGTCCCATGCGGGCCCTGAAGACCCACTGAGGAATTCCGTAGGGTCTTGTTCCCATGACGGGAGTGCTGGCTCTAACAGTGAACGTTGGCTCATTTAAAGTAAGATTCCGATGCCAGACTGTTAAAGCAGGTGCTGGCTCTGAAGCACCTGTGGAAACAGATTGATGGAGATTGAAGGAGGAAGGGAGACTGGGCCCACTGACTTCCAGCCTCGCCGTGTATTGCTGTATTCAGATGTAGTTGAGGGGTGCTCTGCCCTGCCGCCACTGTCACAGCCTCTAATAAAGATGTGAATCCTGAAAGTCTGATGCTCCGATCACAGACTCTGCTCAGCAGCCCCAGAGGAACCATTGAGAAGCCTTTTGCCTGGACAGGAGGGGGCTCTCCCAGGCATAGGCCTGTGGCCACTTGCCTAGCACAACCATGTTTTGTGAGGTGTCTTTCAGGACTTAGCAGAGCTGAGAGCCCTTTCTTGCTCAGTGCTGCAGGCCTTAAGCATGGGAACCCCGCCATGACAAGTGGGGAAGGCCAAGACCCAGGGTAGCCTTGCCTTGGGATCATCTCCAAAGGGGAGTGCCATGTGGCAGGAAAGAAGCACCAATTTCAAGAATTACCTCCTAGAGAAAGTCAGAGACCAGAGTCTGCAGGAACTTTGCCACTGCCCCTCACTGGCGCATCCTGTACTCTTCTCTGTGTTCCTTGAGTGACAGGTAGTAAAACCCTTAAAAAGGGAGGTGTGGGAGGCCCAGAACATTGGTAACCGGTGATGAATGTGTTGTCTTGGCTGTCACAGATGGAACTGAGTTCAGTACCTCAGGGATTCCCATGGCACAAGCATTATAGGAATTAGTCCACCACTGGCGTGGGTGAGCAGCTAGGTAATGGGAATTGATCAGTGCCACCACCCTTGACCCACCTACCATCCCAGATGCCCAGATTCTAGTCCTGAAGTTTTGTTCTCTTAGCTTGACCCTTCGATCAAGAAGATCCAGTCCCATTATGTCGCCTGTGCTTCATCTTTGGACTGTATCTCAGGTGTTTACATGTCAACTAATGCAAGCTTACTGGGTTAGAAGTCAGGACACCTAGTTTCAATCCTCACTTGGTAGTCTGTGGCCCCCTTTGGCACGTGTACCTCCCTCCCTGATCCTCACGCTCTGCTGTGGTCAAATGGGAGAATTAAGCTCCTTTTGACTTCAAGGGACCTTTGTGGGAACCAGTGAGAAAATGTGTGTGAAGATAGCTTTTTGGTATATTTAAAAGCACACAGGTAAGCCGGGCACGGTGGCTCATGCCTGTAAACCCAGCACTTTGGGAGGCTGAGGTGGGTGGATCATGAGGGCAGGAGTTCAAGACCATCCTGGCCAAGATGGTGAAACCCCATCTCTACTAAAAATATAAAAATTAGCCAAACATGGTGGTGAACACCTATAATTCCAACTACTCAGGAGGCTGAGGCAGGAAATTGCTTGAACCTGGGAGGTGGAGGTTGCAGTGGGCCGAGATCACACGCCACTGCACTCCAGCCTGGGTGACAGAACAAGACTCTCTCTAAAAACAAACGAAAAAAGCCCCACATGCAAATTTAAAATCTTTCTGCTTTATGAATCATAGGGAAATAAACACATCTTAGATCTTAGCAAAACAAAACAAAATATGGGTTTGTTTTCAGGGGATTAAAGAAAAAGATCAGTGATGAGCAAACAACCGTGGGGGTCCTGGGGTCTGCGGGGGCCAAGGTCAGGGGGCCCACCTTGGAGGGGCTGGGCAGGAGGTGACGCTGTGCTCCCAACACACCCGGATGGGACATTTCAATCACTGAGGCCCGGAGTAGAGAACAAGCTTCCTGTGTAACAGCTCAGCTAAGCCTTGCCGCGGGGCCTCCTTCTGAGGCCCAGGGTCTCCCTCACACCCCTGGGAAAGTCATTTAGAAATCTGCTTTGTCCCCCAACCCCAACCTGGCTCTTACTGCCGGCTGCTGTCCCAGAGCCTGGCCAGATTGTTCTCCCACCCTCCACCTCCCCTTGTCCTGGCCCATGTCCACCCTTCTCCCTACCCCAGCCTCACTCTGACTCCTGGCCCCAACCTTGACCACTCTCCATGCCTCAGAGGCTCACCCTCAGCCCAGCCCTGCCAGCAGGCCCCGTCTCCTCCTCTGACCTCAGCCTTGTCTCCACCTCACACCCCAGGTGTCTCCAGCACCTATGCCTAGAGTAAGGGGCTCCCTTCTCACCTTTCTCCGCTCCTCACAATTAAGGAAACTCCACGGCTAGTGCGCGTGGCACCCGGGCTGGGATGCACCAAATGTCAAATCAGAGAGGGTAGGAGACTGGGGACCCTGCCCACCGAAAAGAGGAGCTGAGCTAGGGCTGCTCCTGGGCTCTGTCAGCAGAGGGCGCTGCAGCGCCCCCCACCCCGGGGTCTGCCAGCAGAGGGCGCTGCAGCCCCCACGGGGCCTGGCAACGGGTGTGGGCCCCAGTGGTGCTGGCGGTGCTGATGGTTTAGGCTCCGCAGCTCAGTCCTTTCCAAAGGGCCGTGGGTGCTTCCCCTGGTGTGGGAGATAACCGTAGGTAGGAGGCACAAGGAGAAACATTTTTTAAAATGTTAAACCTTTTATGTTTATTTTCACATCTGTTAGAAACAATACAACCAGGCTGGGCACTGTGGCTAACAGGCTGTAATCCCAACACTCACTTTGGGAGGCCAAGGTGGGTGGATCACCTGAGGTCAGGAGTTCGAGACCATCCTGGCCAGCATGGTGAAACCCGTCTCTACTAAAAATACAAAAATTAGGTGGGTGTGGTGGCGTGTGCCTGCAATTCCCGCTACTTGGGAGGCTGAAGCAGGAGAATTGCTTGAACCTGGGAAGTAGAGGTTGCAGTGAGCTGAGATCACGCCATTGCATTCCAGCCTGGATGGCAAGAGTGAAACTCTGTCTCAAAAAAAAAAGAAAAGAAACAATACAACCAACCCATGTGGGATCTAGTTGCTCAGAATGACGCTTCAGTGAAATTCTTTAAAGATCCACTTAGGACAAACAGTAAGTAACTCCACGCTGGGAAGGGTCACAGGTAGAGCAAAACATGACTGTGGAAGTAAATGACCTGCTAATTTGGGGAAATACTGGGTGACAGTGGACTTAGGGTGAGCGTTACAGCTAAGGATAGGCCCCAAGTTAGAACGGGGTAAGGATCAGGTGGGCTTCGAATCGGGGTGACAGCCAGAGCTGAAGTCCTGGATGGGGTGGCCCAGGTTAGGATTTGGGGTTAGATCAAATCAAGGGGCACATTTGGTGCTTAAGGTTGAGAATAAACCTTAGGAATTAGGAATTTAGTTAGAAATGGAGTTAGAGTCACACTTCAGGCCACAGGTCTTTGTGACTTTAGCAACTGAAAATTTCCTGAAACTGTGAACAGATGGGCAGGAGCTTTTGAGGAAGACCCCCTTGTAGGCACCCCAAGTGCAATCTGCCTTTTCCCCCAAATCCTCTTCTGGAAGCACCTGGCAGGGGCTCTGCCCCGGCTCACAACGCCAACAGGGTCAGTGTACGCAAAGCGGATTGCAGGCACCGAGGAGTGGGCAAGCCTGCCCGGGAGTGAGAGCACGGGACGACCAGGTAAGATAACTGGGCACCAGACACGATTTCACCGTTTAGCAGAAGTAACCTTGTTTAATCTTCCCGACTATCCTGTGTGGTTACATCCCATCCTCCCCCTACAGAGGAGCACGGCAGGGCAGCAAGGCTGAGCACCCTGTCAGGGTCATTAAACTTGTATGCGGCGGAGCTGGGATTTGCCTGCAGGAAGCCTGTGTCTAGACTGGCACCATCTGTGGCCCACACCATGGGGTGCATGGCCACGTGTTGGGGGACAGTCTCCTTGGTCTCACCTTCCTGTGCCCTCCTGAGCTGTCAAGTCTCAGGTGATGCACAAGGCAGGCCCTTGAAAGCTACCTCCACCTTCTAGTCCCTGTTCTTGAACTTTATTTTTTTACTTTATTTTATTTATTTATTTTGAGACGGAGCTTCGCTCTTGTTGCTCAGGCTGGAGTGCAATGGGGTGATCTTGGCTCACCGCAACCTCCGCCTCCCAGGTTCGTGATTCTCCTGCCTCAGCCTTCCGAATACAGGCATGCGTCATCATACCCTAATTTTGTATTTTTAGTAGAGATGGGGTTTCTCCATGTTGGTCAGGCTCATCTCGAACTCCCGACCTCAGGCCTCCCAAAGTGCTGGTATTACAGGCATGAGCCACCGTGCCCGGCTGAACTTTAATTCTAATTGTTTCTTTTAGGGCAGGTGTTTCTGAACCTTTTTATTATTATTATTATTGTCCTCTTAAGAACCATTTTTAGCATTTTTTCCCCATTGCGCCTTCCTCTGTGAAATTTTAATACCATTGATACGCCGTACATGCCATAGGGTTTTCTAAATACAAGACCGTATCTTCTGCAGACAGAGATGGTTTTACGTTTTCCTTACACGGACATAGGTATGGAGTGTGTGCCTTTGGAGGGTCAGAAACCATGGTAATAGCTAATATGGTCAACTGCCCTTCCCCCCCTTTTCATTCCCTGTGGGGTGATAATGCCTCTGTTGAGAATGCACGATTTAGGGTACGGCCCCACCCCCAGTTATAATGCAGGTAACAAGTGGTCACGGGAAGGGTGGGTGGGATGGGGCTGTACCGCTATGTGGGTGGAGCGTAGGTAGGCCAGGCGCAGGGAGATGAAAGGGAATGGGGATCGAGGTCTCTGAGGACACACTCTCCTGCAGCGGGTCTCGGTCCTGGTCCCAGGCATAGGCACAGGCTGAGCCTGGGGCTGGGAGAGAAACAGGGCCAGTGCCATTATTTATTTTTCTCTCTGAATCCAGATGTCAGCAGCTCCAGACCCGCTGGACCTGAATAAAGCAAATACCTGTGGAGACTCTATTGAGAGAAGCGTCTAGAATTTCAACAGATTCTCCCCACACTAAAAGCAAACAAACAAAAACAAGATGAAACAAACAAAAACAAAAAAACAGGAAGTCTGGAAGTCGCTGTCCACCCTTACAAAATGCATTTGCTGTCAAGTGAGGGAAAAATGCCTTCATTCTTGGCTCAAGAAACTTCTGTAAACTAAGACCAGCTGCCTGGACTATGCTAAAATCAGTTTATAAATATTATAAATATCCCAAACTTGATAGCCAAGCAGATTACAAAAGCTAGCTAGCTAACCACAGACATTTTCCAAGAAGCTAGCCAGTCAGACAAGTAGGAGATATTGTGAAATCCTGTGTTGCTTGTCTGATTTCCTGAAACCATTCATCTCAGACTGAATGCAGAGGGCCTGGGGGTGGAATTGAGGAGCTGACTATCTCCTGCAGTTCTAGAGCCTTAAAGCCCTGGCTGACCCCGGGGTGGATTGACTGCACAGTAAGTCAGACCAACCAGCTGGGCTCAGTGGCTCACGCCCGTAATCCCAGCACTTTGGGAAGCCGAGGCAAGTGGATCACCTGAGGTCAGGAGTTTGAGACCAGCCTAACTGCGTCGTGAAACCCCATCTCTTACTGGAAATACAAATATTAGCCAGGTGTGATGGCGTGTGCCTGTAATCCCAGCTACTCCAGAGGCTGAGGTGGGAGGATCACTTGAACCTGGGAGGCGGAGGTTGCAATGAGTTGAGATCAAGCCACTGCACTCCAGCCTGGGCGACAGAGAGAGACTCCATCTAAAAAAAAAAGACCAACCAAGGAGGAGGCAGAGGGTGGGCGAAGGTGGGTGTGGCTGGGCTCACGGAGGTGCACTTATAGAGTCAGCTTGGGAGCAGGGAGCTGTGTGTGTGGAAGTTCAAAGACAGGCTTTAGAGGGACCTGGCTTTAAATCCCAGCTTTGCTGTGTGACCTTGGACAACCTGCTTACCCTCTGTGATCTCATATGCAGATGGGGGTGATAATGCATACTTCACAAATTGTGAGGATGGAATGAGATAACATATAGAAAGTACTAAACTTAGCAGACTGGCAAAAATAAAAAATAACTCTATACACCCAACACCCTAGA
>NW_022436995.1:14713369-14719595 GCF_009761245.1 Sapajus apella
CCTCCCCTCCCCTCCTCCTCTGTTTTCTCCCTTTTTCTCTCCTCCCTGCCCTCTCCTATCCCTCTTCCCTTCCCCTTCCTCTCTCAGTCTCCTCTCCCCTGATTCCAGCCCACTTAGTATCTAGGTGACTCTATCCCAAGCTACTTCTCCTGGTGCTTTTGTCCCCATCTCTCCAAGCCACCTTGATTGTCTCCTCTACCTGACAGGGTCACCCTGCTGGCTGCAGGCTGGAGGGATTTATAGCAATCCCCTCCCTCCTTGCCTGCACGGGGCTACCAGACAGCCAGCAGATAAGTGGGTTGGACACAGGGGGGCCCTGGGAGAGGCAAATAAATACATCAAGTTCCCAGCTGGGTCTGGAGATAAGGATGCAGGGAGATGGGGCTGCAGGGTTCACAGATGCTGCACTGCACGGGGTCACCCTTCACAGCCTGATTCCTCTGGCTTCCCCAGGAAAGTCTTTTGGGGGCCCTTCAGAAAGGACACAGAAAAGGACTGTACCTGGGCGATCCCTGCCTGGGAGGCGCTGCGCTGCGCTGAGGTGCCCTTCCTCGGCTGGGATTTGGTAGGGACAGACCTGAGGAGTGAGAATGTGGCAGACTCAACCCCAAGATGAGGCAGGCAGGAAGAACATTGAGCCTTCCAGCACAGGAGGGGAAACTGAGGCCCAGAAGGGAGAGAGACTTCCAAAGTCTCACAGGAAGCCAGTGAAGAGTAGATACAGGAGGATCTACTCTAGAAGAGTGTTTCAGGAGCCTGGTACATTGACCAGCGAAGAACAAGGCTGCCACCCCTCCCTGCTCTGCAGCCAACCCTCAGTCCTCCCTTCCCTGTGGCCATCACCGGACATAAAGAGGCCACAATAAACACACATTCAGAGACCCCCCCCAACAACTTTGCCACCACCTCCTTTGGCCTCCTGTGGACTGCAGGAGGGCCAGGCCCAGAGTCTCCTCCTCCTCCTCCTCCTAACCCCTGATCTCCTGCCCTAGACCCCCTTACACTGAATCATGCCTGGCTTCCCTGAGACGAGACCATTCAAACTGGCCTTGCCCAGAATCGCAGGTATCTCTGCAACATGCCAGGATCCACCTCCGGGAGGGTTCTCCTCCCTCCACATCTCTGCCCCAGCCAGCTGCCTGATGAGATACCCTCTCTGTGGGGCCTGATTTGGGGTCAGCATCCTGTTATAGATAACTCGAGGGTGCAACCTCAGTCTCTGCCACACATGGATGGGATTCTGTTCTAGTGCCCGTGGGCAGTGGAGTGGGGGTAGTAACACAGGAGGCCTGAAGTGGGGACGCCTGTCCCATCCACTCCAGAGACAGCTGCCCTTGCCACTGTCAAGGCCACATCTGTCCAAGAGCCTTAAGGGCCTCCTAGTCAGCGAGCTCACCCACAGTCACCAGGCTTGGCACATCCTTAACCCAGACTGCCCAGGTGAGGCAGCTCAGACAACTACACGCTGGCGACGTTTCCCATCCCCACCTGCTCTGTGACCTCTCTTTTGGCCTCTGTCTCCCTCCCACTAAAGTGAAAGGGACAGAGGACCTCTGGGCCCCAAGCTCTGATGCTGGGTGACTCTGTGATCCTTTAAGGCTGTCACTGCATCTCCCTAAGGTGTGTGCAGGCTTCACAGAGTCTTTCCAGTCTATTAGAGCTCATTGCCTAACAGCTCAGAGAAGGGGAAGTGCCTGGGAGTCCCACTCCCCAGGGGCAGCACTTAACCACTGTCTGACTGCTGTGCTTCTGCGCCAGTGAGCTTCCCTGCCTCGCGATGGGACAAGCAGGATTCAAGTTCACTCTGGAGCTTCCTGGGATCAGTCCAAGGCTGAGACTGTCCCTGAAATCACACCCTTGCTTGGCTGCGTCTTCTTCCTCTCCTACTTCCCTTTCTCTCTTCTGGTTGCTTTTTGCTTGGGCAGTTTTTTAAACAACCACCTGCACACAAAACCTTGTCTCAGTCTGCTTCTGGGAAGCCATTTCCAAGAGCAAATGAAAAGAGCCTATTGACGGTAAGAGACTGAAGGTCTCCGAGGGAGAAGTCAGTTTTATTTCATCTCCCCGTGTGCCCTTTCTATGCTGTTCTGGGCTTTGATGGGGACAGTGGAGGAGAAAGCCCTGGGCAACCACCCCACCCCCACCCTGGGAGCTTTGAGTCTGGGAGATGGAGGAGGAGGAGGAGGAGGAGGAGGAGGAGGAGACTCTGGGTCTGGCCCTCCTGCAGTCCACAGGAGGCCAAAGGAGGTGGTGGCAAAGTTGGGGGTGGTCTCTGAATGTGTGTTTATTGTGGCCTCTCTATGTCCTGTGATGGCCCCAGGGAAGGGAGGATGAGGGTTGGTTGCAGAGCAGGGAGGGGTGCAGCCTTGCTCTTCCCTGGTCAATGTACCAGGCTCCTGAAATACTCAGTGATCAGATTTTAGCTTCAAATAACAATGCCCCAACTGCTCCTGAATCCTGCTACGGAAAGGCCCTTTGGGAAGTGTTTTGGAGCAGGAAGACTCCCTCTGCCCACAGAGTAGTGCACAGCAGTTTTGGGATGGGGGGCAGTCCTGGGGTCCCAGTGGGCCTTAAGGGACGAGGTGGGCTGCAGTGTAGTGGGCGGGCAGACATAGAAATTGCCAAGGGCCATGAGGGAGACAGGAAACCACAACCCCAGACTCCCAAGGAGGTGTCTTCCTGCAGGAAGCCCCTTCAGATGGCAGCCTGCTGCTCAGAAGCCCCAACTCAACCTGCAAACTGGCTTCTTCTAAAGTCGCAGCACCCCAGGGGCCTCAGGACACATGTAGCCCATTCCCCTGCCATTGCGTGGATGGAAACTTAGGAGAGAGGGCAAGGAGTTACTTAAGACCACTCAGAGAGTTTGTGAAGCTGGAATGAGGTTTCAGGTGGCGGAGCTCCAAGCCCCTGCCCCACATTTTTCCTAAGACCAAGGTAGAAGTTTTCCTCCTGTTTTCCACCTCGACAGTCAAAGTGTCTCTCTTCTTGGCCTTGGGACTGGGAGCCATGTTCAGGATGTGAAGTCAGATAGGGACATCTTTGAGTTCATAAACATCTCCTGTTCATGAATATCCGACTAAAGACTGAAGCTTCCACTGCTCCCAAAATAGCTTTGGATCCCAGCACAGGCATTTCCAAGAACAGATTTTCATCCTTTCAAGAATTCCGTGAAAGAGCTGGGTGCAATGTGTGCCCAGCTACTTGGGAAGATGAGGCAGGAGGATCGCTTGAGCCCAAGATTTGAGATCGGCCGGACAGCACAGTGAGATCCTCAGCCCAAATAAATAAATAATAAGTAAATAAGAAGTAAATATAAAAATAATCAATCCAAGAGTTGCGTGAAAGCAAAGAATCCTCTGGTTTGTATGAGTACCAGAGTTTCCGGAACCTGGTCACACACACCGCCCTGAGCCTGACTATGATCTCAGACTGTGGATACAGATTAATCTAAACTCTGGATAAGGAAGTATCTAGCATGGTCCATTATAATCCTGGTCACTCTCATTTCAATTCATTTTGACACGATATTAGGCTGCTCTGAACACGCAATTCCCCAAGGCTTCTATTTAAAAGGGATTTCTGGCCAGGCGCGGTGGCTCAAGCCTGTAATCCCAGCACTTTGGGAGGCTGAGGCGGGTGGATCACGAGGTCAAGAGATCGAGACCATCCTGGTCAACACGGTGAAACCCCGTCTCTACTAAAAATACAAAAAAAAACATTAGCTGGGCATGGTGGCGCGTGCCTGTAATCCCAGCACTGAGGAGGTTGAGGCAGGAGAATTGCCTGAACCCGGGAGGCGGAGGTTGCGGTGAGCCGAGATCGCGCCATCGCACTGCAGCCTGGGTAACAAGAGTGAAACTCCGTCTCAAAAAAAAAAAAAAAAAGGGATTTCTTGCTTGTAGTAAGTCTTGGGATTGACGCCTCCATAGCCATATCAGGGCTAAGTGATTACTCTGAACCAGTCAATTTCCTCCCCTTCACCAGTGACTGGTTTGGAGCTGAATAGTCCTATGCCAATCGGTGTCGAGACCCAAGGGAGAGGCTGTGGCTTCAGAAAAGAGAAACCTGCCTTTTTAACCCACTAGTCTGTTAACATTACATTTGTGGCTGGGCACAGTGGCTCAGACCTGTAATTTCAGCACTTTGGAGGCTGACATGGATGGATCACTTTAGGCCAACATGGTGAAACGCCATCTCTACTAAAAATACAAAAATTAGCTGGGCGTGGTGGCATGTACCTGTAATCCCAGCTACTCCGGAGGCCGAGGCAGGAGAATCGTTTGAACCGGGAGGCAGAGGTTGCAGTGAGCTGAGATCATGCCACTGCACTTCAGCCTGGGTGACAGAGACTCCATTTCAAAAAAAAAAAGAATGCACAATAGGTTTGTTTCCTTGGTGGCTGCAGAAGCCCTCCAGTGACACCAAGGCACCAAGGGACCCAGTCCCTGGGCTGGAAGCCCTATTAAGGGTGGCAGAGGGGAGAGATGAAAGAACTTGTGACTGCTGATATCACTGAGCTGCAGAATTAACAGCCGGGAAGCCAGCCTTGCTTCCTGCTTTGTGAGATGATACACTTAATAAGTTCCATCCTTGGAGGTGGGAATCTCGTTATTTGCTGATGGAAATATTACACCCCATCCCCAGCCCCCACTCCCCTGCCTCACCTGGCCCTAGCCTTTATGATAGCAAGTCCTGCCATGGAGGGCTGGCTGCCTCAGAACATCTCTTGGGGAAGCCAGTCCTTCCTGAACTACAGTGAGATTGCTAAGCATGCTGCACCCCACACCTTTTGCTTTTTGGGTTTTGGTTTTTTTGAGGCAGGGTCTCACTCTGTTGCCCAGGCTACAGTGCAGTGGTGTGATCATGGCTCATGGCTGCCTCAACCTCCTGGGCTCACACGATCCTCTGGTCTCAGCCTCCCTCCAGAGTAGCTGGGACCACAGACGTGTGCCACCATATCCAGCTAATTTAAAAAAAAAAAAATTGTAGAGATGAAGTCTGGTCTTGAACTCCTGGGCTCAAATACTTCCCCCACCTTGGCACCCCAAAGGCTGGGATGACAGGCATGAGCCGCCTTGCTCAGCCATGTTGCCCCTTGAATGCAAGAGTATTGCCTTGTCCACACAGCAGTTCCTCTTATTCAGTGAGACAAGCACAGACCCAGATAATTACATGAGCTGCCACTGGAAGAGCTGTTGTTAATTTTGATGGCAATAAAAGTCCTTGCCAGTACATTAAGCTAATTTCATGAAAGTGCTGGGAGGAGGGTCATGGGCTGGATCCCAGATTATTAATAATATCGAGCTTCATTTGAACCATTCAGAAAATTCCTCTCAGTTGCCTCCAGCAAACTGCCACAGGTTGCTACTTTCCTCTGAAATCAACAGTCTTCTCATAGGCAAATGTGGATTTTTTGTTTTTCCCTAGAAAATAATTAAAGTCACAAAGCCCAATAAATACTTCAACAGAATGTAGTTTTAATTAAAATCCCTCCACCAGATCTGCAGTTGCAGGTCTCTCTTCGCAAACAGGCATGCTGGCGACAGCCACTAGCATCAGAGTCTGAGTCTGAGTATCTGAAACTACAAACCTTAACAGATAATAATAGTAATTCTGGTTGCCACCAATACCCATGGCGTGTGTATGCAGAGGGGGTGGTGGTGGTGAAGAGCGAGGTCTAAGGCAGAGCCAAGGTCCTCCCCTGTCGGGGAGGCAGGACACAAGCCTGTAGGGGTGTGTGCAGCAGAACATTTTATCATACCTGTGTCCAACTCTGCAAGGCAACTATAATGGCTAATTCAGCCATTGTAGAAAAAAAGCAACTCATGTACTTAGCACTAAGTGCCAGGTACTAAGTGCTTTGCATACACTGACTCACTCATTTAATCCTCAAGTGAAGCATAGGTACTCTTTTTTTCCATTTTTATTTATTTTTAGACGAAGTCTTGCTCTGTCGCCCAGGCTGTAGTGCAGTGGCGCAGTCTCGGCTCATGGCATGTTCTGCTGCCTGGGTTCAAGCGATTCCCCTGCCTCAGCCTCCTGAGTAGCTGGGACTACAGGCACGCACCACCATGCCTGGCTAATTGTTTTGTATTTTAGTAGAGATGGCATTTCACCATGTTGGCCAGGATGGACTTGATCTCCTGATCCAGTGATCTGCCTGCCTCGGCCTCCCAAAGTGTTGAGATTACAGGCATGAGCTACCGCACCCTGCTTTTTCTTTTCT
>NW_022436995.1:14719695-14783997 GCF_009761245.1 Sapajus apella
TTTTTTTTTTTTTGAGACAGAGTTTCGCTCTTGTTACCCAGGCTGGAGTGCAATGGCACCATCTCGGCTCACCGCAACCTCCGCCTCCCGGGTTCAGGCAATTCTCCTGCCTCAGCCTCCTGAGTAGCTGGGATTACAGGCACGCGCCACCATGCCCAGCTAATTTTTTTTTTTTGTAGTTTTAGTAGAGACGGGGTTTCACCATGTTGACCAGGATGGTCTCGATCTCTTGACCTCGTGATCCACCCTCCTCGGCCTCCCACAGTGCTGGGATTACAGGTTTGAGCCACTGCGCCCGGCCTAATTTTTGTATTTTTAGTAGAGATGACGTTTCACCATATTGGTCAGCCTGGTCTGGAACTCCTTCTTGATCTCATGATCCGCCTGCCTCGGCCTCCCAAAGTGCTGGGATTACAGGCATGAGCCACCATGCCTGGGTGATGCTCTTATTTATGCCTTTTCTTCTTGGAGGCACAGACAGGTTAAATCACTTGGCTAAGGACACACAGCCAGTACATGATGGAGTCTGATGCTAGAACCTGCCCTCCTGATGACTACATAGAGCCTGCCCGTACAAGGAAAGGCCGTGGCAGGAGTATAAACAGGGCCTGGCTTCCCTGAGGAGTCATCTTTTGACTGGAAATTAGAAAAGGAAAGCAGCTTCTTGGAGGTGAGGGGCTGAAGAGAGGTGTGTGTGTGCGTGTGTGTGTGTGTGTGCGCGCGCGCGCGCAGAAGCTGAAAGATGGGAAGCAGTGAATGTTCAGGGGCTTCTGGCTGGAGGGCAGCTGCGGGGAAGGTCTCCGCAGCCTTAGCCGGCTGCTGTGCTGCGATGTTTGATGCCCATCTGGGCCCCAGCTTTCCTATTCTCAGAGGCCCTTCCCACATCCTTAGGCAAGTCCATTAAATCCTCCACGTGCCACATTAAAATACAAGGGCATGTACGACTCTGAGTGTGCAGTTGCAACAGAATCATTTGCACAATATTGCATGCCCTAAACATTCGATCAAACATCGATTACTTCCAATTTTGCAGTTTTCTTTGCCCCTCTTGGCGCCAACAGACTTTCTTTTTCAGATCTCACACATTTATTTTAATAGGCCCCTGACAAAGTCATAAGCCTCAGAGAGACGGGAGAGTGGGAGAGGCGTATAGAAAGCTTTCGTGCCAGGGACGAGTAGCTCAAGAATTAGGACACGCCCTGGGCACTAGAAACACTCCGCACCGCGAAGTAGAGGCCGCGCCTGTGCTGTGTAAGTGACCAGAGGTTGCAGATACCTGGGACATAGACTGGGTGGGCATGGGAAGTAAAGCCTGGGAACTTCAGTTAAGCGCGCCCCACTGAAATATTGCGAGCGGGACTGCAGGGGTCCAGCCAGCATCCTCCGCCACTGACCCGCCACTGCGCCCTGCAAGCAGCGTCCAGCAGGGGGCGCGCGCGGACCGGGCCTGGGCCCTAGGACAGCGCGGACGCAGTCGTGGGAGCAAGTCCCCAGATCCATCGGGTTTCAACCCTCCCCGCCCTCCCGACGCTCGGGGTTCGCGACTTTGAAGTCAGGGGTCGATGCCCCAAAAGCGGCCAGGCGCTCCAGCTCTCCATTCCTGGGTCTGCCTGGGATCGGTCCCAGCCTAGTTAGCAGCCTTAGTCTGGATTCCGCAGATTCTGAATCTGGGGCCCTCTGCGATCGCGGCTTGGAATCTTATCACCCTCCCCTCCCCACCCTTACTTCCACACACCTGATTAGTTGTCTGTTTCTTTAACGATCAAAGACGTGGGCGGCGGCGGGGTGATGTCTCGGTTCCCGGCTCCCCAGCCCTCCCGTAACTGTGTCATTATTAACGTTATAAACATTAGACCCGCTTCTGCGCGTCGGGCGGCACCGGACGAGGTGCGCGCAGTCTTCTGGCTGAGCTCGGAGACAGATCCAGAAGTCGCGGCTCCCACTACAGGCCTCGGCGGACTCCACCTGGGGCGACTCGGCTCCAGCCCTGCCCCGGCAGGCACTGGGCTCTCCAGGGTCGAAGGCAGGGGTAAGGGGCGTCTTTTCCCCAGGGCAGCCTTCGGGGACAAAAGCATTTGCTGCAGAGTGAGCTAGAGCCTCGGCGGCCCGCGGGAGTCAGCGCCCGCGCAGGGATGGTCACCGCATCCTTAGCCACCCTCCAGGCCCGAGAGCCCCGTCTCCC
Source organism: Sapajus apella (assembly GCF_009761245.1). NCBI lineage: Eukaryota > Metazoa > Chordata > Mammalia > Primates > Cebidae > Sapajus > Sapajus apella. The sequence continues at coordinate 14,721,878 of NW_022436995.1, forward strand.
TGCTGAACGCCTTGGCTTCTGCAATCCTGTCAAGAGAGCAAGGAAAGGGGGTCTTCCCTGGTCCTCGGACCCCGAGGTTACGGGGTTGCTTTATGGGACCGGTTCCTGAAGTCCCGGGAAGCTCTGGGCAGATAGCGAGCCCATTGTCCCGTCCACTACCCAGATTCTGCCTCCCTGCCGAAGGCAAAAAGAAAGAAAATAGGTGAAAACCGGGGGAGGGCCCAGGGGCCTTGAGTCTCCCGGCTTGGCGCCCCTCACTCAGTCCCGAAAAGTCCCCTGGACACGCCATCCCAGACCGGACTCAGCTGCAGCTGCTGGGCCCTGCCTCCTAAGATCCTTCCCTGGCACAGGCTCCCAAGACCGCCCCCTCAGGGTTCCCAAGACCCGGATAACTGCCCAGGACGCCGCTCCCCGCCCCAACCGCCACCATGTTCGGGAGACAAAGAAGGCCGTGCCGGTCCAGCCGTCTGCGTCACTCTCCCGACCCCGCAAGGCCTAGAAACCTCAGGGACTCACTCCCAGGCTAGGGACCCAATCCTGTCTGTCCCAACACAGGGTCCCTGGCAGGGACGGGCCACGGTGCTGTCACCCCTCGACCCTTCTCGAAGACGCTTTCCCCGAAAGGCGCCCCGCGCCCTCTCCGTGGGTCGGCTGGGGATACCCCAGGCCCGAGCAGGCGGTGTGAAGTTCTGTGTTCTGAACTGGACTGAGCGAGATGCGACGGTCCCAGCCCGCTGGGCCGCCTGTAGCGACCGCAGGAGTAGGAGAGAGGGAGGGACACGGAGTGTGAGCGCACCAGTCTGTTCATATTTAATTTACAAAGCAGTCTCGGAACCCCGGGGCCGGATTGTCTCTTTAGATGCTGCGCTCTTAGCCTGTCTCTCTTCCCCACCCCCTCCCCTAGCTCATTAAGATGCTCAACACTCAAATCGGGATATTGATCTCCACAGAAGCCCCAAACCCATGCCATCGACCCACCGCGAGAGACCCTCAAGGCCCGGGGTGATGGCTGAGGGGGTTGGTGAGCCCGAATGGCTGGGTGGCTACAGAACGGGTGGGGATTTTGTGTGTCTCCCGTAGCCTAAACCCCTTTCCCGGTTCTGGCCGGTAGCTGTCTCCAGGGCTAACGTGGGCGGCGCAGGGGGCGGAAACCGGGTTTTAGCCAAATGCCTCGACATCCCTGCGCCTCCGCCTCCTCGTCGCTGAAAGAAATGTCGGGGTTTCATCAGAGCTAGGGAGCGAGAGTCGGGAACAGCGAGTCTGTTGAAGCCCGCTGTTGTGTGAGACGGCGGGGCGGTGGGTGGCCACCGCGGCTTGGGGGATAGCGCGTGTGGGGTTGACCGTGTGTCTGCTTGAGAGGCTGTGAAGACATAGGGGGCGAGCATGGGAGAAATGCTCCTGTCTGAAGTCCTCAGCCCAACGCGCTCAAGGCTCAAGAGTAGCGGACGTTTTGCCACCATCCTTTTCTGTGCTTCTGTCTGCTGCAGCTTCTGTGCCCCATTCTCCTGGAGCAGGCAAGACCTGAAAGTGAGGTGCTTGGGTGCGCTCGGAAGAGCTTCTCCCTGCTCCACCTGTTCCGTGGTGCGCGCAGGCCAACTCGTGGGGCAGTCGGCTTCAAGGGCTGGGTTAGCCACAAAAGACTAGATGTAAAGAGTTCCGGCTTAAGACGCTGGGCAGGGCTGCCGTGGACTGGGGAAGGGGGCGTCCCTTCCCAGCACGCCCTGCAGGGCTGTGCGTTCTGGTCTCCGGTTAGACTGGCAGGCGGCGTGGGGAGGGGGTGGCGGGGGAGACTGGGGCTTATATCAGCCCAGATCCAGGCAAAAATGGCAGGGAGGGTGAGGCGCTCTGCTAACATTATCAATTATGCATTGTGTTGAACGTGGCTTCGGGGAGGAGGCGGCTAGCAGCGGGGGGTGCGGGAAGGATGGGTCCGCGCGAGCTCGGCTGCGCGCAGCTCAGCGGGTCCCGCTCGAGGTCTCTCGCTGCCACCACCTGCATTTGCAAAAAGAGTTTAAAGGCAAAGACACGCCTTCCCCCCTACTTCAGCCGCGCGCCTTTCCTTCCCCCAAATTCCTCAAAGATGGTTTGTCTCACGTGTTGCAGGGCGTGAAAGCGGCTTGCATTCAATTAGCAGCGAAGCTCGCGGGCGCTGGCGGGACGGGCGCGTGAGGGTGAGTTCGAGCGAATGTGTGTCTGTGTGTGCGAGAGGAGAACGGTAAGTGTCCCGGGTGCAGGTGTGCCGGTGAAAATGCGTCTGAATGTAGCGGGAGCTCCACAGATTGATGCGATTATTACCTGATCCTGGATGATTGTAACGCGTGAAGGTCGACTATGGGGAGGGTGTGAGGGACTATGTGTGCGCGAATGTGTTTGAACATGGGGTGGGGAGCGATGTGATGAGGGACAGTAACAATGTCAGCGGGTGTGTAAATGTGAGGGTACGTGGGTTATGGGGGTGCAGTAGGCTGCGAAGAGCCCAGCCAGGACGGTGGGCGAGGGACGCCCCTTGTGACCGACGTGTCTTGGCCTTGGGGAGGGTCTCTGTGGCTTTAACAAAAGTAGAGGAACCAGGAGGTGGGAGAGGCTGTGCGCGTCCCCGCCAGGCCCGGGAGCGCGCAAGGACTTTCTCCAACCTGCAGCCAGAGAGGCGGGGGGAGCGGACGCAAAGGGAGAAACTGAAGTGGTACTTTGGGGCCACCGATTCCCCGAATTTACCTGTCCCTTTCTTTGCCGCCTCCACCTCCCCCATTTTCCCCACAGCCACAATACACGAGGGTATCTTCCTGGGGCAGTGGTCCCCAATCCACTACACCGGGTCTGGAGAAGGGGTTTCAGCTCCAGGGCATTTACTGGGAGTCGACGAATATCAGGTAAGCAATGGGGGCCACCCCACAACCTTGACCCAGGTGGGGAAAGGTCCGGCCTTGGGCACCTGATGGGGGCAGGGCAGGAGTGGGGTGGGGAGGTGCTGTCTGGGAGGAACCGGGAAGGGAGGGGAGGGATCCTCCCAGAGAAGCAAAGGCAGAGTGAAGGAATAGGTTCCCACAGACAGGGTGTGGGAGGGGCTCTGCCAAACCCGACAGGCCCTCCAGATGGGGGCAGGGAGTCTGTGCAAGTTCGATTGTGTGACCAGGCTTAAGGTGTTATGGGGAGGGGGTCCTTAGGCACCGCAGAGCTGTGGAGAAAGGTGCAGAATCTTTCACCTTCTCCAGCTTCATTAGCTAGTGGCAGCCCCATGACCTGCTGGCTGAGGACGCTTCTGCCGCCACCGGGAGCCATCTGAGGGACTTAAGGGAAGCTCTAGTGACTGCTCCCCCAACGCACCTGGTCCAAGCATGGGGAAGGACCTTCTTCCCCATAAGGAAGGTTGGCAGAGCAGCCCTTCTTCTCTGCTCACAGGAGCTGCAGCCCCGCGCAGGCGACTTTGGCCTTGGTCGCTGAAGGGCATGGGGGTGGGCTTCCCGAGATCCCACGACTCAAGTCAGGCAGGTCAAGTTCTCCCATTGCTTCTCTGCTGGGTTTTGGTCCCAGTGGAGGGCTGCGTGCACACACAGGCGCACGCCTGTTTCTGTGGGTGGGTCAGTTTGTGAGAGGGCTTGTGCCCTTGTGTCCCGTCAGTTCTCACAATGGACAGGAAAGTGCTTTGTACGGTGGTGGAAAACTACAAACGCCGGTTCAGTTAAGAGAACAATGAGGTCTCCAGAATCTATTGTGTCCATGTCTGGGTGCATATGTGTTTGTGAGTTTAGGAAATGTGTTGTGAGCCTCCCAATAGAGCACCAGGTCCTCTAAGCCCCTGCGGAAGTTGCCGGTTTGATGATGAATCCCCAGCATCTGTTTGTATTGTTGTGCGCCAGCATGGGCGTGTGTGTGAGTGCTGTTCTTGGGACAAAGGTTCCAAGGAGGACAGCCCGTCACGGCCCAAAATATCCCCCCTGGGTATCCATTTCACTGGGTTAAATGAAGGCTTAGAAACCAAGAGAGGGGTCCGTGCGAAGCCCGCTGGAGATGGGCGAGCTGCGGAGCCTACGGGGAGGCGCCAGCTCCAGCGTGAAGGAAGGAGTAGGGAGGGAAAAAAGAGCGATGTGCCCGGCCTCCGGAAAAGGAAATTAGGGCCCTGGGAGGCAGCATCTGTTGAACCCCGAGATTTTTATTGACCTCCACTTCTGGCCAAGAGAGGCTCCTGGCCATAGAGGCGGTGACCGGCGCCCTGGCACTAGCGCTAGACAGGTTTGCGGAGGCACAGCTCGACAGGCGAGGTAAGCTGGGGTTCGGTGAGTCACCTTCTTTCCTCCTCCTCTGGCTTCCCTATCTGCAGGAGCCGCGATGTTCCCCCTTCTGGCCCTGTGGTTGGTCTGGGCGCTTCTAGGAGTGGCTGGAGCATGCCCGGAGCCGTGCGCCTGCGTGGACAAGTACGCTCACCAGTTCGCGGACTGCGCTTACAAGGAGTTGCGCGAGGTGCCGGAAGGACTGCCTGCCAATGTGACCACGCTTAGTCTGTCTGCCAACAAGATCTCGGTGCTACGGCGCGGGGCCTTTGCGGACGTCACGCAGGTCACGTCGCTGTGGCTGGCGCACAATGAGGTGCGCACCGTGGAGCCAGGCGCACTGGCCGTGCTGAGTCAGCTCAAGAACCTCGACCTGAGCCACAACTTCATATCCAGCTTTCCATGGAGCGACCTGCGCAACCTGAGCGCGCTGCAGCTGCTCAAAATGAACCACAACCGCCTGGGCTCTCTGCCCCGGGACGCACTCGGTGCGCTACCTGACCTGCGTTCCCTGCGCATCAACAACAACCGGCTGCGTACGCTGGCGCCGGGCACCTTCGACGCGCTCAGCGCGCTGTCACACCTGCAACTCTATCACAATCCTTTCCACTGCAGCTGCGGCCTTGTGTGGCTGCAGGCCTGGGCCGCGAGCACCCGGGTGTCCTTACCCGAGCCAGACTCCATTGCTTGTGCCTCGCCTCCCGCGCTGCAGGGGGTGCCGGTGCACCGCCTGCCCGCCCTGCCCTGTGCACCGCCCAGCGTGAGTCTGAGTGCTGAGCCGCCACTTGAGGCAGCCGGCACCCCACTGCGAGCGGGACTGGCGTTCTTGTTACACTGCACCGCCGACGGCCACCCCACGCCCCGCCTGCAATGGCAACTGCAGATCCCCGGCGGCACCGTAGTCTTAGAGCCGCCGGTTCAGAGCGAGGAGGACGACGGGGTTGGGGTGGAGGAAGGAGAGGGAGAAGGAGATGGGGACGTGCTGACGCAGACCCAAGCCCCAACCCCGACACCGGCACCCGCTTGGCCGGCGCCCCCAGCCACCCCGCGCTTCCTGGCCCTCGCAAACGGCTCCCTGTTGGTGCCCCTCCTGAGTGCCAAGGAGGCGGGCGTCTACACTTGCCGTGCACACAATGAGCTGGGCACTAACTCTACGTCAGTACGCGTGGCGGTGGCAGCAACCGGACCCCCAAAACACGGGCCTGGCGCTGGGGGAGAACCCGATGGGCAGGCCCCAACCTCTGAGCGCAAGTCCACAGCCAAGGCCCGGGGCAACAGCGTCCTGCCTTCCAAACCCGAGGGCAAAATCAAAGGCCAAGGCTTGGCGAAGGTCAGCGTTCTTGGGGAGACCGAGCCGGAGCCGGAGGAGGACACAGGTGAGGGAGAGGAGACCGAAGACCAGATCCTCGCGGACCCGGCGGAGGAGCAGCGCTGTGGCAACGGGGACCCCTCTCGGTACGTTTCTAACCACGCGTTCAACCAGAGCGCGGAGCTCAAGCCGCACGTCTTCGAGCTGGGCGTCATCGCGCTGGATGTGGCGGAGCGCGAGGCGCGGGTGCAGCTGACGCCGCTGGCTGCGCGCTGGGGCCCTGGGCCCGGTGGGGCTGGCGGAGCCCGGCGACCTGGGCGGCGACCCCTGCGCCTACTCTATCTGTGTCCAGCGGGGGGCGGCGCGGCAGTGCAGTGGTCCCGCGTGGAGGAAGGCGTCAACGCTTACTGGTTTCGCGGCCTGCGGCCCGGTACCAACTACTCCGTGTGCCTGGCGCTGGCGGGCGAAGCCTGCCACGTGCAAGTGGTGTTTTCCACCAAGAAGGAGCTGCCCTCGCTGCTGGTCATCGTGGCAGTGAGCGTATTCCTCCTGGTGCTGGCCACAGTTCCTCTTCTGGGCGCCGCCTGCTGCCATCTGCTGGCTAAACACCCGGGCAAGCCCTACCGTCTGATCCTGCGGCCTCAGGCCCCTGACCCCATGGAGAAGCGCATCGCCGCGGACTTCGACCCGCGTGCCTCCTACCTCGAGTCGGAGAAAAGCTACCCGGCAGGCGGCGAGGCGGGCGTCGAGGAGCCAGAGGACGCACAGGGGGAGGGCCCTGAGGAAGACGCGGAGCAGGGAGACCCGAGTGGGGACCTGCAGAGAGAGGAGAGCCTGGCGGCCTGCTCACTGGTGGAGTCCCAGTCCAAGGCCAACCAAGAGGAGTTCGAGGCGGGCTCTGAGTACAGCGATCGGCTGCCCCTGGGCGCCGAGGCGGTCGACATCGCCCAGGAGATTAATGGCAACTACAGGCAGACGGCCGGCTGAACCTCGGCCCACCGGGCCTGCCCATTCCCGACCTCCACCTAGGGTGCCTGGGAGCAGCAGTCTAGGGCTTGGCAGGACTTCTGTCCCCCGCCCTCAGCCTTCACCTACTCCTCCCCCTTTCTACTCCCCAACCTTGAACTACCAGGGACTTCTAATAGGGAGTGGGCAGCTTTCACCAGTCCCTGCTACCCACGGCTGCCATTCTCCCTGCGGGCTGGATCCCTTTCCCCGCCAAGCACAGTGTCCCTCTTCCCCCATGTAAGACACCACCCGCTGACGATGGGGCGATATTTATGCCCCTCCATTCCCATCGCGATTATCTGCGAAATCCGCCCCGCAGCCATGACAGGCTCTGGAGCCAGAGAAAACGAGCGAAGACGTTGGAAACCTCCTGGTAACGCCGTGGTTCTGGGGCCAGCCCGGGACAGTGGAGTGCTGTGGGGTCCCGCCTCGACTCCTTCCCTCCCTTCCTCCTTCCCTTCCTCCTTCCCTCTCTCCTTTTCTCCCTCCCTCCCTCCCTCCCCCCCATCCCTTCTTTCTTTCCTTTTGACGGAAGGCTGGAGTGCAGTGGCGGTGATCTCACTGCAACCTCCGCCTCCCGGTTTCATGAGATTCTCCTGCCTCAGCCTCCCGAGTAGCAGAGATTACAGGCGCCTGCCACCACGCCCAGCTAATTTTTGTATTTTTAGTAGAGTTGGGGTTTCACCATGTTGGCCAGGACGGTCTGGATCTCTTGACCTTGTGATCTGCCCGCCTCGGCCTCTCAAACTTCTGGGATTACAAACGTGAGCCTCGGCGCTCGGCCCCTCCTCCCTTTCAAATCCCTACTCCCAGAAGCCAGGATTCGCCGCAACCCCTAGTTTTCAGTTCCAAATGCCCCTCCCCGCGGGGATTCAAAACCTCCGTCCTCCCACCCCCACCCCACTTCTGGCCTGTTGGGAGTCCAGCCCGGTGCCTGGGGCGCCGTTCAGCTCCGCGCTCAGATTTTCCTATTTTCGTTGTTTTCAAAGACAGCGACATTTCGGGTCTGGTGCTAACACCCCCTTCCCAGCGTTTGGGAAAATCCGGTGTGTGTGTCGCGGGGTGGGGAGGGAATGCGTTTTCTGCCGTCTCTCTCCCAACTTCAAGCGCCGCAGGACTGCGCGCCCCTTGGCGGCGGAGCGCGCGGACTTGGTCCCGGGCCAATTTCGTTGTCCGCGTGTTGGGCTTTCCGGAGGTCAGTGCGCCAGACAGTGCGCCTCCCGCGGCTCCACCCGGCCCAGACCCTAGCTAGAAAGCGCCGGGGGCGGGGGAAGCTGACTGTGGTCTCCCGGGCCGCCGCTGTCGTGGGTGGGGGGGTAGCTCGCGCCCTAGTTCGCACAAAGCCTGCGCGTGACTCTGCGCTTGGATCCGGGTGGAGCCCAGCCCCTCCGTCCTCGCGTCTCGGTCCTCGCCCCGCCCCTCTCCACCCTCCCCTGCTTCGGCGGGAATCGTATTTGCCCCGCGTGTAGTCCTAGACAAGCGTGCCCTGTAGGAGAAAAGTCTGTGTTCTGTAAAGTGTGACCGTGTCGTGTAGGGGGGCGGGCGGTGGGGCAGATGGGTGGGGAGGGAGGGAAGGGGAGGGGCGCGGCGCGGCGCGGCGACTTGGGGAGAGGTTCTTTTTCCATTTTGAAAGAAAGCGTGGGGGGTTGGGGTGGGGGGAGTTTCAGTCCTCGGGACCAGCCCTCTCGGCGCAGCGCAGCACAAGCGCGGGCCTGGGGCGGAGTAGCCCCCCGGAGCCCGTGCCCTTTTCTAAACGCGTCTGTATGTAAACAGTCAATAAAACAATCGATTTGAACTGGGCTTGGTGACTTTTTGTCAGGGGACAGAGGGAGGAGGCCTGGGCGATGAAGGAGCAAACCGCGGACGGAGGGCGTCCCTGGAGCCTCGCGTTGGGATCCTTTGTGTGATTTCGTGTTCGTGTGAGCATCCCGTGATTTTTTACCAGGTGTTTGCATCCAGCCTTGCTCTTGGTGCTTCCAACTCCAGGGTGGGGTGACAAAAAACGAGGGCAGGCTGGAAGTGAGGGGGAGGTGGCAAGAGGAGGGTGGGTGTCTGCAGACCCTAAACACGGAGTCTGAGTGTGTGTACACGCACATTTGCACTCGCGGGCGTCAGCGTCCTCTTCACTAGAGACTGTTGGTGTAGTGGGGTGTGGCTGTGTGTGGTGTCACATTGCCCAGTTTCTGTCTCCACATCAGCCCTTGAGTTCCCTGAGAAGCTGGTGGGAAGGGATGGGATTCATAGGAACTAAACTGCTGTGACTTGCACAAGAAAAGTCACAAATAACACCAAGTTCCGAGCGGGTGTTATGATGTTAAGCAGGAAAGGGGGAGAACCTGGCCAGGCTGATTCCAGGGTGTGTGGTGTGTGGGTGGGTGGGGAGCGCTCAGTGAATGATGCATGGACCACTGTCAGGGTGTGCTAAGGGGGCGCACCTGTGGAACCAGGGTTGTAAACACTGATTTCATAGTCCTAGAAAGGGGGCTTCTTGGGTGGGGAACAGGAGAGATGGTGGATCAAGAAGGGAGGCTGAGCTCCTGCCCAGCCTAAAGCACAGGGATTGGGCTGCTGTGTGTTTCAGCTGAATCCCACTAAGATGGGAAGAGGCGGGGAAGAGAGGTGGAAGAGGAAAGCGACAGAAATGGGAAGCAGATAAAGATTCCATCTCCCCTCTCCCTTCTTCCTGCTTTAAATTGCTCAGCCTCTTTGTGCGTCTTCCTAATTGGACCAGTCCAGGCTGGGAAACAGGCCGAAGCTGGGGTGCTCAGTGTCCTACCCCAGCCTCGGCTCTGTCTTCTGGCATAGGTGGTGACTGTGACACTTCCTGGGGCCTGAGCCCAAGTTCCCTTCCCAGACCAGCAAAGCTGTTTTGGAGAAAAATTCCCTTCTGAGGGCCACAGACTGAGCCCTGCCCCTGGTCACAACCCAACACTGCAGTCCACCCCGCTAGCTGGGACACAACTCAGGAATATTATCTTTTAGGAAGACGGCTGCTTTGTTCCACTGGCAAATCCTACCTCTGAGCAAGGGGCAAAGACTGGCCCAATTCCTAGGGCCTGTTTAGGAATCCACCCATATGATTGCTTCTCTGCGAACAGGCCTGGCTGGGCCAGTGAGTGCTCGGCAGTTTTGGTGCAACTCAGTCCTCTCGTCATGGGTCTCTTGTGGGAAGACAGGCCCTTTCCTTTCCCTCCCTGTCCTAAGAATTGGGGACCCTCCTCGAGACCCTCTAGATCCTGAGTGCCACTAGGGCAAATGGAGAGGAGCTGAAAGCTCTGCCCGTTTGACCAGAGCCATGCTTCCTAATGGATGAGCAAACACCACTTAGCTAGATCTTGTGATTTCTGGGCGTGGCCAGGCCCAAAGACTCCACCCACAGGCAGAAAGGATTAGGTGTTTGTGGCCAAGGACCAGGGTGCTGGCATACTCTGCCAACTGCCCACTAAGGTCCCAGCCCTCTCAGGAACACTCTAGTTTCTGTCCAAAATGTTGGCACATGCACAGAATTGTCCCCAGCCTCTGGCCTTCTTCCTACATCTTTTTAAATTTTATTAATTTAACTTATTTAATTACATTACCATAAAATGTCTTCCTTTCATTTCCTCTCCCTCATGCCTCTTTCTGTTCTTTTTTGAGTTGTTCCAATTCAACAGCCATTTTTTTTTTTTTTTTTTTTTTTTTGAGGCAGAATCTCGCTCTGTCACCAGGTTGGGATGCAGTGGCCTGATCTCGGCTCAGTGCAACCTCCGCCTCCTGGGTTCAAGGGATCCTCCTGCCTCAGCCTCTGGAGTAGCTGGGACTACAGGTGCGTGCCACCAGGCCCAGCTATTTTTTTTGTATTTTTAGTAGAGACGGGGTTTCACCATGTTGGCCAGGATGATCTCAATCTCCTGGCCTCGTGGTCAGCCCACCCCACTCTCCCAAAGTGCTAGGATTACAGGTGTGAGCCACTGTGCTGGGCCTCAACCACCAATTTGAGGTTGAATTGTTTTTCACAGTGTCCCCATCAGGTGGTTGTACGACTTTGGCTTGTACTTATCCAGAGACGGGGAGCTCACGCTCCACTCCTTCCTTCCAGGGAACCCGTTGTTCAGCAGTTTAAAATGTGTCTGTGCCTGGGTTCCACCCCTCAGATCTGACTGCCCCTGACAAGTGCTCTGGGAGAACCCTCCAGGTGAGGTGTCATCTCCAGCTCCGTCCCTCTCTCCCTGGTTCCAAAGCTTTCCATTCAGTGCAACTTTTTTGAGCCTTTCCTGTGTGCTTCTTGTGCTCTGCTAGCTTCACTCTCTCTAGTGTGGTTTGCTGTAAAACTTATTCGGATACTACATGGGAATGGAGTCTAATGGCTTGAGGAGTGTGTGTGCGTGTGTGTGTGTGTGTGTGTGTGTGTCTTGAGAGACCTGGAAAATGGTCAGAAAATGCAATATGACAGCAGTAGCCTCAGAACTCAGAGCAATTTATCAGGAGCAGTAATTCTCTGAGCTACAGAAACCAGATGGCCAGGATGTGGCCTTGAACCATCGGATCAGAAACCTGTCTAAAGAAAGGTGATTTGAAAGGAGTACCTCCTCCGCACAAATGTTTCCTAAAGATCAGCTGAAATGAGAACCATCTTGCAGATCCTTAAAGGCCATTAATATAGAAGAACAAAGGAAGGCAGGGCTTCCTTGAGAAAGCAGCAGCTGGGGTAGGGCCCTCTAGTCCCAGATCTTGTGTCTGGAATGCAGTCCTCCACTTGTGACATCCAAATTACAACCACAGCTAAAGCTAACGTCTCCAGAGATTGTTGTCAGTACATGTATGGTCTATGGCTTCCTGGTGGTTATTTTATTTTTTTCTTCCTGATCTCAGGGGAATGCATTTTGTCAGGTAGAGGGAAGGCAGTGCCGTCTTACTGTGACTGCCCTGCCCCGCAGTTGTTAACAGAGCCCCAGTTACGAGACACTCTATAGGGAAAAAGGGACCTGCTGTGTGCACAAGAGGAAGTGTTGCCTGCAGAGAAAGGACCACGACTGTGTAAGCACACAGCAAGGAAAACTGGGGGATCTCCTTTCTCTGCAGAAAGCCAAGCCCTAGTACCAGGACATAAGAAAGGCCCCTTGTGGAGGGCATAAATTGCCCAGTCTGAACTCACAGATCCCTTTACCTTATACATTTCCAACACAAAGATATCAACAAGAGAAATTCTGCTAAGCAGTGGGGAGGAAGCAAGTGGAGCCATTTCCGTGGTAATGTGTCAATGAATTGATTGCATTTGAAATGTAGCCACTCACACCTATCTGTTCGATGATAAGACTTTGCCTTAGGACTCAATAGAGAATAACATTAGATTGCAAATGAAAGATCTGCTGTGACTGGCGTATAGAAGAGATTAAATTTTAAAATGTTTTATAATATTAGCATTTTGTTCAAAATATGACCAGTGTTCCTAATGAGACTTGATATGGATTTTTTCAAAAGCCATCCAAAGGCCCCATGATGGGCCCAAAAATAAAACCAACTTGTTGGGTTAAATTAGTTGGAAAGACTTTGTATCATTCCATGGTTGAATAAGTAATTTGTGTGATTTGAAGACAGTATGACTTTGAAAATTGTGCTAATTGTGTGTGCTTTGTCTGGACATGTGAATGTAAGTTTAATAATTAAGTTTAAGCCCACATGGAACAAGGAGAAAAAAAGTGTTTAGATTTTTATCAGCTGTTTACTGCTTACATGTATTCCCTTGTGTACTAGGAGTTAATTTGGTTTTGCCAGATTAAATGCATTTTCCCCCAGCAACACTCACAAACTGTTTCTTAAATTGAGTCTAAAAGCCATTCAAGGCATCCAACCATTTGAGAGAAAAATTTCTACGATTATATAAATTACCGAAGTACTTCATAAGAATTGATCAGTGTCGAATGGGAAGAGAATGGGAATGGAGAATTAATTATCAAATGCTTCTTAATAATAGAGGCTTGTCACACATCCAGACTAAGAATGCTAATAGTCACCACCCCATATTAGTATAAGTACCAATAATACCAGTAGTGGCTAACATTTATTGAACTCTTGCCATATTTTAGGCACATATTATGGATCTTACAAGCATTATCTTATCATTCCTTATAGTGATCTGGTGAGGTAATATTATTCTAATTATAGACAACGAAACGAAAGAGCACAGAGACTTAGTAGTTTGTTGAAGATCACACAGCTGGCAATTTGCAGGGTTGAAGTTTGACCTTTGGTTGCCTGACTCCAGTGCCAGAGCTCTTAGCCACCAAGCCAAACTTCCTCCTGGTATCTCTATAAACCAATTAAGTATAGAATAATATATTTTCTATATTGTTAAATTTGTTGCTAATTATAGAGTTTGTCTAGAAAAAGGATTTCTCTAGCTGTTTCTCTTACTTCTTAAAATAGCATTTTTTTTTTTTTCAGATTATAAAAGTAATGCAAGCTGGGCGCGGTGGCTCGTGCCTGTAATCCCAGCACTTTGGGAGGCCGAGGCGGGGCAGATCACTCGTGATCAGGAGTTTGAGACCAGCTTGGCCAACATGGTGAAACCCTGTCTCTACTAAAAATACAGGAAAATTAGGCAGATGTGGTGGCATGCTCCTGTAATCCCAGCTACTCTGGAGGTTGAGGCAGGAGAATCACTTGAACCTGAGAATCAAAGGCTTCAGTGAACCGAGATCACACCTCCACATTCCAGCGTGGGAAACAGAATGAGACTCTGTCTCAAAAAGAGAGAGAGAGAGAGAGGGAGGGAGGGAGGGAGGGAGAGAGAGAAGGAAGGAAAGAAGGAAGGAAGGAAAGAGAGAAAGAAAGGCAAAAAAAAAAGAAAAAAAGAAAGAAAAGAAAGAGAAAGAAAAGTAATGCATGCTTCAACTAGAATTGTCTTTTGTTGCTGTTTGGAATGCAAATGGGTATAGCCACTTTGGGGAAATATTTGGCAATCTAAACGTTAAAGGCACACATACCTCTGACTCAGCAATCTCACTCTTGGGTGTATACCCAATAGAAATGGATGTTTACATCCATCAAAAGACAGAAGCATCCTTTGGTGGATACGAGTGCAAGGATGTTCATGGCAGTTTTATTTGTAACAGCCCCAAATTGGAAACAACCCGAATATCCAACAGTAGAATGAAGGAAGTAACCTGTCATATATTCAGACCCTGGAATACTACAGAACAATGAAGAACAAACTGCAGCTACGTACAACATGGATGTCCTCATGGTGAGCGAAAGAAGCAAGACACAAAAGATTATTGAATTCGTGGTTTAATTGATAGGAAGTTCAAATACAGACAAGACTAATTTTTGGTGGAAAAAGTTGGAACATGCTAACAGATTAGGAGAATGCTCAAAGGAGCCTTCTGAGATGCCAGCAATGTTCTATATCTTAATCTGGATGGTGGCTACATGGGTGTATGCATATGGCATATGTAGAAATCCATCAGCTATACACTTGAGTTGTGTATTTTATTGTATTTGTTATACCTCATTGTGCGTGTGTGTGTGTGTGTGTGTGTGTGTGTGTGTGTGTGTGTGTGTGTGATGGAATTTTGCTCTTGTCGCCCATGTCACCCAGGCTGGAGTGCAACGGCGAGATCTCAGCTCACTGCAACCTCCACCTCCCCAGTTTAAGCGATTCTCCTGCCTCGGCCTCCTGAGTAGCTGGGATTACAGGCGTGAGCCACCACACCCAGCTAATTTTTGTATGTTTAGTAGAAACAGGGTTTCGCCATGTTAGCCAGGCTGGTTAAACTCCTGACCTCAGGTGATCTGCCCGCCTCGGCCTCTCAAAGTGCTGGGATTACAGGCATGAGCCGCTGTGTCCAGCTCTTCTTATACCTCATTTTTAAATTTTTTTGATAAAGAGTTTCACTCTGTCACCCAGACTGGAGTGCAATGGTGTGGTCTTAGCTCACTGCAACCTCAGCCTCCCAGGTTCAAGAGATTCTCCTGCCTCAGCCTCCTGAGTAGCTGGGACTACAGGTGCATGCCACCACACCCACGTAATTTTTGTGTTTTTAGTAGAGACGGGGCTTCACTATATTGGTCAGGCTGGTCTCGAGCTCCTGACCTCATGACCCACCCGCCTTGGCCTCCCAAAGTGCTGGAATTACAGGCATGAGCCATCGCGCCCAGCCTGTACCTCAATTTTTAAAAATAAAAAACTAACCCTCGAAAAGAAGGCACCAAAGTAATATGTGCTCCTTATTCAACAGCACTGTCCAGTACTAGCCACTAGCCATATGTGGTTATTTACATTTTAATTTTAATTAAGGTGAAATAAAATTTAAAACTCATTCCTCAAACCCACTAGCCACATTTCAAGTACTTGATAGCCACACATTCCTCACAGCAACTGTTTATTTGCAGAGCTACAGAAAATTTCCATCCTAATGGAAAGTTCTATTGCTAGTGTTGTTAGAGGAAATTGAAAAATACAGAAGTGTTTAGAAAAACGATTTATTATTTATAATTCCCTCATCTAACAAATACTATGGTAACATTTTACGTTAACTTCTAGTTTCTTTCCAAAATAATTTTTTTTTTTTTTTTTTTTTGAGACGGAGTTTCACTCATGTTACCCAGGCTGGAGTGCAATGGCGCGATCTCGGCTCACTGCAACCTCCGCCTCCTGGGTTCAGGCAGTTCTCCTGCCTCAGCCTCCTGAGTAGCTGGGATTACAGGCACACGCCACCATGCCCAGCTAATTTTTTTGTAGTTTTAGTAGAGACGGGGTTTCACCATGTTGACCAGGATGGTCTCGATCTCTTGACCTCGTGATCCACCCGCCTCGGCCTCCCAAAGTGCTGGGATTACAGGCGTGAGCCACCGCGCCTGGCCTCTAAAATAATTTTTATTAAATTACAAGAGTAACATGTGAATATATTCTTATCTTAAGATAATTAAATATTGATAAACTGAAACTCTCTTTGACCATCGCCTGCAATCCTAGAGCTCTCCCCAGCGGTAACCACTCTTACTAGGGTACCATGTATCTTTTCAGACCATTTTCTGCATGTACTTATAATGGAAATAGACAGCAATGCCATTAACATCACCCTGACTCAAGGAGCTTCCACCTGGTTCAGTTCAGTCTCCGCAAGTGCACAGGAAGGGTGTTATTCCCAGCATCCACGTCCCACTGGGTGTCTAGGACTCTCTTCCTGCTCATCTCGAGCTGCCGTGGTCCTGGAATATTGTGAGAGGGGACGTCACCTGGGGCAAGTCAGATGGGCACTTGGTACAGTCTCACTGCAGAACTGGCAGTACCACTCTTGCTGGGTGTTCCCAGGGCAAGGCGTAACTGTAAATCCAGTGGCACCATCACTCCACACTGTCTGTATGGAGAGCTGACCTATGGCCCAGCTCTCCAGCCTGAAGGTGGTGCTTGCTAGGGTAGAGTCTAGGAGGTCTGCAGGCACGCCTCAGCTCCCACAGGGTCCTCTCACAGAGGTCCTTTGCTGCTTTCATGAACACCACACTGAAGCATGGAACCCTTTTTTTTTTTTGAGATGGAGTCTTGCTCTGTCATTACCCCCCAATGAAATGCAGTCGCACAATCTCGTCTCACTGCAACCTCCCCCTCCCAGGTTCAAGCGATCCTCCGGCCTCAGCCTCCCAAGTAGCTGGGACTACAGGTCTGCGCTGCGACGCCCAGCTAATTTTTGTATTTTCGGTAGAGATGGGGTTTCACCGTGTTAGTCAGGATGGTCTTGACCTTCTGACCTCATGATCCACCCGCCTTGGCCTCCCAAAGTGCTGGAATTACAGGCATGAGCCACCGCGCCCGGCCAGAGCATGGAACTCTTTAGGGAAGCTGCCCGGGATCCCCTTGGTACTGACATCATCATTTTGTCTCTGATATCACTGCAGTGGCATAAGGCACAGGCTGCATCTGACTCAGCCAATACTCTTCTCAGTGTTTACCTTTTGAGTTCAGTTCTGAATTCATGAATTTTTAAACTTTCTTCATTTTGATGTATGCATTCACAGCTACTAATGTCCTCCTAAGCACTGCTTTAACAGCATTCCCCAAGTTTTGATAGGTAGTGTTTACATTGCATTTAGTTTTAAATATTTTATCTCCATGAGATTTGTTCTTTGGCTCATGAATTATTTAGACATGGGCTTTTACATTTTCAAGCGTATTTGTTCTTTTTTTCTGACGCTTTTGTTTTTGATACCACTTGCATTACATCGTTGTCAGAATACGGACTAGGCGATGCTGATTATTTGGTAATTATTAACACTTGCTTGGAGGAATCGTATGTAGTCAGTTTTTATAAATGTCTATATAAGTTTGAAAAGAATGTTTATTCTTGAATTATTGGGTTATGATTTTTATATTTGCATTAGATCAGGCCTGTTAATTTTATTGATACATTCTCTATTTCCTCACTTAATTTTTTGTTTGCTTGCTTTTATTAATTCCTGAGAGAGGCATATTAGAAATTGCCCATGATTTTAGACTTGTTAATTATTTTCTATAATACTGCTCACATTGCATTGTATATTTTTTGAGGCCATGTCATAAGGTATATACGTTTTTGGTTAAATTATTGTTGAAGTCTAACATACATTCAGGAAAGTACTTTCATAAAGAGAAAATGCCTGTTATGACCAGCTCCCATATCAAGAAAAGAAAATTACCAGCACTCCAGCAGCGTCCTCATTGTCCCTTGGAGTCACTGCTCCGACTCCGCTATTCTGACTTCTAATATCATAGATTTGTTTTGCCTGTATTTGAACCTTATATATTCCAGGATTCTTCAAAATGTACATGAAAAATGCATATTATGAAAAAGCTGTTCATGATTTCAAAATTTTTTCACACCAAAATAAACTTGTACTAACTTGTTACAACGTATCTGAAGAGGATCTAGTGTGAGGCTCTAAGAAGGATAGATACGAGTTTGAAAAAAGCCTCCATTAGAGGAATGTGAGTTCTGCTAAAATTGAAGCAAGAACGAAAATCAAATTTATGACGAAGCTTGGGTGGAAGAATGATGAAATCATTGACGTCTTAGGAAAAGCTTATGGAGACAATGCCCCTGCAGAAATCAACAGTTTACAAATGATACCTTGTCTTAAGAAGAAATAAGATGAAGATGAAGTCCACAGCACCAGACCATCCATGTAAATTTTTGAAGAAAAAAAATTTTTTTTTTTTTTGAGACGGCATCTCACTCCTATTGTCTAGGCTGGAGTGCAATGATGGGATCTCAGCTCACTGCTCCCTCGACTTCCTGAGCTCAGGTGATCCTCCCACCTTAGCCTCCAAGTAGCTGGGACTGCAGGTGCGCACCACAGTGCCTGGCTAATTTTTTGTATTTTTAGTAGAGGTGGGATTTCACCATGTTGCCCAGGTCAGTCTCAACTTCTTGGGCTCAAGCAATCCATCTGCCTCAGCCTCCCAAGGTGCTGGGATTACAGGCATGAGTCACTGTGCTGGCCAAAAATTAATCTTGTTTGTTCCCTAATTGAAGAGGACTGACAATAGTACAAAAAAAAAATGGCCAGTGCCATAGACATGTCGGTTGATTCAGCCTGTACATTTCTTACTGAAAAATTAAAGTTGAGCAAACTTTCCACTCAATGGGTGCTGAAGCCATTGCCCCTAGATCAGCTGCAGACAAGAGCAGAGCTTTCAATGGAAATTTTCAATAAGTGGGATTAAGATCCCTGTTGCATTTCTTCAAAGTATTGCAACAGGAGATGAAACATGGCTTTACCAGTACCATCCTGAAGACAAAGCACAATCAAAGCAATGGCTACCAAGAGCTGGAAGTGGTCCAGTCAATGGCAACAGTTTTTTTGGGATGCTCAAGACATTTTGCATGTTGACTTTCTGGAGGGCCAAAGAACAATAACATTTGCTTATTATGAGAGTGTTTTGAGAAAGTTGGTCAAAGCTTTGGCAGAAAAATGTCCGGGTAAGCTTCCCCAGAGAGTCCTTCTCCACCACAATGTTCCTGCTCATTCCCCTCATCAAAGCAGGCAATTTTGCAAGAGTTTCCATGGGAAATCATTAGGCATCCACCTTACAGTTCTGATTTGGCTCCTTCTGACTTCTTTTTGTTTCCTAATCTTAAAAAAAAAAAAAAAAACCTTTAAAAATACCCATTTTTCTTTAGTTAATAGTATTTAAAAGACAGCATTGACATGGTTAAATTCCCAGGACCCTCAGTTCTTTAGGGATGGACTAAAAGGCTGATATCATCCCTTACAAAAGTGTCTTGAACTTCATGGAGCTTATGTTAAGAAATAAAGTTTATATTTTTTATTTTTATCTTTTAAATTCATTTTTCCACAAATGGCTTTGTCATATGCTCAGCTTTGGTAGATACTGCCAAACAGTTTTTCAATATGTACCAATTTATACTTGCACCAGCCGTGAGTCCTTATCAAACTCAGTATTGTCTGTTTTTGGTTTTAGACGTTCTGTTGAGTACGTAGTGTATTGCATTGTGTTTCTAATTGGTATTACCCTGACAATTAATTAAGTTAAACACTGTTGTTTCCTGTCCATTTGACAATCCTCTTATATAAACTGTGTTTCTTTTTTCTTTTCATTGGGTTGTCTTTTTCTTATTGATTTGTAGGAATTCTTCATATATTCCGGGCATGAGCTTTCTGTACAGAATATCTTTCTCTTCAGCTTCTGTTTTCACACTTTTTGTAGTGTCTTTTTATGAAGAGCTGTTTTTGGTTTTAATGTGTTTCAATTTATCAATTTTTTCTTTATGGCTAGAACTCTTTGGTACCATATTTAAGAAAACTTAAATATGTTTTTCATCATCTCACCCTGAGATGATGAAAATATTCTCCTATGATTTCTTGTAAAAGCATTATTATTTTACCTTGTATATTTAGATCTACAATACATGTGGAAGTTACTCTTGTATAATGAGTGAGGTGGGGGTCAAGATTTATTTATTTTTCCCATGTGAATTATCCAGTTGACCTAACACCTTTTATCAAAAAGATTATCTTTTCCCCCACTATAAATAAGACCTTAGCACCTTTGTCATCAGTGAGGGGACCATATATGTATAGATGGGTTTTCTCCTTGTACTCTCGGGCTCAGCTTCTGTCATCACATCTCTTTGTCTGACTCTTTGCTGTGTCTCTCTCCCACTTTTATGGATCCTGGAAATCACACTGAGCCCACCCAGATAAGCCAGGATAATTTCCCCATTTTAAAGCCAGCTGAATAACAACTTTAATTCTATCTGAAGCCTGAATTCCCTTTTGGCATGTAACCTAACATATTCTCGGGTTTAGGGGATTTTTTTTTTACTGCTGATTTTTGAGGGTTCTTTATATATTTTAGATACTAGAGAGTTCTTTATATATTCTAGATACTAGTCCTTTGCTGGATATGTGATTTGCAAATATTTTCTTCCATTCTGTAGCCTGTATTTTCATCCTCTTAGCAGGGTCTTTCACAGAGAAAGACTTTTTTAAAAAGTTTGATGAGGTCAAATTTATCAAGTTTTCCTTTTATGGATTATACATTTGATGTCAAGTCCAAGAACTCTTTGCCTAGCCCTAGATCCTGAAAAATTTCCGCTATGTGTTTATCTAAAAGTTTTATAGTTGCAGGTTATACATTTTCAGTTAGTTTTTGTGTAAGGTGTGAGTTTAGGTGAAGAACCCATTGTCTGTGGACATCCAGTCATTCCAGCACCATTTGTTGAAGACTATCCTTCTTTTGTTGAATTGCTATTGCACCTTCATTAAAAAATCGGCTGGGCGCAGTGGCTCAGGCCTATAATCCCAGCACTTTGGGAGGCCGAGGCAGGTGGATCACGAGGTCAAGAGATTGAGACCATCCTGGTCAACATGGTGAAACTCCGTCTCTACTAAAAATACAAAAATTAGCTGGGCATGGTGGCGCACGCCTGTAGTCCCAGCTATTTGGGAGGCTGAGGCAGGAGAATTGCTTGAACCCAGGAGGCAGAGGTTGCGGTGAGCTGAGCTCACACCATTGCACTCCAGCCTGGGTAACAAGAGCTAAACTCCGTCTCAAAAAAAAAAAAATCAGTTGGGCATATTTGAGTGGGTCTGTTACTAGGTTCTCTATTCAATTCCATTGATTTTTGCACCTGTGCCTCCTGTGTTGATTATTGTAACCACATAGTAGGACTTACTATTAGAGTGGTTCCACCCACTTTATTTATTTATTTTTTGTAAGATTGTTTTACTTATTCTAGGGGCTACACCTTTCCATATAAATTTTAGAATGAGGAAGCCTATGTTTACAAAAGAAAGACATTGTTGGGATTTTGATAGAAACTGCATTAAACCTGTAAACATCTTTACAGTATTGAACCTTTTAATCCATGAACATATAATACTGTCTCTCTATTTCTTTAGGTTGTCTTTGACTTGGCTTTTTGTGCTTTTTTTTGAGGCAAAGCCTTGCTCTGTTGCCCAGGCTGGAGTGCAGTGGCGCGATCTCAGCTCACCACAGCCTCCACCTCCCAGGTTCAAGTCATTCTCCTGCCTCAGGCTCCCAAGTAGCTGGGACTACAGGCACATGCCACCATCCCAAGCTAATTTTTTTGTATTTTTAGTAGAGACGGGGGTTTCACTATGTTGGCCAGGCTGGTTTCAAACTCCTCACTTCATTATCTACCTGCCTCAGCTTCCCAAAGTGCTGGGATTACAGGCGTGAACTTGTCTTTGACTTTTTAAATCAGCATTTTGTAATTTTCAGCTTGCAAATCCTGTACAAATTTTGTTATGTTTGTACATAAATGTCTCAATTTTTGGGGGGATATTCATCATTAGTATACAAAAAGTAATGCTTTTGTATTGATCTTCTATCCTGCAACCTTGCTGAACTATTGGTTGTAAGAATTTTTAGTATTTTTCTTGGGATTTTCTAGGTAGAATCATTTTATTTTATTTTATTTTAATAGACACAGGGTCCCACTATGTTGCCCAGGCTTGTCTCAAACTGCTGGGCTCCAGTGAACTTCCCACTTTGGCTTCCCAAAATGCGGGGATTACAAGTGAGAAGCACCATACCCCGTTAGATGTTTTAAATATTATTTTTATAGCCAATCCTTTTTTTTTTTTTTTTTCAGAGGATTCTTGCTCTGTCAACCTGGCTGAAGTGCAATGGCGCAATCTTGGCCCACTGCAACCTCCACCTCCCAGGTTCAAGCAATTCTCCTGCCTCAGCCTCGCAAGTAGCTGGGATTACAGGTGTGTGCCTTCATACCCAGTTAATTTTTGTATTTTTAGTAGAGACACGGTTTCACCCTGTTGGCCAGGCTGGTCTCAAACTCCTAACCTCCACTGAGCCAATCACCTTAGCCTCCCAAAGTCCTGGGATTATGAGTATGAGCTATTGAGTCCAGCCTAGTTTGTTAATTTCTGATTTTTATCTTTACCAGTATTATTCTTTCTACTTTCTTTGGATTTATTTATTTTTCTTTTTTATTTTCTAGCTTTTTGGGTTGAAAGCTTAGTTAATTTTTTTAAATATCCATTGCTTTTGGGTGAATTCATTGGTTATAGATCCTCTGTATATTGTTTTGGATAAACCCTGCAAATTTTACTATGTAATGTTTTAAGCGTTCTTGTCAAAGTTTGCATCTCAGTATGCAATGATGAAAAAGTTCTGGAGATGGATGGATTGTGGTGGTGATTCCCTTGCAATATGAAGGGACATAACACCACTGAACTGTACACTTACAAGTGGTGAAAATGTCATATTATGTATATTTTACCACAATACAAAGTTTGTAATTCTTGTTTATCTCTTTAACATGAGAATATTTATATATGTATTTAAAATTTTTGAGACAGAGTCTTGCTCTTTTGCCCAGACTGAAGTACAGTGGCATGATCTTGGCTCACTGAAACATCCACCTCCTGGGTTCCAGCAATTCTCCTGCCTCAGCTTCCCAAGTAGCTGAGATTACAGGCACATGCCACCACACCTGGCTAATTTTTGTATTTCTAGTAGAGACGGGGTTTCACTATGTTGGCAAGGCTGATCTTGAACTCTTGACCTCCTGATCCACCCGCCTGGGCCTCCCAAAGTGCTGGAATTACAGGCGTGAGCCCCCACACCTGGACAACTCTTCGTCTTCTTTTTTTTTTTTTTTAGCCCTAATTTTAATACATGTGGTTTGTGAAGGTGTCATGTATGACTTCTGTTTTTGAGTTTTATTTCTTTTGTGACCTAGTACATGTTTAAATTTTGAAAACTTTATGTGTGCTTGAAGAGAATATGTATTTTCCATTATTGGGTAAGATATTTAGATTACTTTTAAGATCAAGCTGCTTAATCTATTCTTTCTTTCTTTTTCTTTCTTTCCCTTCCTTTCTTCTTTCTTTCTCTTTCTTTCTATCTTTTCTTTCTTTCTCTTCCTTCCTTCTTTCCTTCTTTCTTTTCTTTCCTTCTTTCCTCCTTTCCTTTCCCTTCCCCTTCCTTCCTTCCTCCCTCCCTCCCTCCCTCCCTTCCTCCCTCCCTCTCTCTCTCTCTCTCTCTCTCTCTTTCTTTCTTTCTTTCTCAGGGTCTCACTCTATCACCCAGGCTCGAGTGCACTGGCATGATCTCAGCTCACTGCAGCCTCTGCCTTCCAGGTTCATTCGATCCTCCTGCCTTAGCCTCTCAAGTAGCTAGGACCACCAGCACGCCTGGCTAAATTTAGTTATTTTTTTTGTAGAGATGAGGTTTCACCATGTTGCCCAGGCTGGTCTTGAACTCCTGGACTCAAGTGATCCTCCCGCCTCAGTCTCCCCAGGTGCTGGGATTACAGGCTTAAGCCACCACACCTGGCCCTGAATCTTTTTTTCTAATATTAATATTCTCTCACTTTCTTTGTAAAAGTATATTCCTAATATATCTTTTTCTAGTGTTATAATTCATTTTTAATCAATAATTCTCTGAGGTTTACAATGAGAAAACACTCCTATACTTTATCCCTGATTCCAGTTCCTAGTGCTTTCCCTTCCACTTTCAACTTTTTCAGTTTCTTTGTGTTACTTCCTGCCATATTAAAAACTAACTTGCTTTCCCGTTATTTTTTCAATTTTATGTACTACCTATTGACTTCCTATGGAGGTTGAATAAATTAGTTCTCTCACAAAGACACACATACACTCAACTCTCCTTTCATCCTTCCAATATGATTAAATAGCAATTTTTGCTGAAATGATTGTTCCAATGTTTACATTATAATAATTATGCAAACACAGTTCACAGCTGATCCAAGTACTGAATTATGTTTTTTAATTTCTTTTCTTGTACAACCTTTTGTTCTTCCTGGGGTTGATAATTACTTTTGTTTTTCATTTGCTTATTTTCTTAGTTTCTATTACGATATCCTAAAATTTATTGCAGAAGTATAAATTTCCTCTCAATATATTTTAAAAATTAGATATTTTACCAGTTTCCTTTTCTTTCTTGGAGACACTCCCGGAGCCCCCCAACCTTCTGCTCCCACCCTGGCTACTGAAGGGCTGATGTGTAGCTGTCATCTCGGGATTCCCCGGCACCATCATCCCTGTTTCTGGATACTCTGTCTTCCTCTTGTTGGTTTATTCCCTGTTTTTGGTGGAGCACATTCTCTAGAGGAGCAGGAGAGGATCCTGATCTTGCGAGGCCTCAAATGTATGCAATTAAACAGAATCACAAATGGAAAATTAGACACCACAGAAATGTGAGGAAAGAAATCACAACAAATTGCAGTTTTTGAAAATGGTAACAATTACCACAAACCACAAAATCCAGGAAATTAGTCTAATATTAAACTGAAGGAGGATCAGGGGAAGTTGGAGTAACCAAATGGCTGCTGCCTCTCTTCCACCCTCCAAATCACTTTCAAAAATGTCTCTCGTGGGCTGGGCGAGGTGGCTCACACCTGTAACCCTGGCACTTTGGGAGGCCAAAGCAGGTGGATCACCGGAAGTCAGGAGTTTGAAACCAGCCTGACCAACATGGTGAAACCCCATCTCTACTTAAAAAAAAAACCCAAAAAACAAAAACCAAAAAATTAGCCTCACATGGTGGTGCATCCTGTAATCCCAGCTTCTTGGAAGGCTGAAGCAGGAGAATTGGTTGAACCTGGGAGGGGAGGTTGCAGGGAGCTGAGACTGTGCCATTGCACTCCAGCCTGGGCAACAAGAGGGAAGCTCTGTCTTAAAAAAAAAAAAAAAAATGTCTCTTGTGGCTGGGTGCCGTGGCTCACGCCTGTAATCCCAGCACTTTGGGAGGCCAAGACGGGCAAATCACCTGAGGTCAGGAGTTTGAGACCAGCCTGGCCAACATAACAAAATCCAGTCTCTGCTAAAAATACAAAAATTAGCCGTCGTGGTGGTACACACCTGTAGTACCAGCTACTCAAGAGATTGAAGCATGAGAATTGCTCGAACCTGGAAGGCAGAGGTTGCAGTGAGCCAAGATCGAACCCTGCACTCCAGCCTGACTGACAGGATGAGACTTCATCTCGAAAAAAAAAAAAAAATTCTCTTGTGCCAGCCTACCTGGAAACATTCCAGAAAAGGAATTCTGAAAAACAGTTCAGCCTAGTCAAGTTATCATAGTACAAAGCCAGTGCACTTCTTCTTAATGGTAATGGTTTTGTAATATTTTCCAGAGAGCAAAAAAAAAAAAAAAAAGACAATTCTGTCTTTTCTTCTGCATGTGTGATCAAAATTTGTTTTTTATTATTGATAGTTGAGATTCATAAAACATGATTTTATGTAAGTGGTCTTGAAGTTATAATATTATTGCAGTTTTGTGTCCCACAGACGTAAGGACTCTGATAAATTCAGTTGCATAGGATTCTCACTCAAGAAATTTTTTTAAAAAGTACCCTGATAATTCATTAACAGTTTTGCTGGGTATAGAATTCTAGGTTTGAAATTATTTTCCCTTAGAATTTTGTAGGTATTGGTCTATTTTGCAATGTTGAATATATACTTGGCAGGAGAGACTGCTGGCTTTGACCAAGCTTTAATGAGAACTGAGTACTCTCCTTACAAATTTCTGTATCTAATGGGAAGAGTTTTCCCCAGGCAAGCTTTTTGGCTGTATACATCTCAAACCTTGTTTTTTTTCTACTACCAGCTGCTTCACTGCCAAATGCCTTAGAACAAGTTCATTTTTGTTTTGTTTTGCTTTTGAGACAAGTTCTCGCTCTCTTGCCCTGGCTGGAGTACAGTGGCGTGAACACAGCTGACTACAGCGTCAAGTTCCCAGCATCAAGCAATCCTCTTGCCTCAGCCTTCCAGGTAGCTAGGACTACAGGTGCACGGCACCATGCCTAGCTAATTTGTGTATTTTTTTTGTAGAGATGGGGTCTTACTATGTTGTCCAGGACGGTCTCTAATTCCTGGCCTCAAGGGATCCTCCCACCTCGGCATCCCAAAGTGCTGGGATTACAGATGTCAGCCGCCATGCCCAGACCAAGTTCATATTGTGATACAACATGTGACCCTGACCTTTCATGTCCCAATGCCTGTGAGTCAGCCCAGTGGGCCGTGGGAGTATTCCTGTCATTTTTACCATAGGACAACTACCAAATGGGAGGGAACTGAGGCCTCCCAGTCAAAACCATTTACCAACCCCCAGACGTGCACAGGGGACATCACGGAGTCTCCAGCTCTGGCTGAGCTGTCAGCTGACAGCAGCCACATGAGTGATTCCAGCAAGATCAGCAGAAGAACCGCACAGATCGCCAGCCTACAGGATTGTGAAACATTTATTGCATTAAACCACTAAGATTTTTTATTTTTTAAGACAGGGTCTCGCTCTGTCACCCAGGCTAGAGTACAGTGGCACCATCTCGACTCACTACAACCTCCGCCTCCCAGGTCCAAGCAGTTCTTTGCCTCAGCCTTCCGAGTAGCTGAAATTACAGGCTACTACTTTTTGTATTTTTAGTAGAGATGGAGTTTCACCATCTTGACCAGGCTAGTCTTGAACCCCTAACCTCGTGATCCACACATCTCAGCCTCCCAAAGTGATGGGACTACAGGCGTAAGCCACTGCACCCGGCCATTAAACCACTAAGTTTTAGAGTAGTTTGTCATGTAGAAATACATAACTGAACACTTGTAAATCATCTAACTGGATTTTCAAAAACCCAATCTGAATGTCTTTCCTTTAATTGATAACAACTTATTCACAATTTCTTACAATTAATGATATGTTTCCTAACACTTTGAGTTTTCTGCCATGCTTTTTTGCCTCCCGCCCCCTTTTGTGCCTTTTGTTAGATCAGATTTTATTTATGGTATTTTTTCCTCTCATAGCCAGGAAGCTATCAATCCTATTTCCATTCTTCTGGTTTTCTATTCAAGAAACAAAGAAATATATCTGTTTCTTCATCTTTCTTTGGCAATTGGGTGTGCTTCAAGTTTAATTAGGTTGAATTTTACCCATCAGAAGGAAGCTACTGTTTGTGGCCTAGAAAACCATAAAATATAGAGTAAGGCAATCAAAATCACCACAGGAAAGGAGCCCTGTGGGTCTGCCTGTGTGTGGACGTGTGAGCGGATGGTTATTGGAAAATGGTTGAGGAATGCAGCTCATCAGCCGAAGCCTGGTGCTCATCAGCCGCCCATCTGACACTCATCCAAAGCATCAGTTGCTGGAGATTGACCAGGTGCCCACAGTGGCCTCCTCTGCTTTGGCTTGGCCAGGGTTTAGGCGGCTTCTCTTTTTCTTCCAGGCTTCTGAGGTCTGCTTTCCTCCAAGCCTGAGCAAGCGCAACAGAAAGTGGATTGTCCCAGCACTTTGGGAGGCCAAGGAGGCGAATCATGAGGTCAGGAGTTCAAGACCAGCCTGGCCAACATGGCGAAACCCCTTTTTTACTGAAAATACAAACAAATTAGCCGGGCATGGTGACAGATGCTTGTAGTCCCAGCTACTCAAGAGGCTGAGGCAGGAGAATCACTTGAACCCTGGAAGCAGAGGCTGCAGTGAGCCGAGATCACTCCCCTGCATTCCAGCCCGGGTGAAAGTGTAAGAGTCCGTCTCAGAAAAAAGAAAGTGGATTGTGACCCCTTATCAGCTCCTCCTGGGAACCGGCTGACCCTCTGTCTTTCCTAGGCAGATTCCTGCCAGACCTCACCCCTTCTGTGCCCGGGTCCCCTTCCAACCGTTTGCTTACCTCTGCTTGTCCTCCCTTTACCCTGTAAAAGAAAACCTTATTTCTGTTTGATTTTGAGACACTCACAGATTTCTGAGATGGGAGCATTCTCCATATTGCAATCGTCTTTCTAATTAAAGTCTCTTCCTCCCTGTCTAATTCTGGATTTGTTTTTATTTGACAAGATATAGTCACCATCTTCCGGGGATGAAAACTTAGTCAATATCAGAAACCTGTCTGCAGTCAGAAATAGAGCTTGTTCACCTCTCTTTTGTAGAACTTAGACTATGCTGGAGGCACAGTGGGTACGTAAACATGTGTTTTATGAATGAATGAAGAATGAACGAATGAACAAACGGATGCTGAACTCAGGAGACAGAGGAACTGAGAGAGCTGGTGCCTGGCCTCTGCTTGCTCTAGGAGCTATGTTCTCCCCGTTCACAGCTACAGCTGCCAGGGATTCTGGAAACATCCTGCTGCCATGGAAATGAACGCAGTCACAGAGTGGGAATAGTTAAGTTACTTTTCCAAGAGAGTTACGTCATTTAGAAGTCAATCTCTAAAAGTCCTTGCTCCTGCAGGAGTTGGTGACTGGGTGGCAGTCATTACGTTCACATGGTTACCTGAGACAGCGTCAGGTGAAGCTCAGGTAACTGATTGGAAATGCACAAATGACTGCAAGTTGCTTCAGCTCTCTGCTAGCCCTTGCCTGGCTCTTTCCATATTTACTTTCTCCAGCTTGCAACTGGATGTATAGATGTGTCTCATCAGCAGCCTGGCCCACCCTATCGACTGAGGCAGGAAGTTGATCTGCAGGTTGCAGCTGCTCTTGAGGAAGTGGACTCTACTAAAATCTCTTCACCCTTTCCACGACACCGCTGCTGAGACCGGTCCCCATCCCCCGCAGCTTCGCTGGGCCTTGTTTATCTTTTCATCATTCTTGACTGGCTCCAGCCTATTTCTGGATCTCATGTCTGTCCTCTGACAAACCCTGCCTCTCTGCCAGCTTTCTGGAATCTGTCACTCTGAGAGACATGGGAAAACGGCATTGCCCAGCAGAACCAACATCTCACTGTGGCAAAAAATAGACTCATCCAAAGCAATCTGGGCACACACAAATGTCCCCAGCACAGAGCATCCCCAATCACAAGTTTCCCCCATCTGAGTAATTTATTTCCCATAGAGAGGTTCTGCAAACATTTATGCATCTTTAAGCATTTTAATGGTCTGATTTTCTTCATTTTGATGGATTTTTTTTTCTCTTTACTTAAAAATATCATTTAAATCCATTTTCAGATGATTATTCCTTTTTTTTCTGTTTGTAATAGCAACGAGCTAGAAACAAGGTCATTATCCAACAAGAAAAGACATTTTCCCTCCACTTTGTGGGTTCCTTGGTGCTCAGGCTTGAGGCTGAGGGTCACTTATCTCCTCCCACTACCCTTATTGCTGGCTAACCCGTGACCCGCTAGCCTCTCTGTCTTTCCTGTGAATCTCTTTCAACCAGTTGACCTCTGCCTGGTCCTTCTTAGTTTGACAGAGCACCTGCTTGTTCCTGGGGTGGTGAATGGAGCACTGTCCTCCCCCCGGATAACTGATGACAGAGTTGCATCCAACCTGCACACGCGATAGGCTCCCTCTTCCATAAATGCTGGCTGCACCCGAGGACCTGCACCTGCTCACTCTCCCTGCCTCCCTGCCCAAGGCAGAGAATTGAGGATTTTATGTGAGTGAAACTCTCAGATCACTCACAGCGCAGAACACTCCCCCCACTTCTCTCCTTCATGTGTCAGGCCCAGAAGCAGTTGCAATGATTACAGCGTCACCTCCCACCTTTCCCTCTACACAGTTTGAACAGCTGTGCATTAGTCTAGAAAAGTCACCCTGAACACTGGCTCCGGTTTGGGGAGGTGACATGCTCTTGCTTTGTTCCCAGAGATGTTCTTCTGTTGTCCTTGAAGTGCAGGGAGTACCTCCTAGGGTGTGTGCTGCGGCCCTGCCTGAGGAGGGAGAGAGCTGTTCACCAATATAGACCTGAATCTCACCACTCTGGGAGGAGACAGGTACTCATCAATCAATCAATCAATCAATCAATCTTCCAAGTTGTCTCATCTTCCAAAAAGACACTAATGCGCAGTTGAAAATAGCAGCCACTGAATCAGCCTGGGCATGTCACACAAACAAATTCTCCTTATCCTATTTTTACCCTGATGCTGTATGAAACTGAGTGAAGTTACATTTCCTGATTCAGAAGTTGCAACTGACATGTCCCAAGTGGGAACAAAAGGGGACATTTTGATAACAGACGAGTTGACCCTTTATGGCTATAAAGCAGATTCTGAGACCTACTCCAGCAAGCAAGCATTTTAAGCTCTATCAAGCAATGTGTGGAGTCATGGCAACAAAAACCTTGTCCTCCCTAGCTCTTAGGTATTTTTATTTGGAAAATGGAGTTTCAAGCTGTTTTCCTGACTTCTATGAAGACTGTGATGAAATCACAGAATGCATAAAACAAAAGATTGTTGATATTGTATCCAAATGCAAACTAGACTGCTCTTCTATCTGCATATTTGGCAAATGGTACAAATGTAAATTCTGGAAAATTCCATTCGGTCTATAAACTTACCAAAAGAAATTTTTTAAATTTCCTGCTAAATGTCCTGACTCCTGTGTACCTTTTACATAACACTGTCAAAAATAGGTGTGATTTGCCTACCTGTGACATTGACGCTTTCATAGCGACATTTTTGGTTACTTTTCAGTTTCCTCAAAACATGAAGAGGCACTTTATGTTAGCATGTTGACCTACTATAAAATCATATTTTCAAAGTGTAGGATGAGAAGAATGTCCTTCACTGCTTTGGAAATACATTGAGGATGAGAACGGAGAAGAGGATTACTGTAAAATGGAAATTTATATGCCGTTTCTCCAAGACTGTTTCATAATCTTTAAAAAAGCTGCAGAGAAGGATGAACTAAGTGTATCTGACTCGTTCCATTTAGGTGTAGGTTGTGACAAAAACCCATCTAGTGAACAAATGACTCATTCCTTGGAAATAAGACTGCTCTGAAACTTAAAAAATTATCACTAGGAAAGGACAGCCAAGTTAAACAAGATTTTCTCAATTTCTTTACTAAAACTGTAACTTATTTGGAATCCAGCTTCAATTTCATAAGTTCAAATTACCTCTCTGCTTTAAAACCATTTTTGCAGAGAAAAGAGGCTTACCTTATGATGACACCTAATGTGCTTTGAAGTGTTTTAGAATGACGGACATTTTACACATGGATAGCCTGTATGATGAATTTATGGATGCAAAAGAATTGATGGATTCTTTTTTTTTTTTTTTTTGAGACGGAATCTCGCTCTGTCGCCCAGGCTAGAGTGCAGTGGCGCGATCTCCACTTACAGCTGGCCTACCAAAACAAGCCTGTAGATACAGGGGATGGACATTTATGGAGACGTGGAAATTAATTCCTACAAGTCTAAAAGCCTGCTGTTGCTAGCAAATAAAAGCCTAAGCATTCCATGCCCTCACAGTGTTGTTGAGAAGATGTTTAGCCTTGTGTCATGACATCAGACTGACACCAGGAATCAATGGGATGTGGGCTTGAGAAGAGCAGAGGGGCAGGCCGAAGTGAATGTTAACTTGTCTCGATTCAGTTTTATCATTGCACAAAAGAAAAGATGGATGTCCTAAAGCCACAGGCAATTCACAGAAATACCATTAGGAAAGGATGCTGAAAGTAAAAAGGCGTCGTACTGTAGCATGGGGCAGAAGGAAGCATGACACTGAGGTTTTTTTTTTTTTTTTTTTTTTTTGAGACGGAGTTTCGCTCTTGTTACCCAGGCTGGAGTGCAATGGTGCGATCTCGGCTCACCGCAACCTCCGCCTCCCGGGTTCAGGCAATTCTCCTGCCCCAGCCTCCTGAGTCGCTGGGATTACAGGCACGCGCCACTATGCCCAGCTAATTTTTTGTATTTTTAGTAGAGACGGGGTTTCACCATGTTGACCAGGATGGTCTCGATCTCTTGACCTCGTGATCCACCCGCCTCGGCCTCCCACAGTGCTGGGATTACAGGCTTGAGCCACCGCGCCCGGCCGACACTGAGTTTTTTAAATCAAGTGTATGAAATCCCTGTTTCATCCATCCTAATGTATTTACATTTTCCTTTTTATTTTTTTTGGCTTCCTTTTTTAAAAATTTTTATTAAGTTTTATTAAGTTCAGGGATTCATGTGCAGGATGTGCAGGTCTGTTACACAGGTAAACATGTGTCACAGTAATTTGCTACACGGATCATCCCATCATCTCAGTATTAAGCCCAGCATCTGTTAGCTGTTCTTCCTGATGTTCTCCTTTCTCCCTTCTCCCCACCTCCCAACAGGCCCCACTGTGTGTTGTTCCCCTCGATGTTTAGATGTGTTCCCATCATTCAGCTCCCACTTATAAGTGAGAACATGCAGTGTTTGCTTTTCTGTTCCTCTGTTAGTTTGCCAAGGATAATGGCTTCCAACACCATCGGTGTCCCTGCAAAAGACATGATCTTGTTCCTTTTTCTGGCTGCATGGTGTTCCATGGTCTATATGTGCTACATTTTCTTTTTTTGAGACGGAGTCTTGCTCTGTCGCCCAGGCTGGAGTGCAATGGCATGGACTTGGCTCACTGCAACCACCGCCTCTGGGGTTCAAGAGATTCTCCTGCCTCAGCCTCCCGAGTAGCTGGGACTACAGGCATCTGCCACCACACCCAGCTAATTTTTGTATTTTTAGTAGAGTCGGGGTTTCGCCATGTTGGCCAGGCTGATCTCGAACTCTTGACCTCGTGATCTGCCAACCTCGGCCTCCCAAAGTGCTGGGATTACAGGTGTGAGCCACTGCGTCTGGCCATGTGCTACATTTATTTTCTCGATCCAGTCTATCATTGCTGGGTATTTAGGTTGATTCCATGTCTTTGTTATTGTGAATAGTTAATGTTTTCCTTTTTAGAAGTCTTATGTTTACATATCTTAACAATAGAAAATAAATAGCCCATAAACTTTAAATATTCAATAAGGACTTTTAAAAAGCTAAAAACAAATTGCCATATCTAAGGATAAAACAATATAAAAAGAGTTTTATTTTTTCACTCACATTTAATTAGTCTTACTATTTTTTTATTGCATTTTAGGTTTTGGGGTACATGTGAAGAACATGCAAGATTGCTGCATAGGTACACACATGGCAGTGTGATTTGCTGCCTTCCTCCCCATCACCTATAGCTGGCATTTCTCCCTGTGTAGTCTTACCATTTATTATAATTAGTTGCTATTAATTAGTCCTATTGTTTGGTTTAAATAACTTTTATATAACAGAAATGTAAGTAACACAGAGAATATATAATTTCAAATAAGCATCTACCTTCCATATTTTATAGTAATGTTTTAAAAGCAACAGCACGTCTGTGTATAATTATTTATTGTATATGGGATTATTATGGCTTTTGTATTGATCTGGCATGGCATGGCTGTGTCCTGGGTTGTCTTTCTAAATCATCGGTGATCCTGTCTGTCACTCGGCATCACGTTTCTTTTTTCTTTTCTTTTCTTTTTTTTTTTGAGATGGAGTTTCTCTCTGTTGTCCAGGCTGGAGTGCAATGGTACTATCTCAGCTGACTGCAACCTCCGCCTCCCAGATTGAAGCGATTCTCCTGCCTCAGCCTCTGGAGTAGCTGGGATTACTGGCACCTACCATTATTCCCAGATAATTTTTGTATTTTTAGTAGAGATGGAGTTTTGTCATGTTCACCAGGCTGGTCTCGAACTCCTGGCCTCAGGTGATCCACCACCTCAGCATCCCAAAGTGCTGGGATTACAGGTATGAGTCAGTGCACCCGGCCTGGTGTCATGTTTCTATGGTTCATCGATGTGGCTGCAGTGCAAATCAGTAGCTCAATCCTTTTGACTGCTGAGTGGTGTTCCATTGTCGGATACGATGCACCGCTGGTGGTGGCGGTGATGTTTTATCCATTCACTGGCTGATAGATATTTGGGTTGCTTCCAGTTCTTGGTGATTATAAACATGTGCATAGAGGTTCTTGTGTGCACGTGTTTATTTTTCTTGGGTAACTGCCTACGTGTGGAATTCATAGGTTATAGGACGAGTGTATGTTTTACTATGTGAGGAACTCCCCAGTGTTCTTCCCAAGTGACTGAACCATTTTTGCATTCCCACCAGCAGTGTGTGAACTGCTCTGCATGCTAGCTAGGGTGTGATAATTTCAGCTGCATTTCTAAAACTTTTCAGCCATTCTAATAGATGTGTAGTTGTATTTCCCTATTTTAAAATTTCACAGCAGTCATTTTGATTGGCATTCACAGCCGCCTCAGAGAGAACCGAGACAAAAAGAAAACATAAAGAAAGAAAAGTCTGGCTGTGGAACGGAAGAATGGGAACAGGTGGGGAAAGGGTCCAGGGAATGGGTGTAACATTGAGCATATTCTGGGTAAAAAAATCAGCTTTGGCTGAGGAAGAGTGCCCTGGGGATGTGGGGGGTGTATCAACCAGACTGCCTCTTCTCCCGGAGTTCAGACCCACAGCTCCGAGAGTCCTCAGGTCTTCGTGTCTCAAGAGGGAAGAACGAGTTGGGGTGGGAGAAAGGCAGAACTCTTTCTCAGAAAGTTTATTTATTTATATTTATTTATTTTTGACGCAGGGTCTCACTCTGTTGTCCAGGCTGGAGTGTAGAGGCACGATCATGACTGCCTGCAGCCTGAAACTCCCCAGCTCGATCGATCCTCCCACCTCAGCCTCCTAAGTAGCTGGGACTACAAGAATGTGCCACCGTGTGCAACTGCTTTTTGATTTTTTGTAGAAATGGGCTTTTGCCATGTTGCCTAGACCAACCTTGAACTCCTAGGTTCAAGCGATCCTCTTGCCTCAGTGCTGGGTTTACAGACGTGAGCCACCACACCTGACCTAGAAAGTTTATTTTTGATGGGCAGTGTCCATGTCACCATGCTGTGAGCTCCATGAAGGCAACCCCTTGTCACTCTTGTCCCCTGCACTGTCCCCACACCTGGCTCATGGTTGGAGCCCAGGAGGTACTAATGGAGTGGATGGAGTAATGAATAGCTCCAGACTGCTGAAGCTGCTTTAGTGAACATCACACAGAACACTGACTGCCCTCTTTCTTCCAATCCGGGGGAAGCCCCCTTTGCTCACCCTAGGCCCAGTTTATGGCCCATCTGGTCATTTCTTGGCCACCTCTCACACCTGTTCACTTTACTACCCCTCCCTCCCCACTGCTCCTCCTCTGGGCTGTTGACACAGCCTCCTAACAACTCTCAGGGCCTCCCCCTGTCCTCTATTCTCCCCCAGTTTCTAATCTGTCTTATCTTTGCCAGATGTCGAGTTCATAAGCCTTACTGTTATCCTGAGCTGTCACATCCAAGCTCCCATACTGGCTCCTGATGTCCACAAGAGAAGAGCCAATGGGAAACTGTCCCAGCTCCCTTCCTGCATCCCAGCTCCCACTGGCTCTCTGGAGGGCTCTTGATTATTATGAAAATCTACTTTCATGCTTTTGGTTGGTTGGTTGTTTTTTTGAGACAGAGTCTTGCCCTGTCGCCCAGGCTGGAGTGCAATGGCGCAATTTCGGCTCACTGCAACCTCCACCTCCCAGTTTAGGTGATTCTGCTACCTCAGCCTTCCAAGTAGCTGGGATTACAGGCATGCACCACCATACCCAGCTAATTTTTTGTACTTTTAGTAGAGACGGAGTTTTCACCGTGTTGGCCAGGCTGGTCTGGAACTCCTGACCTCGTGATCTGCCTGCCTCGGCCTCCCAAAGTGCTGGGATTACTGGTATGAGCCGCTGTGCCTGGCCACCTTCACGTTTTTAAAACTGCCCTTTCCTGCTGAAACCAAACCAGTCTGGTCTGCATGGGCTCTCAACAGAACGAAAGAACCAGGGCTCCAGGATCAGAAAGACGTGAGTTCAAACTCTAGTCCTCTATTTCCTAAACAAGAGGACATTGAAAAATTCCTAAACCTGAGTCTCAGTGCTCTCTTCTCTAGAATGGGCAATAAAAGTACCTACCCTTACTTGGGAGGCTGAGGCAGGAGGATCCTTTGGGTTCAGGAGGTCAAGGCTGCAGTGAACTATGAAGCACCGCTGTGCTCCAACCTGAGTGACAAAGTGAGACCTCATCTCTAAAACAAAACAAAACAAAACAAAACAAAAAAGTGCCTACCCTGTGTTTCTGTAAGGAGATGGCATGTATAAAGGGACCTGGGATATACTAAGAATGTAGGAATTTAAAGAATGGCAGATATGATTTTTGATAATTCTTGCCTAAAGAAAATAAGGCTAAAAATAGGGGTATGATTAATTAATTGTTTTCTAATTCTTTCCCAGCCAAAACTTTGGAGGTTGCTTCCCTAGGGAGGGAACTACCTGCGTAGAGATTGGATTTCAAATATGGCTGCTGCCCCAGCCTAATGGGTCACATGCCCTAAAGATAAGCTGGTCAGTCAATGCTCCCCCAACTCCTCTCTACCTTGGGAGAGAGACCTCATGGGTTAAAAGGCAAAGCAGGGCCGGGTGTGGTGGCTCATGCCTGTAATCTCAGAACTTCAGGAGGCCAAGTGGACGGATCACGAGGTCAAGGATGGAGACCAGCCTGGCCAACATGGTGAAACCCCATCTCTACTAAAAATACAAACATTGGCTGGGCGTGGTGGTGGCCGCCTGTAATCCCAGCTACTCAGAGGCTGAGGCAGGAGAATCACTTGCACCTGGGAGGTGGAGGTTGCAGTGAGCAGAGATTGCACCAGCACACTCCAGCCTGGTGACAGAGCGAGACTCCATCTCAAAACCAAACCAAACAAAAAACAAGCAAACAGCAACCGGACATGATAGAGAACACAGGAGTGAGGGAGAACTTTTTTATCCTTTATCCTCAGACATTTGGGATCATCTCCTACGTGAGCATCACGAAGGAGGAAGACAAAGCCAAAAGAATGTGGTCCTCCTGACTGGGTGCTAAGTCACAAGCCTGATGAGTACTGGAGTTTGCGACGGTTTGTATAATAGTGTCTCCTCTGAAATTCATGTTGAAACAGAATCCCCCCTGCAACAGTATTAAGAAGCGTAGCCTTGAGGAAGCGATTGAGTCACGAGGGCGCCATCCTCATAAACTGATTGGGTCAGGCCTCTTATAAAAAGACATGACAGATGGATTCACTCTTTTACAGCCCTTCCATCCCTTCTGCCACTCGAGACCACGGCGTGCCTCCCCACTGGAGGATGCAGCAGCAAAGCACCATCTTGGAAGGAGGGAACAGCCCTTGGCAGACAAACGAACCTGCTGGCGACTTGGTCTTGGACTCTCCAGCCTCCAGAGCTGCGAGAGAATAAATTTCTCTTTTTTATAAATGATCCAATCTCAGGCATTTTGTTATAGCCACAAAAATGAACTAAGACAGAGTTTTTCCAAGAAGAAGACACTTAAAATCTTCTCCAAAGCAGATGGGTCTCCTTGGAGTAGAAAGCTCCCCAACATCAGTGAGATTCTAGAAGGAACATTATGATCATGTATCAGGGAAGAGAGCGAAGCTTCAAATGGGCTCTGATTCGATGCTCTCTAAAGCCCAGCCTCATTCTGGGTTCTGCAGCTGAAGAGGTTTTGGGGTGTCAAAGGGCTTCCAGTTGCTTGAAAAGCAAAAATGAAAAGAAGAAAGCTCCTATGTCAGTAAGGCAAGTAATTAAGAAAGGAGGTGCTTTTAAGACTGGGTAATAGCAGGAGAAGACGTGTACAGAGCTGTGTTATTTTTAGTATTGGGTGAAGGCACATTATTCTTTTGACAATCAGAATAAAGAAAGCAATTAGAAACTCCAGGAAAATGAAAAGCTGTGCAAGAAAAGCGGTAATCCAAACGTAAAGCCAATGAAATGTGGCATGTCTTTGAGCAGCTGACGGAGCATAAAACTGAATACATTTGACCTTGGCACTAAGCACCTCTTCTGAGCAGCCTGGGCATTAGGACATCGGATCTGAAGGGAAGGAAATGTAATTCTTGGCTATTCCTTGGCTCAGCAGTGGCGGTGAACTGTACTCACACAGGCATGAGAATGTAATATTGGTTTATTGATTTTTTTTAACTTTTGCAATCAATTTAGGGACAAAATGTGGCTGCAATAATTATGACTTCAGAATAGTATCTAAATGTTATCATCATTTAAAATGTAAAAGTAAGACTATGAAAGACTTGAGAGGTAGAGAAAAGATAGGAGTTGGTTTCTCGTTTTACATAGCGGGCAGTCATTAGATTGTATTTTCACTCTGTGGAGTGGGAAGTAAGGTCTGTTAGTCAG
The DNA here is from genome assembly GCF_009761245.1 of Sapajus apella. Classification (NCBI taxonomy): domain Eukaryota; kingdom Metazoa; phylum Chordata; class Mammalia; order Primates; family Cebidae; genus Sapajus; species Sapajus apella. Next base: position 14,759,943 of record NW_022436995.1, read on the forward strand.
AGGTTGAAGGTAACCAGGAGAAGAACCAAGAATATTTTAACTTGCAAAAACCAGGAAGATAGGGAGGGATGAGAGGGAGCCATACACTTGAACTAAAACGTCGTTTTTCGTGGGAGAGTGAATGAGTTTCCTAGGATTGCCATAACAAAGTATTGATACTTTGTTAATATCCATACTTTGTTAGTGTGACTTGGCCCTGCACGGTGGCTCACGCCTGTCATCCCAGCATTTTGGGAGGCAGAGGTGGGCAAATCACCTAAGGTCAGGAGTTCAAGACCAGTCTGGTCAATGTGGTGAAACCCCCATCTCCACTAAAAATACTAAAATTAGCCAGGCGTGGTGGCAGGTGCCTGTAATCCCAGCCACACAGGAGGCTGAGGCGGGAGAATCGCTTGAACCTGGGAGGCGGAGGTTGCAGTGAGCTGAGACCACGCCGTTGCGCTCCAGCCTGGGTGATAGAACAAGACTTCATCTAAAAAAAAAAAAAAAAAAAAAAAAAAACGAAAACAAAAGCAGTGTGACTCAAACAACAAAAAGTTGTCGTCTCACAGTTAACTGTGGGGGAGGATCTGTTCCAGGCCTCTCCCCTACGATCTGTTGGCTTGCTGGAGATCTCTGATGCTTCTTGGCTAGCAGATACACGGCTCTACCAGCTGCTTTCATCTTCATTTCCTGTTCTCCCTGTGTCTTCCACTTGTCTTTCTTCTGTATCCAAATTTCCCCTCTTTATGAAGACACCAAGAATTCTAAATTTTTAATTTGGCCTTCCAAGTCGTTATCAAGACACATTTGTCGTAGAACATACTAAACCGTTTATAGAATTTATAACTTTAAAATATTTACACACATGGCCGGGTGCGGTGGCTCACGCCTGCAATCCCAGCACTTTGGGAGGCCGAGGCAGACTGATCACCTGAGGTCAGGAGTTCAAGACCAGCCTGGCCAACATGGTGAAACCCCGTCTCTACAAAAATACAAAAATGAGCAGGGCGTGGTGGTGCGTGCCTGTAATCCCAGCTACTCAGGAGGCCGAGGCAGGAGAATCACTCTAACCCAGGAGGCGGAGGTTGCAACGAACCGAGATGGTGCCACTGCACTCCAGCCTGGGCTGCAAGACCCAATCTCAGGTATTTCGTTATTGCAAGACAAGAGCGAGCCTCCGTCTCAAAAATAAATAAATAAATAAAATATTTACAAATATGGTATGTGGGCCTCCAATTACACCCTGTCACAGGCCCTGCACATGTTATGCGCAGGCCTGACGTGTGTAACCATCGCAGCGGAAGGACCAGGAGCCATCAGTTGTTGGTCTGGAAAGTGCACAGGAGAAGTCAAGGGCGGGAGAAGAAGGGTGGCGGTGTTTTGTTAGCGGCCTCTCTTCCAATGTGATGCTCTGTTTTGCCATTTGCATGGTTCACTTCAATAAAACTTACGAAAGTTATCCAAGTTCTCAGCTCATCCCTCGAGTCTTCCTGATCCCCTGCTCTCACCTCCCTTCTCGGAGCTTCTACAGCCCTCCGCGGCTGTGCCACCTTCTGTCCTGCCTGGCCTGCTCTCCGAGAGGCCCCTGCAGACAATGCCACCTCCCCAGGCGCACCGGTCACCTGTGTCCTTGCCTCCCCCCGAGAGGTTCCCTGGGCTGAGGTCAGCACAGCCCGCTCACCCGGCCTCCTCTTGGTCAGCACTCTCTGCTGGAGCTTCTTCTCCCCTCCCTCCATCTCTAGTCTGGTGCTTCCACCTGCACCTCCCGGTGGCCCCTCAGGGTTGGGAGAAGCCCAGGCTCTGCCCACAGTCTCTGTCTGGTGGCTGGGGGCCGGCGGGGAGGTGTTGGATGGCACAGCGCTGCAGCCTCACCTCTTCCTGAGAAGCAGGTGTCTGCCATGCCAAATGGGTTTCTGCTGTCAGCGAGAGGCTCCACTCTCCTCCTGACTGGCCCAAGCCTTTGCCACCACTGATGTCTTGATGTCTCCGTCTCCCTCCCTCCCCTCTCCCTCATCCTTGCTTTCTGCTGGGTCCCCCTGTTTCTCCTTTTCTCTCTGTCTGCATTACCCTCCAAGCCCTTCGCCCTCAATGCCATCTTCTCATGGAGCAGAGGGATGATTGTGACTCTCCCATTCCAGCCCCCAGATCCTGCTTCACCCTCAGGTTAAACTACCCCTGCCCCACCCACTCAACCTGCACCTGCATCTAATCCAGGCCCTTCATGCTCACCCCTAACAAGTGGCCCTTGGCCCATTCCCAGTCCCCCACAGCTAGCAGAGGGACGTGATCCTGACCCTATAGCACTGGTTCCAATCTAGAACCTTGATCTGAACAATCACTGCCATTCATAGCACTCCCCAATCCCACCCTTACCGTGTGGGAAAGGCTGGGGCTGAAAACTCGAGGTCTGTGGTGTGTCCTGGGAGTGTGGCCAAGGTCTGCATTCCTGGAAACTGTGGGGCTGGTTTGGGGAAGAACAAAAATAATTCCTATGAAATATGCTTCAGTCGGTGCTGCTGCTGAAAACAGTCCCTGAGGACCGAGAGGAAGTTCAGGAGAGGGCAGTGGGAATGGCGTCAGGAGAGGGGACCAGAAACGTGGCTGGAGCTGGCCCTGAGTAGAAGGGCAGTGACAGCAGGAAGGGCTCTGCCCTGGGCAGATGGAGGAGGGTGGGAGAGAGGGGGGCAAAGGCTCCAGCTGGAAAGCCAAGGTCATTGTTCATTCATTCCTTTGTTCAGCAGCTATTTATTGAGCACCTACTAAGTGGCAGACCCTTTGCCGGGCTTTGGGGGCATAGCAGTGGACAGAACCAAGTCTCTACCTATGTGGAGCTCACATTCAGACTGCGGAGACAGACAGGAAACACGCTAACAGAGATGTCGGGGAGGGTTGGGAAGAAGGACAAATAAGCCAAGGTGAGGGGACAGAGAGGGACAAAGACTGTTCATAGAGGGTGGCCTGGGAAGGCCTTTCTGGAGAGCTGACATTTGAACAAAACTCAAAAGACAAGAGGAAGGGAGCCCTGCAGGTATGGCGGGACTTTGTCTAGTTAGAGGCAATGGCAGGAGCTGCAGCCCCAGTTTGGGAGCAGGGGACGCGTTGGGCTGCACGCAGTGAGCAGGGCCAGAGCAAAGCGGGTGAGGCTGGAGAGGCAACCAGGCTGACACTGAGGCTCCGTGGGTTCCTAGGTCAGAGAGCCCGAGGGGAGGGAGCCTCATGCCAGAGTGGTGGGAAGGGGTGGAGGAGAATGGGGAGGAAATGGGAGTGGGGCCCCCCCATGGAAGGCCGGCTGTGACCTCTGGGCTAAGGTGATGGCACCTGCAGGGCCTCCCCCATCCACAGCTTGGGCGCTCATGCCACGAGCTCCTGCTCACTCCACCTCACATCCCCACGCTCGTGCATGAACAACCAACACACGTGGAAAGCGGGCACAGGCTCACCTGCCACACGCATGCACATGGAAATGGCGCGTGAACACATTCGTGCGCACAGGCCCTTCCTGTCAGTCGATATTTCTGAGAATTCTAGACAGGCAGAACACAGGGGCCGAAGGACTTTAGACCAACTCTCATGTATGACAGAGGCACTAAGGCCTAGACAAAGGGAGCCTTATGATTTGGTGACCTAGGCAGATCGCTCCATGTCCCCCTCGTGCATGTGCACGCGCACACACACGCACACTCACACACACACACACACGAGTGCACATGGTCCCACCAGCTGGCCAAACCTCCATCCGTAGCCCTGTCTTCTCAAGGACTAGGACAGCCTCTTGCTCCCAGGACACCCACAGGCTTAACCAAGTCCCTCCAGGAGCGTGCGGAGCTTCCTCCCAGCTAATCCGGCAGGCTGCTGGTGGAGGCACGCAGTGTAAGGCCCAAGACAGACTCTGCCCCTCCTGGTGGGACGGCAGCAGCCCACACCCACAGCCGCCCACCCCTCGTAGCAGCCCCCAGCTGCCTCTCCCACCTCAGAGCCTGTTTCCGGGTCCATCGACCTCCTTCCTCCATCTCTCCTTCTGGGTCTTTCTCCCTGGCTCCCTTTCTCTACCTCCGGAAAGGAGGCTGTGATTCTGTGTTTCTCCCTGTCTTTCCGCTGGTGTCTCTCTCATTTCTGTTTCTCTCTAGTTCTCTGTCTCTGCTGGGCTTGTCCGTCTCTCTCCATTTTCTCATCAGGATCTTTTTTTGCCTTCCAGGAAAAGCTGATGTGGCGCCCCTGGTCAGTGGCAGTGAGGCCATCTGGGGTGCGGGGGTCCCGGTGGAGCAGTGGCAGCTGGGGTGGGGCTGGCCCGCGGGCTGGAGGCAGCGGAATGGGAGGAGAGAGGGCTGGGCCTCTGCGAGCAGGAAGGGGTGCACGGGAAAGAAAAACTGGGGGATGAAGGGGCACCCTCCCCTGCTAGGGTGACCAACTGTCCTGGTTGGCTGAGACCATCTGGATTTTAGCATGGAAAGCCCCATGTCCCAGAAAACCCATCAGTCCAGGTGAACCAGGACAGTTGGCTGGTCACCCTCCAGGCTGCCAGAGACCCCCAGGAGACAGGGCCAGGGCTCAAGGAAGGGCTTCCAAGCTCAGCCTCCTAGTTCTGGGGACAGTCAGGGCCCCACATGCTCACCAACGGTCCCCATCTCAGGCCTGAGCCCAATTCAGAAGAGGCCAGGAGAGGGGAGATGGCGGCCCAGAGAGTCCACAGAAGGCTCCCAGGCTGAGAAGTCGAGGGACCCCCCTTCCAGCTTGCCTCCCTGCCTGCTGCCATGATCTCCTGTGGAGTGGGCTTTGCAGAAAGAGCTTCAGCTGTGGCGGCAAGGGTAGAGCAGAGGCCGACCTGGAAGGTCACAAGCCCCTTCCTCGGAGGCCTGCACAACTGCTCCTGGGCCCTGCTGAGGGGCGGGCCCGCCCGTGAGACACCTCGGAGAGTCAGTGGTCCTCAGCCGAGGTCCCGGCGGCCCTATTGTCCTTCCTGGTGGAGGCAGGGCAAGGCCTGCACCTTGCAGGCAGTGGCGGGACCTGAGCAGGCCGGGAAGATCAATCAGCGACTGGCAGGCACGCGCCGTCCCCTTTCCTCTTCTCAGGTGGGAGTTTGAGCTTAGGGTCTGGTTGTCACCAAGGTCTTCCGTAGGGAATGAGGGGACAGACTCCCTGTCCCCAGAAGGCTGCTAACACACTCACCCACCCAACAGAGCGTGGGGCTCCTACATTGTATGAAATATTCTCTAAAAAGAAATATTATCTGAAGTGTCTTGGGCACGCCCCTTCCCCGGCCTGGGCCCAAAGGCCCGGTCTGTAAGATGACGAGGAGGTGAAGTGGGTGAGCTCTAAAATGCTTGGCTCTGATGACCACCCCACCTTGTCCAGCAAGCAGTGAAGGGCGCCTACTGAGTGTCTTGCCTGTGCCAGGGATCGAGAGCACCTGGGAAGGTAAGGCCTCTGCCCTCAGTGGGCTTCCTCTCTAGTCAGGGGTCACACCTTAAACACGCGTGAATAAGTGATCACAGCTTATAGGAAGAGCTATGAAGAAAAGTCAGGAACGTCGGAGAGAACAGTCACTGGGAACTGAGGGCTGCAGAGGCACCTGTGCTCTGACCCTGGTGTGCTTGGAAGGAGGGAGGTAGGGTGGGAACTCTGAGCTTCTCAGAGCACCCTGGAGGTGAAGCTGGTAGCATAGACTTTGTGCAGGTGAGGGTATGTGTATGGGCTGTGCAGAACAGAGTGAAGCCCCCTCCACCAGGAAGCCCTCCCTGACTGACACTGAGGTCACTGAATCTCCCCTCTGGTTTACAGTCTCTGATTGACCCACCAAATTCAGGACTTTCGTAGAAATTCTCCGGCACAGTCAGGTTGTTGCAGGAGAGCGCTTCCTCTGCAGAGGAAGGAGAGGGTGCTCTGCTTTAGACCATAATAATATCCTTGGCATCAGACCAGGCTGTTTTGCAGGCAGCGTGCTGGAGGGAATGGGGCGTGATGAGCTGGACCAGGCTTCCCGGGGATGCTTTCAGCCAAAGACGATCCCTGTCCAGGCCCTGCTGAGAGGGTGAGTTGAGTCACGAGCAGAGTTCAGCCCGTTATCAGACGGAAAGCTAAGGGAGCTTGCGGAGGGCTCCTGAGGGGTACGGCAGGCTTGCTCTGTGGAGGGCAAAATTCTTCCGTCTACAAAGTTCTTTTCTGGGGCTCCTTCATCTTTCAGGTTATCTTCCAGCTCCCTTGTTTTGGACCTCTTTGGTTTCCCCATGCCCACTCCCCTGGGCCTTCCCATTTGGGAAAAGGGGTCAAATATCCTCACCCTGGGGGTGTCTGCCCCTTCCACACAGTTGGTGTTGGAACAGTGGAGCTCAGAGAGGTCAGCGACGACCACCTGGCTGTCCAGCACCAACAGTGGGATCTTGGGCCCTGTGGGGGGCACAGAGAGAACCCTGCGGGAGTGCGGCCCCATGGCCTCCCTTCTGGGTGCCCGGTGGGCAGTCCTGGGGGATGGAACCCCTCTGTGGGTCTGGGTGTCTCAGAATCCCAGCCAGGAGCAATGAAGGCCAACAAGTTCCCGCCCTGAGCTGTCTGAGCCAGGCCTCCCGGTCTCCTCCCCAGCCAGAGGGGAGTGCCGTCAGCGGCGGGGCCTGGAGTCTTGGAGCATTTGGTGCAGCTCAGTCTCGGAGCCAATAGGATACGTTTTCTTAGAAAAACACGCCTGACTTCTCGGCTTTCACGGAGGGGTTGGTGTCTGCTTTGCACACTTTGGCCGTCTTGGCTTTTTCCTGAAACACACACACACACACGGATGCACACGCACTTCCACACACAAACTCACACCAAGACAGACACACACAAACACACACCAAGATGTACACACACACACACTCAAACACACAGAAATTCACATACTTGGTTTCACGCCACATCCACACACACACACACACACACACACACACACATATAAAGTCATGCACACATGGAAAAATGCACCCTCACACCCACAAACTTGTGCACAAACACACAGACAGCCCTGGCTTGGGCAAAGGCTTCCCCTTTTTTCTTGTTTGAAGTGGACGTCTCCCCCGCCGCGAGATTCCCTTTCTCGCCCTCGCCCCGCTGAAATCCCCCTGGCCCCATCATTTCTTGGGTGCTTTCCAGACAGTGCTGTGTCTTTAAGGAAACTGAAGCTGCTAAGAGTGAGTGAGAGGGAGAGAGAGAGAAAACACAACCCCCAAAAATTTGGCATCTCTTCCCCCCTCAAGTTTCTGGTGTCACTTAGGAAACACAGGTCTTTGTTGCTGCAGAGAAGCAGTTGTTTTGCTGGAAGGAGGGAGTGCGCGGGCTGCCCAGGCTCCTCTGGGCTCCTCCCCGCAGCCTCGCCTCAGTGGATGGTCCCAGGCACCCTGTCCGGGGGAGGGAGGGCACAGGCCTGCACACTGAAGGTGGGGCGGGACCAGGCTGCCCCTCGCTCCAGCATCCAAGGCCTTTGGGCGCCCTTGGCCCTGAAGATTGTCGGGGCTAACGTGGTCCTTTGTTGCTTTTTGATTCCACCTTAGAAGAGGCTTCTCTTGGCTGAGAGTAGTCTGAAGGTAAGCTGGTGGGGAGGAGGGCTCCAGGGCCAGCGGCGGCAGGGGGAGGCCTGTTGGACATGGGGGCTGGCTCCCTCTAGGCCCGCCCGGGCTGGTCTGAGTTGTGGGAGCCGTCCAGGGGACATCTGCTTCTTCGACAACCCACAACTGAGGCCCCGGAAATCCCATCCGCATTTGGGCTCAGCCCCTGGCCTCACCCAAGTCAGCGAAGAGGTCCTGGCGGAGGGGTTATTTAGGCAGCTGCCTGGCTAAGTTGAACGGAGCAGGCCACAACTGTGATTTCACCGAAAAGTCCTGGCGTCTGCTGCCGTCAGGGCCGGAGGAGAGTCAGGCCGGAGGAGCGGGAGGGGGCGGGTGGAGTGGATGGGGGTGGTGATCACTGCACAAGGGGCCTTGTCTGGGCCAGGGCGAAGCATACCTATGGGGGGCTCCAGTGGGAGGGGCTGCGGCCAGGATGTGGGAGGGCAGGGGGAGGTTCCGTGCCAGAGGAGGGGCGGCTGGAAAACAGATTTTGAGTCCTAGCGTCAAGTAGGAACAGGCCAAGGCAGGGAGAACGCTCCACTCGGAGGAGGAGCTGAGGTGCTCTTCCAACCTGTCTCCACCCTGCCTGGCTGCGTGACCTGGAGCAAGTCCCAGCCCTGCTCTGGGCCTCAGTTTCCCCTGGTGTAGGATGGGGGTAGTGGGCTAGGTGGTGCTGGGCTTTAGCTGGGTCATATGCGGCAGGGCTGCCTGATGGGAAAGAGCTCTGGCTGGGGTTGTGGGAGGAATGAGTCCTTTCGGCAGGTCCTCGGGATCCCCTGGGTGACAGGCCCTTCTCCTCCTCTGCAGGAGGCACCATGCAGGAGCTGCGTCTGCTCTGGTGGGTGGTTCTCCTGGGCCTGGCGCAGGCCTGCCCGGAGCCCTGCGACTGCGGGGAGAAGTATAGCTTCCAGATCGTCGACTGTGCCTACCGTGACCTGGAGGCCATGCCGCTTGGCTTCCCGGCCAACGTGACTACACTGAGCCTGTCAGCCAACCGGCTGCCAGGCTTGCCGGAGGGTGCCTTCAGGGAGGTGCCCCTGCTGCAGTCGCTGTGGCTGGCACACAATGAGATCCGCACGGTGGCCGCCGGCTCCCTGGCCTCTCTGGGCCATCTCAAGAGCCTGGACCTCAGCCACAATCTCATCTCTGACTTTGCCTGGAGCGACCTGCACAACCTCAGTGCCCTCCAGTTGCTCAAGATGGACAGCAACGAGCTGACTTCCATCCCCCGGGACGCCTTCCGCAGCCTCAGTGCTCTGCGCTCGCTGCAAATCAACCACAACCGCTTGCACTCACTGGCCGAGGGCACCTTCACCCCGCTCACCGCCCTGTCCCACCTGCAGATCAACGACAACCCCTTCGACTGCACCTGCGGCATCGTGTGGTTCAAGACGTGGACCCTGGCCACGGCCGTGTCCATCCCGGAGCAGGACAACATCGCCTGCACCTCACCCCATGTGCTCAAGGGCACGCCGCTGAGACGCCTGCCACCGCTGCCCTGCTCGGCGCCCTCCGTCCAGCTCAGCTACCAGTCCAACCAGGATGGTGCCGAGCTGCGGCCTGGCTTCGTGCTGGCACTGCACTGCGATGTGGACGGGCAGCCGGCCCCCCAGCTTCACTGGCACATCCAGATACCTAGTGGCACTGTGGAGATCACCAGCCCCAATGTGGACACTGATGGGCGTGCCCTGCCCGGCACCCCTTCGGCCAGCAGCCAGCCGCGCTTCCAGGCCTTTGCCAATGGCAGCCTGCTCATCCCTGAATTTGGCAAGCTGGAGGAAGGCATCTACAGCTGCCTGGCCACCAATGAGCTGGGCAGCGCCGAGAGTTCAGTGAACGTGGCGCTGGCTACACCAGGCGAAGGTGGTGAGAACACGCTAGGGCACAGGTTCCGCGGCAAAGCGGCTGAGGGAAAGGGCTGCTATACAGTTGACAACGAGGTGCAGCCATCAGGGCCGGAGGACAACGTGGTCATCATCTACCTCAGCCGTGCTGGGAACCCCGAGACTGCAGTCGCAGGAGACGGGGTCCCTAGGCAGCTGCCCCCAGGCCTGCTCCTGCTGGGCCAAAGCCTCCTCCTCTTCTTCCTCACCTCCTTCTAGCCCCACCCGGACGGGGACTGGGCCAAAGCCACCCCAGCGTTTCCCTAACTCTTCCCCTTGCCCCTGCCAGCGCTTCTTATAAGTGCTGCAGGGGTCTGGGGTTGGCAACTCCCGAGGCCTGCATGGGCGACTTCACGGTTTCCTACCTCTCCTTCTAATCTCTTCAGAGCACCTGCTACTGCCGACTTCTAGACCTGCTCTGCACTAGTGACTAGGATAGAATTTGATCCCTTAACTCACCGTCTGTGGTGCTCGTTGCTGCTAACAGCGTTACCCATGCTCTCCCTTCAGGGGCAGCATGCTAACAGGGTGATGCCCTAACCCAGCTGCGAGAAGCCTCAGTGGAGAATTCCAGGTGCTGTGACTGTCGAGCTGGCCAGGGCCAGGTGTGGGGGAACAGAGTTGGGGCTTGGCCAGGAGGAGGTCTGAAGCAGACAGGGCACGACAGAGGAGGCTGGGATGTAAAGACAGAGGCTGGCGTGGTTCTGAGGCTCTCCCAGGCCTGCTCAAGCTCCTCCTGCTCCTTGGTGCTTTCTGATGACTTGGGGGCTTGGGAGTCCCTTTGTCCTTATCTGAGACTGAAATGGGGGGATCCAGGAAGGGCCTCCCTTCCTCTTACCCCTCCTCCCTCTACCCTAACCTGTCCTGCCTTTCTCCCCAGCTACCCGTCTGCTGCCTGCTGCTCTGCAAAGGCCAGGCAGCCTGGGAGCAGCAGAGAAATAAACAGCATTTCTGATGCCCTTCTGTGTCTGCCTGGAATTTTGTCTGCATCTAGGAGCCCCTATGTGGAGACAGGATCAGGAGCTGAAGAGTCGGGGCAGTCAGCCTACCTGCCCACAGTGACAGGGGACTCTGAGACCCCAGCAGCCTGTAAGGGCTGGCCTGTGCTGTGCCAGGGGCTGGGTCTTGCAGTCAGCTGAGCTGCAGATGTTCCCGTCCTCCAAAGCATCCCACAGGACAGGGGGCAGGAGCCTGCGGTGGCTGGCCACCCTGAGCAGGGCCTGACGTCAGCAGTGGCTTCAAGAGGCATTTTGGAGACACAAGGAAGTGGAAGTGCCTGAGTGGCAGCTCCTCTTCCCTGTCCTGCTCCTGGAAGAGATGGACAGGAACGAAGGGGACCAAAGGTGAAAGGGGATAGGTGGGGCAAGATGGAGGAGACACATGCGGAGAAGGGGACACAGGACAGAGGAGGAGAAAGCCCCAGAGAGGCTGGGAACAAGAGGGAGAAGCTGGGGGAAACAAATCATACTTACCCTCCCCCAAAGAAGAAATGGTATTCCAAAAGGAAGTCCAAATGAGGACTGCAGATTCCGGTAGGAATCTTTCCCCATGGAGCAGATGGATCAGTAAGTGGCCTGGGCTGTGTGTGTGTGTGTGTGTGTGTGTGTGTGTGTACGTATAGCAACCTTCTTCAAGCCTGCTCTGTGTGTGTGTGTGTGTGTACGTATAGCAACCTTCTTCAAGCCTGCTCTGTGTGTGTGTGTGTGTGTGTGTGTGTGTGTGTGTGTGTGTGTGTGTGTACGTACGTACAGCAACCTTCAGCCTCTCCAGATGGGGAGCATAAGGATGAGGTCCTAAGCTGGAGACCCCACACAACCTCCTATCTGAGCCAGGTCAGAGATATGTCTTCCTGCTGCCTCCATCCCACCCCTTTCAAGATTGAGGCTGCTGCCTGCAGAGACAATGGCCCAGGGGGAGGCTCTGTGGCCTCTGTCCAGAGCTCCCAGAACTGCTAGCTCAGCAAAGTGGAGGCAGGAGGCCAAAGAGTCTGGGGTAGCAGCTGTGAACCTTGGCTGCTGGCCAACCCTCTTCCCTCCCTCCTGGTCCACATACAGCCCCTCTCCGTGCCCACTCTCCCCTCATCAACTTGCAGCTCCTGCTGAGCTGATATCACCAGCAGCGTGTATCAAGAATGACTCCTCATCTAAAATAAAAGTTGAACAAAAATGACTCAGGTCTGGTGGAAAACAGCAGGATGGAGCCAAATCCCATGTGCTGGGCCACCTTGGGTAAGTCATTGCCCACGTCTGGGCTTCGGTTGCCTTAGAAATCAAATGACAAGGTGGGGCAGGGTGCTGCTTCAGGGTGCAATGGACTCTGATTGCCTAAGCTTGATATTCCCAGCCTGACTGGGACACCCCTGGCTCCATTCCCAGCTGAGCGGGCTTGGCTTCCTGGAGCAGGACCTGAACCTAAGACCTGGGTCAGGGGCTGTGGCTTGAGTGGACTAGCTACTCCCCTGCTTTACAGTCTTCCATGGTCCCCACTGCCCTCCAGGTAAGGCCTCAATTGCCCCCTTAGAGCCTCTCTGACCCGCTCCTCCAATGAGCCCACCCTTTCTGCCTCTCCTTGGAACAGCGAATTCCTTGTTCCTTTAATGCTCCATGGTGTGCCATCCTCTGCACCGTCGCTTACACTGTTCCGTCCGCCCGGGCACCCTTTCCCTGTTCTTCATTTGACTAAGTCAGTCTTTGAGAGTCATCTCTGGCATCACCGCCTCCAGAAAGCCTTCCTGGATGTTCCTCTGCCCCCAGTGTGAACAGGGCCCCTTTCTCTGGGAACCTGGATTCTCCTCCCCTGAGACTCTGTCAGTTGCTGAAACAAGGGCAGGAAGCCTTTTTCAATGGGCAGCAGTGGGATCAGAGCGTGCCCTCTTTGGTCTCCTCGGGGCAGCCTTGAAAATGGGTTTGAGGTCCCTGCCTCTGCCCCTGCCTTTATAGGTGTTTGAGGCTGTAGCAGGAACCTGGGCCGGGGACTGCTGATCTCCACCGCCTGTGTAGGCATTTCTCAAGGCTCTGCTGACCTAGATCTGTAGGTGACCACATCTTCCCACCCTCTGTAGCCCCCCACCTCTCCGTGGGCCCAGGGCCTCTTCCTTATTCACACATCCCCAACCTCCAGCAAGCCTCCAGCAGGGAAAAGACCCCAGCCTGTCTCCACCCTCCTTTCCCCTCCATGTCCTCACTCTACTCCCATCAGGGCAGCCCCCACTGTGTCCCCACATGTCACACCCTTTCCTACCTCCACACCTGGGGTCACACTGCTTCCCCAGCATTCCTAAAGTAACTTCTCCCCTCCGCCCCAGTCCTGCACCTTCTTTAAGACCCAGAATAAGTCCTACTTCCGCAGCCAGCATCCACATGGCTCAGGGGGGCATCGTAGGGTCTCCAATGTCTTTGTCACCCACAGGGATGCAGCTACAGGTTCTCTCTGCCTTCTACCCAGTGTCTGGCCAGCATGTGACCAGGACACCCCGGGCCCCCCCAAGCCCCATCCCCATCAAGGCACAGCGCCGATGTACTGAGAGTGTGGGCGGGGCTTTCCCTCCATACCCCTCCCGCTATGAGTACAGTTTCTCGGGAACAAGTTTATTGCAGGGAACACACTAACCTCTTTCATAATCGTCAAAGGCATAAAAACTACAAAAATATCTGGCTCTCGAGTGTGGGCGGCTCGGTGTGAGACCTGGTCTGAGTTGTGACTTGGGCTGCCCTGCAGCCAGGGGCCAGGGAGCCTTCCAGCCACTCCCCAGAGAGGGCCGTGGAACTGAACGGGAGAGGAAGCACCTTGGCTGCTTCCACAGCATGAAGACCAAGGCCGAGGCGGGGGCGGAGCTGGAATGATTCCAGCAAAGGGCTTCATCAAGGCCCTTCAAGGCTGGTGGCAGAGCCAGGGTGGGGAGAGGCCTGGATGTGGCCGCCCCGGCTTGACTGGCTCCTGGAGCAAGGCCCTGATCCACCAGTTTCTTTCTTCAAAAGTCCTTCTGGCTCTCCTGTGGCCAAGTGGGCACAGCAGAGCCCTCCTGAGGCTCCCAGTGCAGACAGACCTCCACACAACCACGGTGATCCAGGCTGCATGGCCCAGGTGATGCTGGGAGAGCCGGTGAGGGAGGAGGATGGTGGGTGGGAACGCGCCTCAACACAGACAGGAGGGTGGGTTGGCCTTCCCTGCCCTCAGGGCTGGGCACCATTGGCACCCAACAGGGCTGTCTTCCGGAAGGCCTGCAGGGTTGGGTTGTGCAGCAGCGTGTAGGCCAGACCCCAGCGAGCCCTGCCGCGGCCAGCCCTGGGCCCTGCTCCCTTGGCCATGGAGTCCTTTGTCTGCAGCAGCTGCATCCCTGAGAGAGACAGATTTTCTGTGAGTCACTCAACAAACACCCAGCCAAGTCTCCCCTAGCCCTGGGACCTGGGCAGAGAGCCTGAAAATCCCAGGCGTAGAGCAGGTGGTGAGGCTTAGGATGTCCCCTGCAGGCAGCGCGTGGAAGTGGGGAGTGAGGTCTGTGGATAGACTGGAAGTGGGGTGGGACAAGGGCCTGGAGCTGGCTTAGTGTTCCCTCCCTACTGCACACTTCTGGGCAGAAGGAAAGGAGGAGGTCATACTCCCTGCCCCAAGGGAGAAGTGGGGGCAATGACGGAGCCCCTACGCAGATGTTTCATTCTCTCCTTGTGCACACTGAGGGTGTGTGTATGTGTGTGTTCATACCACGGAAAAAATTACCCTGAGATCAGACCAGGAGGGGCGACCAAAGGCAGCCAAGGGAGAGAGGAAGTGAAAATTTTCCTGGCGCCTACTCTGAGTGCTGGGGAGGGGCATGCATCCTTCCTGGGAGAAGCTGGGTAGGCCCTATGCCCCCATTCCCCGCGGGAGGCCGCACCTTCGTCTTCTTCCCCGGGTCTGAGGCTGTCCTTGGGTGCTGCCGTGGTCCTGGGTGGGAGGCTCCGCGATTGCAGGAGCAGGGAGCAGAAAGTTGTCATGGCTGGGTGCGACTGGCTGACCTCAATCTTCAAGAAGTTTCGGTAGGTGTAGTAGCCTGGGGTGGGGTGGCGGATGGCAGTGCTGGGGGAGCAGGGGCCAGACTAGAGGCACCCAGACATCCCCTAACACACACACACACACACACACACACACACACACACACACACACACAGTGCACGTGCACAGCCTGCATCCAAGCTTGTAGACACGCCAGGCGCATGGCACAGCTGCTGCCTAGCACAGTGGACCTGCTAGAACACCCCACGCCCAGTGCACATGCTGCAGAACCACACGAGGCACAGCACAGGGCACTCAGGTGGCATATGCAGCTGCAGACATCGGGCGAACTGACCCTCTGGCATGGGCCTGGGGCAGGGCGGACGCCTTCCTCACTGCCTGGGTAGCCTCAGCAACCCTCCAGCCCAACCCATGAACTTACCAGGGTCAAGAGTGGCAGCTCTCGGTGGCAGCAGGCTGAAGTCCATCTGGCCGAGGTGGATGGTGTTGTAGACGGCAGAGAGGAGCACTCGCCACGTGGCCATCACGGCCCCCACCAGCATGTTGAGGGGGAAGAGAAGAAAGGTGGCCGCACAGAGCACTCTCCTGGGGTGGGAGAAGAAAGCTGAGGCAGGCCCTCCCCAGAGCCCCTCCCCAGGGTCAGGCTCAGACCTGGATGCCTAGAACTGTGCGCCCACCATTTATTGCTGTGTCTTCTGTGCAACCCACCCTGGGCAAGGCCTTCTCTCTTTCAACCCACCACCCTGGGAGATGGGAAACTGAGGCCCAGGGAGATTGGGCGACTTAGCCAAGGCTGTCAGCTATTCAGTGGTAGAGCTGGGCTTTAAGTCCAGGTCCGTCTGGGTCTTTCTATGACCCTGATGCCTTCTAGGTCCCCTGTCTGCTAACTCCAAGTTCCCCCGGGAGCCAAGGTTCTCTCACAGTCTTGTCACCTGACATGGATCTTCCTTGCTACAAAGTGGGGAGGGGCATGGTTTTGAGGGAGCAGAGGATCCAGGGGACAGCAGTGCTGATTGATTCCCAAAGCAAGAAAGGCTCATGGGGGTACTTCCGGCCCCATGCCAGGTATGCAGAGAGGCACTTTGGAGTAGGCGGAGACATTGTCCCTTTTCTCTATGGGTAATGCGAGCCCTTTCTACTATCTTCTGGGCTCCTTGATAGGGAGAGGGGAGAGATGGCAGTGGAGGGAGAAGGACACAGAAAGAGAGCAACGCTGAAGAAGAGGCTGAGGGCCTGAGGAAGCCACAAGCCCAGGTGCCTCCTCACCGGTTGGTCAGCTGTGGGTGTCCATCACGAGTCTCCAGGAAGACCCAATGGGCTGCCATGTTCTGCAGGGTCACAGCCAGGGCCAGAGTCAGCCAGAAGGGCCTGCCAATAGTGGTCGCCGTTAGCGGACCTCTAAGAAGGAGTCCCCAAGCCCTCCATGTCCTGCGTCACTCACCATGAGGACTCCAGGGAGCGGAAGAGCAGGAGGTTCCTGCCGTGGAGCACAGGCATGAACACCAGGAAGGCCAGGGCCGTGGTTCCCAGGAAGAAGATGATCTGCTGCACCAGAAGCCCTGCCCGGGGCAGGAGTGGCACGGGGACAGACGACAGGTTCTATGAAAGCTGGCCATCCCCGCCACCCCCAGAACCAGGGGCTTTGGAATTGGGCAGCCTGGTCTTAGATCTCTGCTCTGCTACTGCCTCGCTATGCTGCCTTGAACAAATCACATTCCCTCTCTGAGCCTCAGTTTCTCCCTCTGTAAAATGGGGATAATAGTCCCTACCTCAGAGGCAGTTATAAGGATCCGATAAGATAACATCTGCGGAAACTCTTAAAATCACAAAATACTTTGCAACTGGTATTTCCCTCCAGTCTCTCCTGAGTTTGTGTTACTGGGGATAAGACTACATTTTAAACTGGTGTTTGCTTTCCTTCAAGCCAGTGCCTGGCATACGGTAGGTGCCGAGGACTGCCTATCGAAATAATCTGGCCAGTTGATTAGAGGACCATGCCTGCAAAAGGGCCTGGAGCATAAGGGCTACCAAGAACAGACACTGTGACTTCTGTCCTAGTAATTCCTCCCCTCCTTTACCGTCCTTCTCCTCCCGCTAGGAGGTGAGAGCAGAAGGAACTGGAGGGAGAGATACAAGGCCCTTGGATGTGCGATGCTGGTCATAGTCCCTCACCCTGCAGGGTGCTCTTCTCACTGCAGTACCCAAGGGGAGAGTCAGAAACCTGGGGCTGGGAGGGATCCTGGAAGGTTATCTGGTCCAACTCCCTCAGGGCAGGACCCCCTTTGCAGACTCCAACAATATCCATGAAACCCTGTTTGCATACCTCCAGTGACAGGGATCTCATTACCTCTGTGGGTAGCCTATTGTGGCACGGCTCTTTCTTTTTTCTTTTCTTTTTCTTTCTTTTTTTTTTTTTTGTATGGATTCTCACTCTGTCACCAGGCTGGAGTGCAGTGGCTCAATCTCGGCTCACTACAACCTCTGCCTCCAGGGTTCAAGCGATTCTCCTGCCTCAGCCTTCTGAGTGGCTGGGACTTCAGGCGCAGGCCACCACACCTGTCTAATTCTTTGTATTTTTAGTAGGGACGGGGTTTCACCATGTTAGCCAGGATGGTCTTGATCTCCTGACCTCGTGATCTGCCTGCCTCGGCCTCCCAAAGTGCTGGGAGTACAGGCGTGAACCACTGCGCCCAGACCGACACAGCCCTTTCTTAAGCAGGAATGTGCCATCTTGAATTTGACACCTCCAGACCTGGGTCCACCCCCCCATGTAAATACCTGGTGGCACCCAGGGTTCACCTCCATATGGGGGGAACTCACTCAATTTCCTGAGGGCTCCTGTACCCCCACCCTGAGTAAGCTTCCTAAGGGCAGGGAAGGCAGGGGGGTCCCTCCTCTTGCTGTTGCCCTAGAGCAAGTACAAACTCTGAGGACAGTACTTGAAAGCACACTTCTCCACTGGGGCCAGTGTCCGAGGTGGGGCCCAGTCCAAGGCTGGCTGTGGCGGGCATGGGGGGCTTACCAAGGCAGATAAAAGCTGTCTGGTAGGCACTGAAGCTCATCCAACAGAATATGGCTTGGCGGGAGGGATGGGGACTCCGGTGCAGGGGACTCAGGTCCAGAGCAGCTCCTCGGTGCAGAGCTTGAAGATTGGTCCTGGGGTTGGAGCCAGGGAGGCAGAGACCTCAGAGAGCACCACGCTCTCCCTAAATCCTCCTCTGGGCCAGCAACTGGCCAAACTTCCAAAAGAATTTCAACCCACAGCCATCAGCAGGGAAGCCCAGAACTGTGGGAGCCGAGAGGAGGCCACTAACCTGACCTGGGAAGTCAGGGAGGGCTCCCTGGAAGAGGTGATATCTGAGCAGACTTAAAGGGTGAATGAGGAAGACAAAACCAGGCAGAAGGCTCAACTTGAGCCAAGTCAGAAAAGTGAGAAACAACAGTGAGAATGGAAGTGACACACAGCGCAGCCACCAGGGATGGAAGTAAGGCGGGCACTGGCTGGGGAGCCTTGAATGCCAGGAGGAGGAGGGGGTGGTCTGTGGAAAAGGATCCCTGGGAGGAGCTCTGAGGCCTGGCACATGCACAGGACACATGGGCCAGTTCTCTGACATGGGTTAGTGCCCAGGCTGCCCCTTCCACCTGCCCTGGGCCTTCAGTGCTCCTCACCCTTCACCGCTGCAGGGCAAGCGAGGTGGCATGGTGAGACCCGCACTGCCTCTCCAGTGCCCTGTGCCTCCAGGCTACCCATCACCCACACTCTCACAGGGCAGGGCCACCCCAGCCTCTGCTGTCACCTCCACAGTCCTCACCTCCTACCTCTTCTTCCATTTCCAGGCACGTGTAGCCTCCCCAGGCCACCTTCCCTCTCATCCAGCCCACCCAGTGGGCCCTACTCTGAGGGCAAGCTCCACACGCCGCCCTGAGTTGGTGGTGCCCTGTGTCCCGCATACTCACAGACGTTTCCCCAACCAGACAGGAAGGTCCAAGGGCGGCCCCAGCCCCACCTTCTCCCTCCACCATGGGCGGCCACACTCAGGTGGGCTCCGTGACAGCCTGGGCCGGCAGAGCCCTTCCCTCCCTCAGCCCCAGGGCCTCCCCGCAGGCCCACAGGACTCCACTCCTTCCCCACCGCTGAGCCAGGGGAGCTGGAGCCTGCCACCCACCTGTGTGTCACCAGTGAGCGCATCAGGACCAGGAAGGTCAGTGAGCAGGACAAGACCAAGGCTGAGACGTAGCAAACTGGTGGGCAGAGAGGGAGCACAGGGAGAGATCGGGGCCTGCAGGGTCTCCTGGGGGCCTCTGAACCCCTGCCAGGGTGCTGCCTGGCGGGGAGATCCCCTGCCCCACACCACACTCTGAGTGGAGGCCTCGTGGGCCCATCCCCGACTCTCAGATCCAGTGTAAGCCAATGACTTAGGCCACCCATTCTTCCCAGTGATATGCAGTGGCCAAGAGGAGAAACCAGCTCTGAGTCTGCAGACCTGGTCCTCACCCCGCTGTTGCTGCCTCCATTGCTGTGGGACCCCCATCCAACCCGGCATCTTCTTCCAGCTCCATGGTTCCTTGGCCATGTGGCCTTCAGGAGGGCACACCATCTCGCCAGGCCACCACTGGCTTGTGAACATACTGCCCGGTGCGCTGTTGTGCTGCCCAGCTCCCAGGATCACGTGAGCCATAAGCCCCATCCAGGTCTGCACTAACGGCCCTCATTCAGAGCATAGAGGGTCTGAGTCCACACCAGTGTGGCCTGAGTCCATCGGAATAAGGGAGGCAGCTATTGTCGCCCAGCCCCCTCCCTGGCCATGCACGCAACAAGTGTATGCATGATGGTGTGTTGTGAACAAGCCTGGGCGTTTAAGAAATTCAGGGGTGCAGGCTGCAACTCTCCCACCTTACATCCACTTCCAACCTCGTCTGTCACAGCAGGCTGTCACAGTAACCCCATGAGGTTAGACAGAAGGACTGTTCCCGCTGGGCTGAAGAAGAAACCGAGGCCCAGAGAGAGGGCTTTTGCCCAGCCAGCCACGCTGCTAGGAATGAGAGAGTGAGGTGTGCCACCGTTTCCAAGCAGATCCAGAATGATCCTGGGATGCCTGCCCCCTGGTCTCATCAGTCAGCCCAGGAAAGTGTTCCTGGTGCCTGTGTTATCACCAGAATCTCAAGTGCAGGGAGAGCAAACACAGAAAAGGCGAAGGCTAGTTCCACATAGCCACGGGGCTTAGAGCGGTGGGTCTCAGCACTGCCAGTGCCTTAGGATCACCTGGAGCTGCTAAAACCTGCCCATGGCCCAGGCTGCACCCAAACCAGTTAAATCAGGATTTCTGTGGGTGGGACCCAGCCTCAGCCGTGAAGGCAACACTGGTGATTCAGTGTGCAGTCAGAGCTGACAGCCGCTCTGGGGGCTTTCCGAAGGCAGAGCCTTCGTGACGTATTTCTAACAGCAATAAATTGAAATCAATCAATCAACTTATATTTCTTGGGTGCTTACTGCCGTGGCTCTCAAACTTTGCTTGCATTACAATCACTGGGACTGTAATCACAGCACTTTGGGAGGCTGAGGCTGGTGGATCACCTGAGGTCAGGAGTTCGAGACCAGCCTGACCAATATGGTAAAACCCCGTCTCTACTAAACACACAAAATTAGCTGGGCATGGTGGCGGGCGCCTGCTATCCCAGCTACTCAGGAGGCTGAGACAAGAGAATTGCTTGAACCCGGGAGGTGGAGGTTGCAGTGAGCCAAGATGGCGCCACTGCACTCCACTCTGGTGACAGAGTGAGACTCCGTCTCAAAAAAAAAAAAAAGGAAAAAAGAAAAAATTCACTGGGAGGGCTGTTCAATCATAGAGGCTGGCCCCACTCTGAGAGCTTCCAGTTCAGTAGGTCTGGCATGGGGCTTGAGCATGGGGAATGTTAAAGTCAGCAGATGGTTCCCAGATTCAGCCAGGGCTGAGAATGATGCTACAGAAACCCAGACCCTTTGGCCAGTCCCTTGCTCCCTCCTCCAGGACCCTCGAGGGACACTGTTCTCAGAAGCGAGGTTGGGAGAAAGCGATGGTCATGCACAGCTCCAGCCTCCACAGTGCCCCTGCTGGGGCCAGCTGGGCCGCAGTGAGGGCACATTCTAGACCGTCTGCTGCCAGGAGGTGAGCAGCCGTCTTGCTGAGGCTGGCCTGGTGAGTGAATAGGCTAACACAGGCTGAAGGGTTAGCAGTCCCCTGGCCATAGGCCCAGCCTCTGATCTCCATCCATCTACCTCCTATCTCTCTCCCTCCACGGGTTCCCAACTTGGGCCCCCCAAAGCCCAGCACCCACACAATCTTCCTGCTGTTTGCCACCTCTGGGATCCTTCTTCTGGGCCCTGCTTTGGGGATGGATCTGTCTTCCCTCATGTGACTGAGGGCCTCAAGGCCAAGTGTTCCTTTTTCACGCCAGCACTCATTTTGCAAGTGGGGAAACTGAACTCAGGAGAGGTAAAGCCCTTTGCCCAAGGTCACTCAGCTTGTAAGTGATGGAGCAGAGACTCTCATCTAGTTTGCCTGACTCCCCGTCTGAGCTCTCTGTGAACAAGGCTATGGTCCAAGTGCTGCGTGGCAGTCCCAAGAGAAGCTCTGAGCTCAGAAGACATTAGCTCCTTAGGTGAAGGACGGACCAAGGGACACTGGAGCCCAGGTGGCGGGGTGGCTTTGGCCACATCTTGAATCCTCCTGGGCCTTGGTATTCCTCATCTGCAGACTTAGAGGGTAAATGGTGCTCTATCTGGCACAAGAAGATCCCAAGTGGGAGCCTTTGAGCTTGGAAACTGCAACATGCAATTATAAACATAAGGTGTGATGAGCAGAAGCAGTCAGTCCTTTGCTCTGGACGTGTCTCTTCTTGCCTCTGAGCCTCAACTGCCTGCTCTGTGAGCTGGGATCAATGATGCTACAGGGTCACTGTGACCTACAGGGTCACTGTGAGCAAGGGTCTGAGGTTGGCTGTGGGCTGACCTGGACCGTGTCTGCACCTGCCTATGATCCAGGTTGCAACCAGCTTGGAAAATCTCCCTGGAGAGGTCGTTTTCGGCTCTCCCGGAATTTGTCACCTGTCCAATTTTTGGGCCCCAGCAGCAGTTCCAGGGAAGCCTCTACTATGGGGAACTGAGGTGCTCAGGGAGATGGTGGAGGTCGTCAGGGAAGGAAGTGGTCACTGCATGTACCTCTGCCCACCCCCTACTCCCTGGCCCCACCATGGCCTGCATGCCCAGGTCTGTGGGATGAGGATGACATTAATGGTCAGGCACAGCTGCGGAGCAGCCACACCTCCACCTGCAACGCTGGCAGCCCTCGCTCTGACCATCGCATATTACTCCTCAAAAGCCCGAGGCCCCCAAGTCCGTCGAGGGTACATGCCTCACCAGTTGTGACCAACAGACTTTGTCTCAAATAGAGCAGCATTTACTCTGCAAGTTTGCAGATGGAGAGAGCCCCCCTCAGGCTGCAGGACCCCTGCGTTCTCTTGGCTGCACTCTGCCCTGCTGGCTGGCGTCAGGCAAGTCCCTCCCCGTGTGTCAAGCGGGGCCACTTCTCAGTCCCCTGCACAAGGCTGTTGGGAGCGCCCAGGAGACAGAGTAGGTAGGTGGCTGCAGGAGGCATCAGACCACAGGAGAGGAGGCCGGGATGGTTCCCTGGTTCAGGAGCTCATTGTCAGAGGAAAGGAGAAAGGAGATGGCTCCAGAAGACAGGGAGTAGGGAAGAGAAAGCATGAGGCCTGCCCAGCACCGGCCCCCTGCCCAGCGCCAGTCCCCTGCCCAGCACCAGTCCCCTGCCCAGCGCCGGCCCCCTGCCCAGCGCCGGCCCCCTGCCCAGCACCAGTCCCCTGCCCAGTGCCAGTCCCCTGGCCGGCGCCCTGCCCAGCACCAGTCCCTTGCCCAGCACCGGCCCCCTGCCCAGCACCGGTCCCCTGCCCAGCGCCGGCCCCCTGCCCAGCGCCGGTCCCCTGCCCAGCACCGGTCCCCTGCCCAGCGCCTGCCCCCTGCCCAGCACCAGTCCCCTGCCCAGCGCCGGCTCCCTGCCCAGCGCCGGCCCCCTGCCCAGCACCAGCCCCCTGCCATGAGGATTCACTCAGAAATCCTCACCGTCCCCATCACCATCTTCTTCCTCCTTCCCACCCTCAGCTCACCCATCCTTCCTCATTTCCATGCCCAGAGAGTTGGTCTGAGACACTGAGGTGGCGTGGGGAGATGCCACAGAAGCAGGCAAGGGGCAGGAGCTGCTGAGATGTCCCTCTAGGTTTCATAGAAGCTCAGAACTAGAAGCACCAACTGCCCCAATTTGGAGATGAGGCAATCGAGACCCAGGGAGGGGAAGGATGGGGGGTGGGCAGAGGTGCGTGTCCAAGGGCCCCCAGTGTGTCCATGGCTGACTAGCAAGCAGACCTTGCGTCTCCCAGCTTTCATTCCCCACTGCAGCCCTCAGGGGCTCCCTGGAGGCCTCACCTTCCAGAGCCCACAGATGGTGCTTCACCAGCTCGACCACCTCCTGCTTGTCCTGGGAGAGCACGATCCCAAAGCCGGCCAGCAGGTAGGAGACATCTGTGGTGACTCCTGCCCTCACCTTCTGGATGGTGGGGACCACGCTCACCAGCAGCAGCAGAGCCACCTGGAAGAGCCCCATGGTGAGAGCGCCATCCCAGGAAAAGGGTTTTCTGTGCTAACAGGGGAGACTTGTGGGAAAAAACCGGCAGCACACAGGCTGCAACCACATGCCCACTGCCCATCAGTGTTCTTATCTGCCCGTATAGCAGGTCCTCATGCCTCTAAATGAGGACATTACACAGGTGCAATTATAGCTTAACAGGCCAAAGGCACGCCTTCGAGCACCGTAACTGCATACAGTCAGCCCTGCAGGTCTGTGGGCTCCACATCCACAACCAACCAATTCAATCAAGCACAGATCAAAAATATTTGAGGAAAGAAACCCACAATAAAAAATAACACTGTATCATGTCTGTAATCCTGGCACTTTGGGAGGCCGAGGTGGGCTGATCACCTGAGGTCGGGAGTTCAAGACCAGCCTGACCAACATGGAGAAACCCGTCTCTACTAAAAATACAAAGTTAGCCACGTGTGGTGGCGCATGCCTGTAATCCTAGCTACTCGGGAGGCTGAGGCAGGAGAAGTGCTTAAACCCGGGAGGCGGAGGTTGCGGTGAGCCGAGGTCACACCGTTGCCCTCCAGCCTGGGCAACAAAAGCAAAACTTCGTCTCAAAAAACCCCAAAAAACAATCTAATACAAATAGCACAAATAATACAGTAGGACAACTATTTACATAGCACTTTTGTTAGGTATTATAAATAATCTAGAGATAGCGAGGTATGTTGGAGAATGTGTGTACGCTATATGCAAATACTATACCATCCCACATTGGAAATTTAAGCCTTTTTTTTTTTTTTGAGACAGAGTTTCGCTCTTGTTACCCAGGCTGGAGTGCAATGGCGCGATCTCGGCTCACCGCAACCTCCGCCTCCTGGGTTCAGGCAATTCTCCTGCCTCAGCCTCCTGGGCAGCTGGGACTACAGGCACGCGCCACCATGCCCAGCTAATTTTTTGTATTTTTAGTAGAGACGGGGTTTCACCATGTTGACCA
>NW_022436995.1:14784097-14787463 GCF_009761245.1 Sapajus apella
ATTGCCACCATGCCCAGCTAATTTTTTGTATTTTTAGTAGAGACGGGGTTTCACCATGTTGACCAGGATGGTCTCGATCTCTTGACCTCGTGATCCGCCCGCCTTGGCCTCCCAAAGTGCTAGGATTACAGGCTTGAGCCACCGCGCCCGGCCAAATATAAGCCTTTGTATTTTGATATGGAGGGGCGTCCTGGAAATCCACCTCTGATACTGAAGGACGGCTGTGTCTGCACCTTTCTTTCCCCATCATCTATCTATCTAAACTTTGGAATGTAAAATTTCCGGTTTCTCTATGCTGTTGAAAGTAAATGAGCACAGGCATTAAACCTAGATAGTGTTGGATTCAAACTTTGGCTCCGCTGAGATGTTAGCTGTGCAGAAACTTGGCCAAGTCAAATTCACCTGGCCAAGCTTCCATTCTCCCCATCTGTAAAGTGGAGAAAATCACACCTACCTCCCAGGATTTTAATTGTTTTTGCTTTTCTTGGAGGTGGTGAGGCAGAGTTTATCAAACATGTTATCTCACTAAATCTTCCCAATTACTCAAAGAGGAAAGTTATTCTATTTCCTCCTTTTTGCAGATGAGCTAACAGGTTCAGAGAGGTTAAATAACTTGCCCAAGGTCACACAGGAGGTAAATAATGGAGCTAGGATTTAAATTCGCGTTTACGTGGCCTCCAAAATGAATGCACTGGGTCACTATTTGAGTCCAAGAGTGAACACCCCTGCCCTTACGGGGAAGCGGGAATTCCCAAGATAGCTGGCAGCAGCTGGCCAGGATTCTGGATGGGGCACCTGGAGAGCTGAGTTGGGCCGAAGCCGCTCTGGGCTTGGGGTAGAGGGCAGGGCTCCAGAGGCAGATGGGTACAGGGCATACCTGGTAAATGGCTGTCCCTGTCAGGGTGGCTGAAAGCACCAGCTTCAGGGGGAGACGGAATCCTGCAGTCCTCAAAAGAAGAAGTGTGAGAATAGCACCACTCAGGCCCGGGAACCCTCCTCCCTCCCAAGGGGCCCAGAAAAAGGGCCAGCAGGACCCTGGATGACCAAGGCCGGGCCAGGGTCTTTCCCCTGTCCTGAGCTGGCAGTTGTCCCTCTCGATGGCAAGGATTCCAGGGAACAGGAGCCAGTCCTCCACTGCAGCTGTTCTGTGCAAGGGAGGGTGATGTCCCCTGTCACGCTTGGCCTCAGCTCCCAACCCCATACCTGGCTGTGGAGTGTAGATGCAGTGTCTCAAGCAGACCCGGGCCCAGGACAGGAAGCCATGCTTGGAGGTGTGGGAGCTGCAGAAAGACCCAGGCAGGTGCAGGGACCTCAGGGGAAGTCCCTCCCCCGAAAGCCAGCCCCAGAAGCTGGTCATTCTGCCCCTCTGCCCCTGCCATGCTGTCCAGTGCTAGCTTCCCAAGCACAGCTGCTAACCAGCCCTATCCACCAGCCCAATCCACCAGCCCACAGAGTGTGTGCAAGAGACCCCACCTGCTTCCCAGCTTCTTCCTGCAAAGTAGGTTCCTCAGATATTCCTCAGAGTAGCTGCGCTGCAGCCCCTGTGGAGACAATTAGACGAGCAGATGAGACCTGCCTGGAGCCATCCGTGGGTCCTTGGCTCAGGGAACCAGAGTGTTCACTAAGCAGGTGCTCCATAAAAACCTCTCAGCCACAGCGGTGGTGGTGAGTGCAGAGGGGGCTGAGTTGTGGGAATGAGGTCCATGCCCTCCAAAGCGTCTTTTTTCTCTCTCAAATACAAGGCCAACTACAAGGACAGTCTCCTATCAAAGAGCCATCAATACCAGGAAGTTCTTCCTAAGATCTGTCTCCAAGTCTCACCTGCTTTACTCAGTCACATCTCATCATCGATTCTTTCCACCCCCAGCCCTCTGGCCTCTGCTGGCTGAAACTGGGGCAGAGGGAAACTTGTGTCCCACAGGTACATCCCAGGACGTGGGGCGGGGCAGGGGCTGGGGTGGGGGAGTGGGGGGGTCATTCCAGGTCAGACCGCCTCAGGCTTCTCCTCCTGCTACTATGCAAGGGAGATCACAAGGGTGACCAGATTTGTCTAAGCCACATTCCAGGCCTTAAGCTGCCTGTGAAGTGGCAGAGGCTCATGGGAAGATGGAGTGAGCGCCCCTGCCCTGAATCACCGGGAGAACGCAGGCAATTGTCACCTGTTGCCATGACAACCCTGGGATCCAGGGCAGGAGTGGGTCAGCTCAAAGCTTGACGGGGGTCCTTTGAGACTGAAACCTCTTTGACCAAAGTCCAAAGAAGATTTTACACCTCTCCAGCCTAGGGAGGAAAGGCTGGTAATGGAGAGAGGAGTGGGACGGTGGAAACCCTGGAAGAGAAGGTAAGGGAACATGCGCTGGGTGGGGGAGGGGGGCCGCTCCCTCTTCAGAGCCAGCTATAAAAAGGGGGAGATTCGGGCTTCCTCAAAGAGTGTGAGCATCAGGAGGGCAGGAGCGACAAATGCTCAGAACTCCGTGCCTGCCAAGTGGGAGCCGAGCCCAAAGTCCTTGGGCCTTCTCAGACCACAGTAGCCCGAGAGGGACCCAGGGCTCTCCATCCTGCCTCGGGATCTCACTCATTCTCTGGATTCAGTCTGACCTTGGAGTTAACACGCAGTCCCAGCCCCTCTGCTGAGCTCCGGACTTTGGGCAGCACACCTAGGACCAAGCATCGTCCCAGGGGCATCTGCTCCTCCTCCATCTTCCCTGGCCCAGCAGCTGGCACCACCACCCAATGCTGGCTGCCCAGATGCCTCCCATCAAGGCTTTCTTTCTCCTGCCCCGTCTGAACAGGAGCCAAGCCCTTTGGCCTCTGTGTCCTAAGCCTTTCTCCTGAGTCTGTCCTTCCTTCCCCCATGAGGACCTCTGCAGAGCTTTCTTCCTCCTCCTCTCTCACCAGAAAGAAGTACTGGACTCCCGCCCTGCACCCGCAGTCCCAACCCCCCTGCACGTCTCACACTGCACTGTAGGTATCTGGTCTGCCCCTGTCTGCCCCACCACGCTGGGAGCGCCTGGAGGTCAGACACGAGTCCACCAGCTGCGAGTTCACAGCACTGAGCCCAGGGCCTGACTCATGGTAGGTGCTTAGAAGGCATTTTAGTAAGATAGAAGTATCTTCTAAGAATTATCTCTCCCTGCCGGGAGCCGGGGCTCACGCCTGTAATCTCAGCACTTTGGGAGGTCAAGGCGGACGGATCCCGAAACCAGCAGTTAGAGACCAGCCTGACCAACATGTGAAACCCCGTCTCTGCTAAGAAAACAAAAATTAGCCGGGTTTGGTGGCGTGTGCCTATAGTCCCAGCTACTCAGGAGGCTGAGGCAGGAGAATCTCTTGAACTTGGGAGGCGGAGATTGCAGTGAGCCAAGA
>NW_022436995.1:14787563-14810223 GCF_009761245.1 Sapajus apella
TGAACAAAACAGACACAAAACCATCTGTTCCTCTTTACCCATGCTCTTTCCTGTGCCTTCTCCTTATTCTGTCCTCACTCTGGATTCTCCGTCGTTCAGGCCCTTGCTAAAGTCTACCTCCTCTAGGAAGCCCTCCCAGCCCTCCCATTTATCTGAAATTCTTCAACCATACCCAACCTAGAGTTGATTCATAATGCAGTTCTGCCCTGGGCACTTCCTGAATCATCTCAGTATGTGCAGAACTGGGATTACACACAAGGCTCCAGGCTGTCTCTCCGGCCAGATCTCAGCGTTTCACAGACAGAGCTATGACTCTCCTGTCTTCTGACTCAGTTCTGCTTTGTGGAGTCCCTACTATTCACACAGCTCAGTGTCATGGGTATCTTGGGTGCAGTCTAGGGCCCGGCCCAGCCTTTGCCTGGGGAGGGAGGGCTAAGCAATCACTCAGCAAACATTTTCTGAGCATCTGTTCTGTGCTGGGCCCTACACCAAGCACAGCCATGTATCTGGGACCACAGAAATGGGAGCTTCGGGCTGTCTTGAGTACTGAGGAAGAGCTCATCCCAGGCCTGCCCCTTTACCTTGGGGCCTGCTCCTGTCCCGTGGCCGAAGCTTCTCACCAGCTGCACTGGGTACCAAAGGCTCAGGAATCCGAGGCCCAGCAGGAGAGGCAGGGAGGCCAGCAGGGAGTAGTACTTGTAGACCTGGACGGACAAACACACAGAAGACTACCTTCCATTTTCTTCCCCCAGGCAAGAACCAGAACCCAATGCCCTTCCCACCTCGTACTTGGCCCTGAGAATGGTCTGGGGTGGGGGGTGTGGGGACAAGGGAAGGCTTCAGCACTATGGTTCCCAACCTGCTACCCAGCACAAACCTGCCCACCTCCCCTTCTTGAGCTCTGCAGAGATGCTCATCCCTCCCCCAGGCTCCTGGACCCACACAGGCCTCAGGGCAGCCAAGAGGAGGAGGTCACTTGATCCTCTGATTCTCTCCAGCTCCCACCACATGTCTCCCTGACCAAGGCTGGAATAAGGCCTGGAAGGGACACCACTTTCTGTTTCTGTGTTCCCAGAACATTAGGAACAGTTCTGAAAATCACACCAACGCCTGCCTGTGCCTACATATAGTTTTCAACCTGGGCATCGGGAAAGGCTATGCCCTGCTTCCCAGGGCTGAGGCCTTCCTGGGAGTGGGCCTTTTGTATACTCATTTATTTATCTTTTGGTTCAATATACTTTTATTGAGAACTTAGTATGTACCAGGTTCTATTCTAGGTGGTGAAAAAGAGCCACCAGGTCCCCCTTCTTCTTCTTCTTTTTTTTTTTTTTTTTTTTTAGTGAGACAGAGTCTTGCTCTGTTGCCCAGGCTGGAGTGCAACGGCATGGCCTTGGCTCACTGCAGCCTCCGCCTCCCAGGTTCAAGCGATCCTCCTGCCTCAGCCTCCCTAGTAGCTGGGATTACAGGCACCTGCCACCATGCCTGGCTAATTTTTGTATTTTTAGTAGAGATGGGGTTTCACCAGGCTGGCCAGGCTGGTCTCGAACTCCTGACCTCTTGATCTGCCCACCTCGGCCTCCCAAAGTGCTGGGATTACAAGCATGAGCCACCGCATCCAGCCACCAAGTGGCCCCTATCAAAGCAGCTTCCTAGTCTTTACCTCCACCCAGAGGGATTGGTGTTATCAGCTCCATGGGCGGATGAAGAAACAGTCTAAGAAAGGTGGCACTGTTTCCCCAGGGCACTTGGTACCACCTGGCATCATTTTGTCTGTGTATTGTGTCTCCCCTTCTGGAATGACAGCTCTTGGGAGGCTACGGACTGCGTTTATCTTGTCCACAGCTATAGTCCTGTGCCTGGAAATGTCCCTGGTGCAGGGTATGTGTCTCAGATATGTTGCTGAATGAATGGGTGAGTGAATGAATGAAGAGGTGAAGCTTGATTCACACTCAGGTTGCCTGGCTCTAAAGCCTATACCATCACTCTTTGGGTTCTAGGCTGGACAGCTTCACAGCCCCAGCCAGCAGCCAGTGAACAGGGTTCTGAGGTTCTGGAATCCTCCTCTTAGCCCTCTGAGACCATCTCTGACTCCACACTTGCCAGCTTCCATCTCACTTCGTGTCCATACCCTCTCCAGCCTGATCCCAGGGAGGCTGAGGAATCAATGACACAGGAGTAAGGGGTGGGGGCATTTCAGGCTTTCTCTTCCTCCTACTCTGCCCCCTTCCCCTTCTCTGCCCCCTCCTAGACTGAAACCTTCTGAGGGCTGGGCCCAGGCGCCTTGTTCCCTGCCTCTCCCGCAGAGCAGCCCCGCTTGGAAGGGGCACGTGTTTGAAGGCGTGGAATCCCACATGCAGCGGCAGGCTGCAGGGCCGCCTGTCATAGAATCAGCGCTCAAAGAAGCCCCCTGGTTTGAGCAGGCTGTTCTGTGCGCCCCTCTGCTCTAGGCCATTGTGATCAGCCGTTACCTTGGGAGTGTGGGGACACTCTGCCCTCTGCCAGACCTGGACCCCGAGGTGGGCCCAGGACAGCGTGCTGCCAAGCAGGTGTGCAGCTCTGTGACCAGCCGTGGCACAGGCGGCCAGTGGGTAGTAGAGGGCAGTGTAATAGAGCAGGCCCAGCATCTTCCAGGATCCTGGAAGGTGAAACAAGCAGAGAGACCCATGCTGGAAGGGCAGACATGGGGCCTGCAGTGAGCCCACCCAGGACTCTCTCCTGTCTCCAGCTTCCAAGACATTCAGCATATTCAGTGGGCAAGAGCCGTCGGTTCAAATCCAGGCCTGACTACTGTCAAATCTGAAGAGAGGAAACCCCACAAGTGCCGTGACAGAGGTCTGAAGCCTCAGCCTGTTCTCATATAATATTGATTTAGAAAAGAATTAGAAATGTAGGCACACAGTTATTCCTTTATATAATCATATATAATCTTAGAGTTACTCACTTAGAATCATAAAGATATATACTCAATATAACCTTTGATTTTACTAGTGACTATCGGGGTATGAAGCATGGAACCGAGGTGACATTGTGAACAAAGTGATCCTAAGGCAAGCTGCTCTGAGCCCTCTGTCACGCCCACATGAGGGCTGCTGGAGGGTGCCTCGGCTGGGCGGCAGCGCCAGCGCTGGGAAAGCACCGCTGTTTAGCCAGCTAGGGAAGAAGACGTCCAAAATGGCCAAGACATCTCCTTCCTGGGGAAGTTTGGAGAAAACGCCGCTCCTCCAAGCTCTTGTGGTAGGCCTGATGACTGTCAGGTAGGCCCGCAGACATCCAGGGGCTTAACTATCTCTATGTGATGCTGTGCTCCAGCGGTCATGTTCCATGGCTACTCTCCCACCCTGCTTCTGCACCTGGTTTCCCTTTTTCTCGGAAGATCAGAATTAATAATAGTAACATAATCTTAGTGTCCTTGATATTTTTGACAAATATGCGAAGAGCGCTGACGCATTAGCTTTTTCCCTTGCCTCGGCTACTCGAAAGTCTTGGGACCCCTGTCACCAAGACACGTAATTTACCTGACCCTGTCACTGACCACCAGTACCTCACCCTGCCTTCCCTGCTCACTGCTTTGTACTCAATAAAAGTCAGAGCGTCCAGGAGCTCGGGGCCACTGCTGGACTCCGTGCTTTGGCTGGTAGTGGACCCCCGGGCCCAAACTCTCTTCGCTATCTCTGTGTCTGTGTCTTTTATTTGTACAGTTTCTCATCTCTGCACGAGCAGGGAGGGGCTCAAAGGACCCTTTAGGACCCTACACAACTCTGTGACTCTTGGTCAACCCTTGGTCAACTCTGTGACACTTGGTCAGCTTACCTCTTGGAGCCTCAGTTTTCCCATCTGTAAAATGGAAAAAAATCACAGTATAGTAGTACAGGCAAAATGACAAGGTGTACACATAATGCTCAGCATGGTGCCTGAGGAAATATTCAATTTAAGATGCTATTTCCTTGGCCCTCAGTT
The DNA here is from genome assembly GCF_009761245.1 of Sapajus apella. NCBI lineage: Eukaryota > Metazoa > Chordata > Mammalia > Primates > Cebidae > Sapajus > Sapajus apella. Next base: position 14,791,521 of record NW_022436995.1, read on the forward strand.
TCTCCACTGCAAAATGGGGCTAATATGCATACTTTGTGGCGTCGCCGTAAAGACTGGATGATCTGAAGAGGTCATGTCTCAGGAGAGCAGCCCATCTCATTGACAGCTGTTCCTGTTACCCTCATTTCCTTGAGCCAAGCTTAAAACTCCAAGACCCCACCCTATCCCCATCCCATCACACCAACTCCAAGACCTTGGGGGCAGTGCGTACCTGGGCTGGGTGGCGAGGTGAGGGTCAGGAAGGGCAACGGGTCTTCGTCGGGGAGCAGCAAACACAGGGAGCTGAAGAGGACCATGAAGACAGCAGCAGGCACTGCCTGGGGCCTGTCCGCAGCCAAGAAATCCACAGGGCTAGCACAGAGGCAGGGACAGGGCAGGAGGGAGTTGCTCAGCCCCTGCACCCCCCTTACCTCCAGGCTGTGTTCCATAAACCTAGGAGGTGGAGTCAGTCCCACTTTCTGGTTGGGGGAGTCCCCTTCATTCATTCATTCCATAGATATTAGTGGAGTGCCTCTTATGTACCAAGTCCCGAGCCCTTTGCTAAAGGGACTTGGGATACACGTGCAGTGGGAACAAGCCCTAGGACTGCTCTCTCCGCCCATCCTGGAAGCTCCAGGAAGCAGCCACCTCCACATTAACTGGTATGTCTGTCTGGGCTGGCAAACCTTCAGAGAACTCAGCGAGTCATAACATCCTTGTACGACGGCCACCACCCTGGGCTGGGTGTGGAGCCGGGGCAGAGGGCAGACAGCGGGCACAGCTGTCCCAGGCATCACCCCTCTGGGCTCAGGGCAAGCCACTCAGACCCTCGGCTTTTGCACTGCAGCTTGCACTCATGCTCTGAGAGCTTCATTCTCCCTCAAGCACCCCCCCAGCCAGGGTAAGCTCTTTTCAGGGCCACCTGGAGACCCTAGGCTGGTTCCCCACAAAACCAGCACAGCAAGACCTGCCTCGGTACAGTCTGGGTCTGGGATGCGAAGCTGTCTATACCAGGGAGACACCCATCACCTGCCCCAACCCTCTGGTCTCTCGTGACCAGCCTGCCCAGCCCCATCTCTTCAGGATCATGCCTGTCCCAGACTCTGGGGTCACAGGGTTGAAGGAGACAGGAAAAGAAAGTTCCAGTTAGGCCAGGCGCGGTGGCTCATGTGTGCAATCCCAGCACTACGGGAGGCTGAGGCAGGTGAATCATGAGGTCAAGAGTTTGAGACCAGCCTGCCCAACATAGTGAAACTGTGTCTCTACTAAAAATACAAAAAAATTAGCCGGGCATGGTGGTGGGCGTTAATCCCAGCTACTCAGGAGGCTGAGGCAGGAGAATTGCTTAAACCCAGAAGGCGGAGGTTGCAGTGAGCCAAGATTGAGCCACTCCAGCCGGGGCAACAGTGCAAGACTCCATCTCAAAAAAAGAAAGAAAGAAAGAAAGAAAGGAAAGAAAGAATGAAAGAAAGGAAGGAAGGAATGAAGGGAGGGAGGGAGGGAAGGAGGGAGAGAGGGAGGGAGGGATGGAGGGAAGGAAGGAAGGAAGGAAGGAAAGAAAGAAAGAAAGTAAGTTCCAGCTATAGGGGATAGAGGTCAGTTCCCATAAATCTGCCTTCAAGCATTAGGGTCCAGGTGATACTCTCAGGGAAGGTGAGGGTCAAGATGGTGTTGGGATGGTCACGGTCAGTCCACACATGAAGGGCCGGCTGCCTGAGAAGCTATACTCTGAAGCTGGGTCCCGTCGGGCTTGTTTCCCTAGGGCCTGGGTTGGAGTCCTTTCTCCCAGGCGGGCTTGAGCGAGTCCCTCCCCCTTCCTCTGGGGGTCCTGACTAAACCCGGAGACCTGGGTGGAGATGAGGAAAGCCCCAGGCAGAGGCAGGCAGGGGTGACATTGAAGCCAGAGCTGCCTTCTAGGTACCTAACAAAGCACCCACCCTCCCAGAGTGACCCTGTCAGCTGGGCCCCCTGAGTAGGGGTGCCCAGGCCATGGCACCAACCTGGGCAAGCGGGGCCGGCCACGCACACAGTCAGGCCAAAGCTGGCGGCGCCTCACCAGCATGGCCAGGAGCAGCAGCACGAGGATCTGAAAGGAGAGCACAGAGGAGAGCTTGCCGTGCCCAGGCCTCCCGTGAGGGTCTGAGTGTGAGGGCCTGGACTCAGACCCCAGGACATCCTCTGCCTGACCAGTGCACACTCACGTGGCATCTTGGGGACTGGTCAAGAGGTGACAGACACCTGGGAGGTAGGACTTGCTTCCTGGTTTGGGCCCCCAAGCTGAGAGAACTCCCAGATAGCTCCCCCAAACCAGGATCTCCCAGGGCCCCCCTTCACCAGCCCCAGTGGAGAACCCAGGTCCCACTGCCCAGGCTGGCAGCAGCTTGCAAGCCAGGTTCAACTTGGGTGGGACTCACTGACAGCGAGGCCAGGCAGGCGTGGTACAGGCCGGGTGGTACGCTGGTGTGGCAGGAGGGCACTTCCCTGCAGAGCAAATGAAGGCTGGGTCAGGCCTGCGTCAGGCCCCTGTGGGTGTGTAGATGGGTCTGGGATTCAAGACTGTCCACACTGAGGCAACCCTCTGATGCCTCCTACACAAGCCTTCCCAGCCTCACCTTCTCAGGGTCATTCTGGGGCCCTGGTGTCCCCGTGATGTGCGGCCCCACGCCAAGCTCTGGAGTTATAGGACTAAGGAGACAGGAGGCTCCCGGGGAAAGCTCAGTGGACTGGCTTGGTCTGATCACTTCTTTCTTTTTCTTTCTTTCTTTCTTTTTTTTTTTTGAGACAAGGTCTTGCTCTGTCACCCAGGCTGGGGTGCAGTGGTTCGATCGCAGCTCATTGCAGCCTCAGCCTCCAGGGCTCAAATGATCCTCCAGCCTCAGCCTCCTGAGTAGCTGGGACCACAGGTGTGCACCACCATGTCTGGCATTTTTTTTTCTCTATTTTTAGTAGAGACAGGGCCTCACCATGTTGCCCAGGCTGGTCCTGCATTCCTGAGCTCAATCAGTCCTCACTCACACCTCAGTCTCCCAAAGTGCTGGGATTACAGGTGTGAGCCACTGTGCCCAGCTGAGTGCTTATTCTTGCTCACCTAGATGCTTCCTGTCCTTCAAGGCCTCCCCTCTCCAGGAAACCCCTCTGACTGCTCCTGGCCTCACAGATCTCTTCTCAGAACTGCGGTTGAACACATGACCTGGGTCAAGCAGTCAAGAGTTTGGCCCTCTGCTTTGCCCTCTGCCTGCTGCCATCTGAGACTGGCCTGTGACTAAAATGATCTCCCATGGTCCCCCTCTTTTCCCGCTTCCGTCTCATTGACAGCGTCCATGGACAGCCATGCAGGTTGCCCACTGCACAAAGATGCTCAGCCAAGGGGTCAAGTGTGGTCTGAGATCCAGGCCATGCTGCTCACCAAACCCAGCACCTGCTGAGTTGAATGCACCTAAGTGGGGATCCCGTTTTCCAGTTCCACAGAGGCTCCCTATGGCCTGGCAGAGGTCCTGCGCACACCCTGGCTGAGCACAGAAGTGAGCCCACGGTGGAGACAGAGGCCACTATAGACGGTGAAACCCTCCACTTCCTTGGCAGAATCATGCGGCAGAGAAAGGGAGTGAGGCAGGAGTTCTGAGCCCTAGCCCTGGGACAGCAGGCAGAACTGGGTCCCTAGGGAGCAGTGGAGCTCTGGGTTTTCCCAGCTTGGGCCTGGGAGAGCCAGAAGGGAGGATGGCAGCATGGGTGAGGCTGGTGGGGTCTGGTGGTCGAGGGCCTGAGATAGAGCCTGGGCTGCAGCCAGTCCCTGCCTGCCCAGAGGGTTCAGCCACCCGCCGGCGCACCCTCCACTGTGTGAAGGGAGGCATCAAGGCTGTATTATACAGGGGAGCTCAGAGCCCTGGGACCCTCTGATGGGTCAGCTCGGTCTGTGAGCGGTGGGAAAGAAATCAGTCACTTGGTGGAAAGGCAGAATAAGTCAGCTCTGGGCAGCTTCTTGGCCAGGAAACCAGCCTCTTCCCAAAGTGTGACTGGGCTCCGGAATAGCTGCCACACAGGGGGCAGGTTCCCATGTGGGCACTCAGTCTCAGGCTTCCCACCTGCCGCCCCGAGACCTCTCACTCCAGTGTGCAGGGCAGCCCTCCCTCGAAGCCTGCATCTCCCCGCCTGACTGAGTCCTGCTCTACCCTGGACACCTGGGCCCAGCAGGGACTTGGCAAACTGTCCCTGGAGTATTTTGACCATTTTCTTAGGAACCCCACCCCAAGCTACCCCTACCACCAGAAACGCCCTCCAGAGCCCTGCCTGGGGGAGCTCCTGGCCCTTTCTGTACCACCTGAGGTCCCCATCCAACCCCTCAGCTCAGTGTGAGAGGTCAGATGGGGACGTCAGGTGGCACAGTAATGAGCAAATGTTTGGCTAGTGGCTTGTGGGCCCATGTTTTGTGCCATTGGACAGGCAGGATGGCATAGATACAAAGACCTCAGGGAGGGGGGTGAGCTTGATCCTGGGACAGGCACAAGCAGGCGCTGAAGGACACAGAGGAAGAACTTTGAGCAAGAGGAGGTGGTATCTGATTGGAGTTTAAAAGATGGTTAGTGGCTGGGCGCAGTGGCTCATACCTGTAATCCCAGCACTTTGTGAGGCCGAGGCAAGCAGATCACCTGAGGTTGGGAGTTCAAGACCAGCCTGACCAACATGGAGAAACCCCATCTCTACTAAAAATACAAAATTAGCCTGGTGTGGTGGCGCACACCTGTAATCCCAACTACTCAGGAGGCTGAGACAGGAGAATCTTTTGAACCCGGGAGGTGGAGGTTGCAGTGTGCCAAGATCATGCCACTGCACTCCAGCCTGGTGACAAAGCAAGACTCTATCTCAAAACAACAACAACAACAAAAATTCAAAAAAATTAGCCAGGCCATCATGGTGGGCGCCTGTAATCCCAGCTACTCAAGAGGCTGAGGCAGGAGAATCGCTTGAACCTTGGAGGCGGAGGTTGCAGTGAGCTGAGATCGCGCCACTGCCCTCCAGCCTGGGCAGCATGAGCGAGACTCCATCTCAAAAAATAAATAAATAAAAGACAGTTAGCAGCTCTTCAGGCAAAGAATGGGAACAGCAGCTCCAGGTGGAGGGAACAGCGTGAGGAAGCAGAGGGGCAGGCGACAAGCAGCATGGATGGGGCCGGGCAAGACTTCCAGGTTGATTGCAGCCCAGAGGTCAGGTGAGATGAGGTTGCAGCAAGCATGGGAGGCCCTGGGAAGCCACTGAGGGTGTCTGAGCCATTGAGGGTTCTGACCACCTGTTCCGGATTTTAGGAAATTTCTGTGGCTGATTCCACTGCTCATCCACCCCAACTCCAGCCTGAGAGTGCTGGGCACTGGGCACTCCAGAGCTCTTCAAAGCTCTGATGCACCATGTGCCCCGGGCGTCTGACTCACACAGACAGAGGTGAACCCAAGTTCATCTCCTTGGGATTTCCCTGAGCTCCCAATTTTCTGTTCCTGCCTTTGGGGGCAGGGGGGTGGTGGGAGGCTCAGCTTGGTTTGGCTGAGTAAGTAGATTCAAACAAATCTCTTTATTCTTATGGGTGCCATGCCCTGCAGTGGGAGAAAGGAGCTGAATCTTCTAGATGTTACACACATGGGACGGGACTCCTCATCACCCAGTGCCTGACATACACATAACTTTATTCTGAGACTACAACTGCAGAGCAGGCTGCAGGCACCTGGCCCCTGGCCAGTGCCTGGGCCCTGAGGCTCCCCAGGACACAGCTTCCGATTAGAGCCTTCACCTAGGTCAGAGGCCATCCTCATGGGTTCCTGGGCCTCTCCCCATTCTGGTCCCGCGCAGCCCACACAAACACAGCAGGACGTGCCGAGCCCGCGGTGGGGAGCATGCCTTGGCTGAGTGCAGGCTAGCTTCCAGGTGGTCAGAACCCTGAGTCCTGCAAACAACAGCTTCTTCCCCCAGGCCTGGGTGGAGCTCCCAGCCCCTGGGGAGGCACGCAAGGATTTTTCCTTCTCAAGTTTCAGGTTTTGATGGAGAACAGATGTGCACATATCTGGCTCAGCAATCCCCAGCCTCACCTTTCCTCTTCTCCAAACCAGAGCAGGGAGGCAGGGGATGGGCCAGGCCCGGGAACAACAGGGGAGAGAGCTGGCTCTAATCCTCCACAGGCAAGACATCCTGGCAGGACGTGGTGGACACAGAAGGCCCAGCTCCTCCACTAGGGTGCCCAGACTAAACCCCGATAGAATGGATCTGGACGAAGCAGTTGTGGCTGGGTCCTCAGGCCACCCGGGGGCAGGCCGCCTCCCCAGTCCCTGGGCTGGCCTGAGCACTCTTGCTAAAGGGAATAGGCTCTCCTCATCCTCTGAGACCATCCAAAGACAACAAGCATGCACATTTCCTCCATGACTTCTCCCCAGGCTTTCTCCCTTGGGTTCTCTGCCTCCCCGGAGTCCCCCAGGCTGTCCAGAGAACCTGACACTTGGAAACACCACATCCAAATGCTCGGGGCAGCGACCAGTAACCCCTCGAAGGCAGGTCTGCTTGCTTTGACTACTCCCAGAAGCTTCCCCATCCTGGCTATGGGCCAGAATCACCCAGGGAGCCATCCCTGTGGATCTGAGGGATCTGAATCCACAAGGCTAGGGCCCAGGAATCTGCATTTTTAACACATCACACAGGTGCTTTTTAGGTGATCAGCCTGAAGTATCTTGGTTTTTTTTGTTTTTTTTTTTTTTTTTTTTTTTTGAGACAGAGTCTATCTCTGTTGCCCAGGCTGGAGTGCAGTGGTACGATCTCAGCTCCCTGCAACCTCCACCTCCCAGGTTCAAGTGATTCTCCTGCCTTGTCCTCCCAAGTAGCTGGGACTACAGGTGCCTGCCACCACGCCCAGCTAATTTTTGTATTTTTAGTAGAGACGGGATTTCACCGTGTTGGCCAGGCTGGTCTTGAACTCCTGACCTCGTGATCTGCCCACCTCGGCCTCCCAAAGTTCTAGGATTACATGCGTGAGCCACCGTCTTAAGCATCTTAACAGCAGGGTGAGGGGTGCTGTTTTTCTGTACCAGATGCAGAGACTGAATGGGCCCCAGAGAGGCTCTGACTTGCCCAGGGTCACACAGCAAACGAGTGGCAGAGCCAGTCCTAGCAGCTGCTGCCCAGGAGCTGCCCCCTGGCCAATTGCAACCTCTGCCACACCCCATTCTGCCGGCTGACAGAGTGAGGTGGGGGATCCCACACTTACCCCTCTGGCTGGAGCTCCTCGCCCCCCTGGGGCTCATCGATGTACCAGCTGCCATAGGAGTCGTCTTCTGTGGCCCCGGGGGAGGTCTGGTTCCCTGCTGGCTGGGACGCCATTCTCCGGCCCCTCTCTTTTGACCCCAGACTAGAGGAAAAAAAGCCACTACAGATGTGAAAAGAGGCTTAAAAGAGAGAGGGAAAAAAAAGACCGAAAACCCAAACAAAGAAACATTTCTCTTTAATCCGAAAGGTTACTTTCTTACTTTTAGCTCTCTGGGAAAAGCCCGTCTGGGACTGAGGGCCTGAGCAAGCTGGCACAGGAGGAGGAGAGGGCCTCTCGTGTCCCCTCCTCCCTTCCCGCCCATCGCACCGGCCCTACAGAGATAGTTGTCCCCTTGGGGCCCCGGGGCTCCTGCTGGTGCATCTGTCTGTCTGACCCACCTCCAGCAGGCGTTTGTTCCAGGGACCATTTTCAAAGAAGCCTTGCCCAGTCTGAGCTGCCTGCAGAGACGCCTCTTCCTTCCCCCTCCCCAAGCCCACCTAGACAGACCCACAGACACACCAGAGGGCGGCCCAGGGAGGAAGGAGCTGCAGAGATGAGCCGGTAGGCAGGCCACGGGCCGTTCCACACTGCAGGCCTGAGCCCTCCCAGCTGGACTCCCTTGAGCCCCTCCCCCAGCCTCAGCCTCCCCTTTCTGGCCCCTTTGGGCCTGGGCGATGGAAACACACCATAATCCCTGACAAAGCCCCCCTGCTGGGGGAGGAGGCCCCAGCACCATTGGCAGCCTGAGCCCTGCAAGGGTGTGGCCAGGAGCCGCCCCCACCCCCGCACCTGACTTGGCACACATACCTGCCTTCAGCGCCTGCCCCAGAGCTCCCACGCCTCCGCCCGCCACCTCTGCAGTGCCCCACACAGACAGGAGTCCAGCAGACAGCCACCACCGCGGGAGACCCACGGCTGGGGCTGGGCTGGGGCAGAGGCAGGGAGGGGGTGTCTGTCTGTTCCTTCTCCTAGGATTTCCATGAAGGAGGCAACATGTGTCTCACTGGTAAACCCTTTTTGTTCCTACAACTTGATTTCACAAGGAGATAACTCACCCCCACAAGGCGGAAATCAGCTCTTTAAACACAAACCAGAACCACGGGTAGGCAAGAGGAGCCCCGCCTGCCTCCTGCTCCTCCTGGGTTGAAGTTGAGGGTGAGCAAGGCAAGGTCTGGGCTAGGGTGGAGGACCGCTCCCCATCCTCCCTCCCCAGGAGCAGGACCCCTGCCCCAACCTGAAGGTGGGGGTGAGACACAGGAGAAGGTAGAAAGCAGCTCTCAGGACTCTGTCCCTGGTGGAGGTTTAGGCCCCTGAAACTGTGAGGGTCTCTGTCCTTCTGATACCCTACAAGGGGCTTGGGCTGTGGCCCTACCAGCTAAGACAGTCATTCAAAAGCGCTTTTTTTTTTTTTCCCCTAAAAATAAAGACTGGGTTTCACCATGTTGGCCAGGCTGGTCTCAAACTCCTGACCTCAGGTGATCCACCCGCCTCGGCCTCCCAAAATGCTGGGATTACAGGCGTGAGCCACTGCGCCTGGCCTCAACAGCTTTTTTAAAAAAGACATTCATTTATTCATTCATTCATTCAGCCAGTCAGTCAGTCAGTCAGTCTTTTAACTTAAATTTATTGAACACCTACTACGGGCCAACACTGTTCTAAGCCCTGGGGCATGAGAGATTATAGTTCAGGGGGGCCAGGGCCAGGTAAGTAAATCCCCTCCAAAGCCTGAGGGTTGCAAAGGGAAGCAGAGGTGAGCTGGTCTGTACCATGGGAAACCGAATTTAGTCCAAGAGTATTTGGGGGTAGGGGGAGACTCCTGAAGAAAATAACCATTTCGTGGTGACCCAGAGGGCAGGGGAAAGTCAGCTGAGCAGAGGGTGGCAGGCTCGGGATGGGGGTGGGGTGGGGTGTTCCCAGCAGAGGGAACAGTAAGGGCGAAGTCTCAAGAGTAGACAGGGCTTGAAATCCTGGAGGCTCTCATTCAAATTCCCAAGCCCACAGGGCAGGATTAGGGCCTGAGCTCTCCGCTAGCCTGAGTTCCTCCCCCTTCTTCCCAAATGGCTCTTCTGGCAGGAAGAGAGCTCTGTAGCTCTCCACCATCCCACAGAGGTACCAGCGTCTGCTGACTCAGAGCTGACCCCGAGCTTTATTTGATGTAATGCAGGAGCCCACACTGGCCCTTCTGATCCCAAGGATGCGGGAAGCTTGGCTTCCAGGCCCCTCCCGCCCCTCCTCCTGCCTTCCCCTGATGCACAGCGCCTGACCCTCGGGTAAGACGGACTGCAGAAATTGAGCTTGGCAGAGCCATTGCTTGTTCTGGCGGCCAGTGGTTGTCCGTGGGCCTGTCCTATACAGGCTGCTGCTGTGTCCTGGGGTTCACCAGCTGGGCTTCCCATAGCCCAGCAAGGGGTGTCAGATCCTTACCCTAGGGAGCAACCAACTCCCATCTGATTTTAAATCCACCTCCAACCATCGGAGTCCAGTTCCAGACAGGGAGCCCACTTCCTCTGCAAGGCAGTGGCGTCCGGGCTTAGACGGCCTTGCCAACAGAAACCAGGCTCTTCCTTGAAGGAAGCCCAGCTCTGCCTTCCCCGGGCTGGTTTGGCAGCAAGCAAGATGGGTCAAGCCCCGCACCCCATGGGACCTGATGTGTGATAGGGCCTGGGGGAGATGACTCGAGAGGGGGTGTGAAGTGGGGAAGACAAGAGAGACAGACAGGCGTTGGCTGTTTGAGACAGGGAGGTCAGGGAAGGCCTCACTGAGAGGGTGATATGTCACTGATACCTCAGGGGAGAGAGGGAGGTACCTGGCGGGGTGCTATGTTCATCTGTCCTGCGTTGCTCTAGAGGAAAATGAGACTCCGGGTAACTTATAAGGAAAAGGGGTTTCTGTGGCTCACAGCTCTCCACGCTATGCAGGAAGCAGCATGGCACCAGCATCTGCTTCTGGGGAGGGCCTCAGGAAACCTACAATCGTGGTGGAAGGTGAAGGGGGGTCAGGCAGGACACACGGCTAGTGAGGGAGCGGGAGAGATGCCAGGCGCTTGCAAACAGCCAGCTCTCGCATGAACTGATGGAGCGAGAATTCACTCATTACCGCGCGGAGGGCACCAAGCCATTCAGGAGGGATTCACCGCAATGATGTAAATACCACAAACCAACTTCCAACACCGGGGGTCACATTTCAGCATGAGATTTGGAGGGGACACACATCCAAACCATATCAGGCACTGAGGAAAGGCGATCAGGTTGCCTGAAGGAGGCTTCATCCGCCCAGGGGCTGCAGCCAGGCTGGCAGAACGGGAACCCACCCAGCCCAGGCACAGTCCCTTCCCCGTCCCCCCCGGAGAGCCCAGTGCCAACAAAACCACCTCCCTCCTCTTGGGGAGACGCAGAGGCCACCAAGGGAGGCCCAACACAGAGGAGAGGAAATGGCGAATTTTGTCCTTTTCCCCTGGGTGGCCTAGCAAGCAGAGGGCAGCCTTGTGCCCGGTGATTTGGCCAGGGCAGGGCTGGAAGGTCCAGAGGTGAGGGCCAGGTTTCTGCATGGCAGTGGAGAATGCCTGCCTGGGGAGGCCATCTAGCTGGATTTGAGCCCTGGGACTGGCTGTGTGGCCTTGAGTGAGTTTTTTCCCCTCTGTGGGTCTCACCAGCCTGTGTCAAATCATCATGGCGCCACCCTCCACCCCAACACCAGTCACCAATTGTAACAAGAAGGTCAAAACCACAGAGAGTGGCGTGACTTCCTAGGTGCCCCCATTGCCTCCCACCTGCCCCCCCGGCCCCCTGCTCCCCTGCCCAGTTTGGTGGGGGCAGGGGGGCAGGCTGGGTTGAAGATCCATGGAGAGTGGGTGGCCAAGTAGCTCACGCTGCAAGTCTGAGCGCACTTCTTGAGCCCAAGTCACCTCCTCAGCTTGGGGCTAGAATCGCTTGGAGTTCCTGTCTGCAAAATGGGACACTTGGCTCAGAGCTGTTAGGAAAGATGCCACCTGGCCAGAAGGCAGGAGGCAAGAAGTGTTAGGAAGAGAAGGGTGGTAATGTGCCCCTGAAGAATTTCTCCAAAGGCCTGGGCAGCAGAGTCGAGGGCCTGCTCTCTGGAGCTGGCTTTAAAGGGGCACTGAGGCTGGGCATAGTGGCTTACACCTATAATCCCAGCACTTTGGAAGGCCAAGGGGGGGGTTGGATCACAAGGTCAGGAGTTCAAGACCAGCCTGGCCAATATGGTGAAACCCTGTCTCTATTAAAAATGCAAAAATTAGCTGGGCATGGTGGTGGGCACCTGTAGTCCCAGCTCCTCGGGAGGCTGAGGCGGGATAATTGCTTGAACCCAGGAAGCGGAGGTTGCAATGAACCAAGATCGTGCCACTGCACTCCAGCCTGGCAACAGAGCGAGACTCTGTGTCAAGAAATAAAAAATGAAATAAAGGGGCACTGATACCCAGGAAGGTCCAGTCCCGCCCTCAGGAGGGGAAAAGCCTGAGGAGTGAGGAGGAGAAGGAGGAAATGGCTTGGGCAGTCTCAGAGGCTCCCTGGAGGAGGGGGCCGGGAGCGGGGCCCTGAAGCCATGGAAGATCTGGAATGGTAGCAAGAATGAATCTACCCGTGTCTCAGGAGTGCCAAGAAAGGAAGTCTGAGAGGCAAGGAGGGAGTAGTGTAGGGGTCAGAGCAGGGCTGCCTCGCTGTGGCCAACATGAGCTCACGTGGGCGCTCGGGTGAGGCTGATGCCAATATCCAAGGAGCAGCTCAAGCCAGCAGGGCTCCCGACTGGGCACAGAATGGTGGGTGGCTAAGCCCTGCTCACTATGGGAGGAGGTCCTAAAAGCTTCTGGACTCTGAGCCAATGAAAGCCATCTGCCATTTGGGCTTGGCACAGAGCTGCTATGCCCCTCGGATGGAGTTGGCCCATGAAGGCCTTCGGACAGGATTTCCTTCCTCTCATGTTTTTGTTCAAGTTGATTAAACCTGAGGAATGTTTGCACCCAGGAACAGAGGCCCCCAAGCACGCTTTCGGCAGCCTGTGATTATCAAATCCTCAAAGGGCAAAGTCCTCAGCTTAGAAGAAGCTAACAGCAGGCCAGAAGGAATGCGGAAGGCCGGCAGCATCCCCAGAACCTCAGAAACGTCCCCCCAAAGACTCCCAGATCTCCCAGAGCACCTCTGGAATCTCAGCAACATTCCTGAGTTTCGGCGATGCCCTAAAAACCCCCGCAACCTCAATATTGCCCCCAAGAACCCCCAGACCTTCGGTAACATATCAGAACCACTACAAGACCTCAGGACACTCAGACGCTGGCAAATCAAGCACAGATGGAAACAAGATGTTCAAAAGCCTGTGAACTTTTGAAGAAAGCCCAGAGACCCCCGTTGCTCTCCACCCTGCCATCTCAGCAGCAAACCCAATAGTTCTACAACACTCAAACCTCAGGAACACCCTCAACTCCCCCAGCACAGCAGAGAACGCCCAAGAGAGGGACTTCGGTCCAGGAGTCGGGGGACGGCCACTGTGCCCACCTGTGCAGCCCAGTCCTCTTGAGAACCCATGAATAAGCAGCTGAGAGAGTGAACCTCATGCAGACCCGTGAGCTCGGGGAGTGCTCTCAGCGACGAAGCACACTCACACACCCATCCAACTGCCCCTCGCACATGCATGTGCTTAATTCTGCCACCAGACCAAGTCTGACACAGTGGGCTGGAAAGCAGTGTCGCTGGCTGCCGTGCTCACGGCAGGAAGAGTGCGGATGGCTGTTCATCTCCTGTCGCCTGTCTACCTCCCACCTCCCCTGCCATGTGGGAGGGTCAGAAGCACCATCTGATGGGCCCTTCCTGCAATTCTCATGCCCCCCTCACCAACAGCATCATCATCACAGAAAGGATTTAGACCCAGGCTGCTCTGGTATGCGGGTGGACGCTGGTGAGGAGGAGGAGGGGAGCTGGCTGTTCCAGGTGAGCAGTGTGTTCTTTCCCTCACAGAGGGCTAGGCTAGTACTGACCTGGAGGAGGGAAGGCAGATGTCTGCTCAGGACAAAGGTAGCCTTCTTACTCTAACAGAGTAGTGAGGCCGCCATCAAGGGAGGCAATCAAGAAGAGGCTGTCAACATCAAGATACAATAGAGGGCTTCCTGCCTTCAAAGGAGAGCTGGGCAAAAGGCCATGAAGATTCCCCAGCTATCAGAGCCCCACATTCTCCCTTCCCAGCACATTCCTCCCTGGGGTGGTATCACCATGGTGTAGCCGTGAGATGTAGGCTTTGTGCTGCCCTCCTTCCCCACTGAGGACACTGACTGCTGGGCAGATCCCCTGACTTCTCCCTCCTTGTTCCCCTGCTGACCACAGGACAGGGCTCTCCACCAACCTTGTGCCCACAGGCCGTCAGACACAACTCAGACAGGACTCTGTGGATGTCTTCCAGCCTTTGAAGCTCCCACCAGCCCCCCAGTGTCCCCTGAGGGCAGCCTTCCCCAGGTCTCCAACCTTATTCATCAGAATTGCTCCAGTCCATCACTGGGCTCACTTCCTGCCCCAGGCCCTGATTCCTGCTCATTCCCCACCCCCCAACCCCAACCCCAACCCCATGTGCCTTCTCCCTGTCCCCCAACCTGTTCCAATCCTACCTGGCCTCCCAGGCTTGGCTCCAGCCTACCACCAACCAGGCACTCCCCTGACCTCTTCCTTCCTTGTCTCTTTCTTTTCCTTTATTGATCGCTCTGGGAAACTTGTCCCTCCAGGCAAGCAGGGTGCTCCCAACACGGGGCCTCCTCCTCTGAGCCCCGCAGCAGCTGGGCTGAGATCCTAGAGGGGTGGCTGGTTGTGTGGTCTCGGCAGCTGGCCTTGAGCAGGGTCCCCAGCACCTGCTTTAAAAGGTGTTTGATCTGCTCCTCCCGGAAGGCGGGCAGCTCGCTCCTTCCCCAGTCTGGCTCTGCCCCTCCTCCTGCCCTCACAGACCTCCTGCCTGTGATTCCAGGATCAGAGGAGCCCACCCCCACCCCCATCTCCAGCTCAGGCCCAGAGCAGGGGTTGGGGCCCCACACAACACACAGGGCAGCTTGTCTCCAACGCTAGAGCCTGTCCACACCCCCAAACCATTTGCCCGAAACTTGATCTCCTTGGCCCTCAGAGTCACCTCGGTGGAGAAGCCTGCACAGGGCTTTGATGGCTGAGTTTCCCCAGCTGTGGCCTTAGAGAAGCTCAGGAACCCCCGACTTACCCCCATTTGTCACCATCCATCACTCCCAGGGGGCCACTGGAACCACCAGCTCGGCTTTTAATAACCGAGTCCGCATCCTGCTGCTGCCCAGCTGGGCTGAGGGCCCTGACTGCAGCTAAGGGGAGTCATCATGGGGCTTTGGGGCTGGAATTCCAGGTATGATGTATTCTGGGGTGGGGGGAGTAAAAAAGGTCCCCTCGGAGCTTTCTCTTCTACTTCTGATGGGGTTCTGGGGTCCTGCTCTTTGCCCCAAGGCTGCAGGACTATCGGCTGCATCCCCCTTCACCTGAGTACAGACTCACCCTGCTCCTTCCTCCCCTTCCTAGACGGGGTGTCCTGCCGGTTGCAGACAAGATTGGAGAAGGAAACAGATGGCACTCAGAGAAGGCTCCAGCTAGGTGCTGTGGCAAGCTGGGCGGGGAGGGAGTAGATAAAGTCCGGGGCAAGAAGCCGGGCCCTAAATTCTCAGAAGAAGGGCCCTGGAGAGGCAATCTCTTCTTCCTTGAAGGACAAAGGGAGTAACATCTATAAAACGGTGGCGTCACATAGAGACCGCAGGCTTTTGTTTGTGAAATTGTCTTCCACTGATAGTGAAAGACCCCGGAAGAGAGGAATTATGAGGGGGACGAAGCCAGAGCAAGGCCTGCCCAGGGGAAGACAGGGAGAGACAGAGCAGCTCAAGCCGAGACGGAAGCAGCCCGCCAGCTTGGATCTGACCGCCACGTTGCCCGCGGAGAAAAGGATTTTTAGTTGGAAAGGGTTAAACCCACATAAAGAGAAAATTAACTTTTGGCACGCTCTTAGGAATCCATTCCCAAGGAATGCCTGCGTGTGTACATATACAGAGACAAAATTCCCACGGCCATTTGCAATGGCAAAAATAATTGGCAACAAGCCCAGTATCCAGCCATAAATGCTGATAAGTCGGCACGCTGAAGTACCATTTTGCTGATAAAAAGGATGAGGTAATCCCCTGTGGACTGACGCGACAGAACCTCCAAGACATATTGCCAAGTAGCGGTAACCAAGAAAGTAAGTTGCTGAACAATACATAAATCGTGATCTCATTTTATGCTTCTTGAACTAGGTAGACATATGTGTATGTATGTGTGTATACATAAAAAGTGAATCTGGCAGACGCACAGCAAACTGTTCACAGCGGTTACACTTGGGGGAGGGATGGATTTTGGAGAATGAAGGAGGATTTTTCACTTGTTTGAAATGGATATTTTAAAACTCATATTGCATGTGTAATTCTTTTTAAATAAGCTGCTGTGAGTAAGGAGCTGTGAAGGCATCACTGAGCTGTGTGAAATTGATTCCGGCCCCAGCCCAGTATTGCACATTTCCCAGTCTCCCTGGAAGCTAGATGCAGCCCTTAGGCTAAGTATTGGCCAGTGACTTGGAAAAAGAGTGCTGAGCATGACTCCCAGGATGTGCTCTTAAAAAGAGAGGTGTTTTCTTTACCACTTCCTCCTTCTAGCTGGCTGAAAAGCAGCTGTGAAAGCTGGTTCTCAGGCAGCCATCTTAGACTATGAGGTAGAAGTCGTGAGTTAAGTAGAACAGAGCAGTAAGTTAGTGGCAAAGACAGAGCCTTAGCTAAGGCCAGAGTATAAGGCTGAAGGAGATTTCTGCTGTACCCAAGACTCCATCATATCCACAGGAAACTTAACCCCAGAGAGGCCACATGGTGTACCAGGGTCAGTGACTGACATAGGGGGAGTTTTGCCAGAGATTCCCCACCACCACTACCGCCCCCACCCACCATATAGACAGATCCCCCACCACCACTACTGCCCCCCCAGACACACACACAGATTCCCCACCACCAGCACCGCCACAGGCACGTCCCCCTCCCACACACACACAGAGCTCACTGCGTTTCCTCCCGGAACGAACATTCCTTCCTAGAGCTCGGACTGCGTTTTATTCTACGGCTGGGACACACCTCTCAACATCCCGCCTGATAAGAACTCAGCGGAACCCCTGCCCACTGCTGGGTCTGTGTGTCAATTATCTGCTCCTGGCCTTTTTCTTTCTGTCTGGTTGTCCTCCCGTCTGCCTTTCTGCCCAGTCCATCGGCCTCTGCCTGTCCCTCATATGCCACTCTCTGTTTCACCCTCTCTGTGACTTAGTCTCCCTCCTTTCCTTCTGTCCATTTTTTTTTTTTTTTTTGAGACGGAGTTTCGCTCTTGTTACCCAGGCTGGAGTGCAATGGCGCGATCTCGGCTCACCGCAACCTCCGCCTCCTGGGTTCAGGCAATTCTCCTGCCTCAGCCTCCCGAGTAGCTGGGATTACAGGCACGCACCACCATGCCCAGCTAATGTTTTGTATTTTTAGTAGAGACGGGGTTTCACGGTGTTGACCAGGATGGTCTCGATCTCTTGACCTCGTGATCCACCCGCCTCGGCCTCCCACAGTGCTGGGATTACAGGCGTGCGCCGCCGCGCCCGGCCTGTCCGTTCTTTCTCCATCTAACTGTGTTTCCATCGCTCTCAGCCGTTTCCTTTTTGTTCCTCTCTCCTCCTCTTTGTTTTGCTCCCCGCTCCCCTGTCTGGCTGTGAAGTTTGTGTCTCTCCTCTTAAAGGTTTTAGACAGTACCTTTTCTTTTCTTTCTTTCTTTCTTTTTTTTCTCTTTTTTTGAGATGGAGTCTTGCTCTGTTGCCCAGGCTGGAGTGCAGTGGCGCGGTCTCAGCTCTCTGCAACCTCTGCCTCCCAGGTTCAAGCGATTCTCCTGCCTCAACCTCCCAAGTAGCTGGGATTACAGATGCCTACCACCACACCTGGCTAATTTTTGTATTTTTAGTAGAGACAGGTTTTCACCATGTTGGCCAGGCTGGTCTTGAGCTCCTGACTTCGTGATCCACCCACCTCAGTCTCTCAAAGTGCTGGGATTACAGGCATGAGCCACCACGCCCGGCTGGCAGTACCTTTTCTAAGCTAGTCCCGGCCGTGCCTAAAGCTCTGATCTTGGGCCTTGTCTTGTGCTGACTCCATGCTGCCCCTGCCCGCTCCTGCCTTCTTTCCCTCCTTACCTGCTCTGTCTGTCCCCAGTGCGGCAGGATGGCTGGCGCTGGTCTCGGGATCCACAGAGTCTACAGGGCCCTGGGCTTGGACACTGTCTCAGGGCTTTGTGCCCTCAGAGCCTAGTAGAGCAGCGAAGCGACTGGGCACATGAAGGCAAAGGTCAGTGCTGTTGGCCAGTAAGGCTACCCTCTCCCTCCTGCCACACCAGGAACTTTAGCCCCTCCAAGGCAAGGCTGGCAGAGTGGGGCTGGCAGGGCAAGCCCAGGGATCACGGGTGCTGCCCCAGCTCCCCTCCTCCTGCTCAGGGCAAAAGGACTTGAGGGATGGCCCAAGACTCTCCTGACAGTGCTCAGTGCTGGATCCTGGAGCAGGAGGCCAAGAGAGGAAAGGTGTGCCATCCGATGGCACTGGCATGGCAGACAGGATCATAGTTACTACTCATGGCGAGAGCTTCAAGGTAGCCAGGCCCCTCGGTGGAAGGAAGAGACCAGGCTTCTAATTTTGTCTTTACTACTTACTAGCTGAGTGACCTCAAATGCAGCCTGCTGGAACTCAGAAGATAACACCCCAAAATGAAAAAAGTGATGGTCTTGACTTCTCCTGCCCTCCTGTCTCTGAGGCCGGTTCTCCCCCAACAGGGATGGACGGAGACACGAGAATCCCTCCTCCGCAAGGCGGCTCATAGAAACTAAAACCCCTTTTCCCCAAAGCCAGCCATAAAGCCTACAAGCTCTCACTTTCCCCCTGATTTCAGTGTAAAAACTGGCCACAGAGAAATTCTCAGGCCTAGGCCCGGCACTGTGGCTTATGCCTGGAATTCCAGCACTCAGAGAGGCGGAGGCAGGTGGATCATTTGAGGTCGGGATTTTGAGACCAGCCTGGCCAAAATGGTGAAACCCTGTCTCTACTAAAAAAAAAAAAAAAAAAAGATAGCCGGGTGGTGGTTGTAATACCAGCTACTTGGGAGGCTGAGGCAGGAGAATCGCTTGAGCTTGGGAGTGTGGGGTGGAGGTTCCAGTGAGCCGAGATCACACCACTGCACTCCAGTCTGGGCAAGTGAGTGAGACCCTGAAGAAAGAAAAAGGAAGGAAGGAAGGAGGGAGGGAGGGAGGGAGGGAGGGAGGGAGGGAAAGAGGGAAAGAGGGAAAGAGAGGGAGAAAGAAAGAAAGAAAGACGAAAGAAAAGAAAGAAAGAAAGAAAAGAAAGAAAGAAAAGAA
>NW_022436995.1:14810323-14811175 GCF_009761245.1 Sapajus apella
AGAAAGAAAGAAAGAAAGAAAGAAAGAAAGAAAGAAAGAAAGAAAGAAAGAGAAAGAAAGAAAGAAAGAAAGAAAGAAAGAAAGAAAGAAAGAAAGAAAGAAAGAAAGAAAGATTCATTCTCAGGCCTACCTTGTTTGATTGTACGTCAGAAGACCCCATTCCAGAGAGCCCTGCCCCATGTCCACACTCGGAAGGAAGAAATGCACGCTCAGAGGGACCAAGAAGAAATCCAGACAGACAGGCCTTGCTGGATGTCCCCAGTCGGTCTATTCGCATTAGATCATTGCCTTTGTCCAATCATATTGCCACACAGCTATCCATATGTCCTTGAAACTCAGCATAAAAATGGACAATTTTCCCCGTATCTCTGGGTCTTCATTCCGAAGGCTCCCGTGTACGCACTAATAAAGGTGTACCCCTTTTCTCCTATTCCCCTGCCTCTTGTTGGTGATTTCTGGGCAAGCTTCAGAGGGCAGTGGGGAAGGTTTCCCCTGGCCCCTGCAGGCCCCTCCTTGCCGAAGGCCCAGGGTGGAGCAGTGATGCAGGCGTGACCGCACTGGCCCAGGAGTCAGGAGCCCTGAGGTCTGCCCCGTCACTACCCACCTGCTGGCCAAACAAAGCCGGCCTCTGAATGGCCATTCTTTTGGGAAAGAAAGAAGACTGGAGGGCCCCATTAAGGTCTTCCAAGGCTGTTCCCTTCCTGCCTGTCTTCCCTTGCCCCAGCCCATATCCCCTTCCCTTTCTTGACCCCCTCTGGGGAACCAGGACCTGTCCCCCAGAGACAGCCTCACCTGGAGTTTAAACTTTTTGAAAACCGTGGGAGGCTGAATCAGGGAGGCAGCCAGGAGTAG